>NW_024725129.1:0-60448 GCF_018991925.1 Homarus americanus | reverse complement strand
TGTCTCATTACAATGGTGGCAGCGGATTCACCACTGTGGAAGGTGTAAGACAGGACGGTCTTTGGTCTCGCCGACACTCATGTACGGAGGGCGAGCCCTGGTCCGTGGAACCTGCCTTACAGTCATCTAAGGAGACGACAGCCCAAACAGTGGACCGGCTTTCATCCCGGCTGGAGAGGGCCGACGGCAGATGAACAGAAAATCGTCTGGAATATGTTGAAAATGATGATGTTGCAGAGAAGAAATACAGATGGAGCAGAAAAATTCATCTGGAATATGAAAATGAAGATGTATAAAGAAAAAAGGAAGATGGAACAGAAAATTCATCTAGAAGACGTTGAAAATGAGGCTCTAAACGTAGAGGAAGAACGCAGATGGGACAGAAAACTCGTCTGGAATAGTATAGAAACCAGGAGGAAGTGAGAAGAAGTCAGAAGGTGTGGAGAAACGACCTACAAGGTGCGGTATGTGAAGAAAGAAGACAGAAGATGTGCTATGTGAAGAAAGAAGACAGAAGATGTGCTGCCCTGACATCACAAGAAAGTCGATGATGAAGGACCAACCGACTACAGCTGCTGAGCTGCCGCCATCCCCTATTTTTCAGATACCAGCTGGATGGAAGACGTGAGCTATGCCGGACCTAACTAATGTACTGATGTTGTTGATGTATAATAAAAAGATATCAATACCCTAATATGTGAAGTAGGAACATTTTTTGTGTACTTTGAAGTATTTTCTCTGATTTTGTTGATGTTTACTACAAAGAATGTCTTTTTTTAGTCTCACTTTTTTCTATGAGTTCATTTGATCAATGTCTTGGACTATGAAACACGATGTTGTAGCTATATTACTGACTGAGATGAATTATTATTTTGACATGGAAATGTAACACCTGTTATTGTTTGTAGAATGTTATTTGCAAGGTTGCCTCGGACTATGCTACATATGAAGGATTTTTTCATTCTATGTTCACTTGCTATGTTTCCTTTTTCTCCTGGCATAGAAGCTTTGATCTTGGCGGGAGGTATAGTGAGCTTTGTCAGATCAAACTAGCGCCAGTAGAAAAACATACACCTATGAGATTGTTGGTTGTAAATGTGAGACTATGTTAGCGCCCCAGGGATTATCTTTGATACCACACGTGATGTTGCTGTCTATATGTGACATCAGTCTCTGTGATGAAGCTTTGGTCTTGGCGGGAGGTGTAATGAGTGATTGTCAGACCAAACCTTGCAGCCCAGAATTATGTCACATATAACAGCAAGTACACCACAGACCTCGTGGTACCACCGCATTCCAGGTTGACACACCTCAGGTCGACCCTAGGGACTTGACCTGGCCCGCTAATGACGTGAGCCGGTGACCTACAACCGCACCTAGCCAAGACACCTGGCCAGGACCACACCTGCACACAATTATCCAGATCAAACCAGTTTAGTGTTAATTGTTAGAGGTCAAAAGCCGGCTGGGCCGACCCCATATAAAGGCCCTACAGTCCCGTCCACGGGCATTACCTTTCGATATTCCATTACGATTATCATTCTGGACCCTGTCATCTCTCTCCCGTTCGGGTCGTCACTCGGTTCACTAAGCAGAGTCACGCACGTCCCCTCCCCAGGTCGGGAGGGAGACCTCCCGACCAGACGACGGCATCGCCAGCTAAGCAGACTTCCCCATAGGAGGCAGCCCAGCCAGCACTCACTGGGCCTACGTCAGGGTACACGTGAGTCTTGTCAGAACGTCCTAGGGTGAGTTACCTACTGTGGGAAGTGTATTCATTCAGGTGTGTCCGAGAGTCAGTGTCAAGTAACGTAAAGCATAATGTGTTAGTACCCCGATATAATAGTGATATTAATGTGTCCATGTCATTGAGTGAAGTAATAAATAGTTGTATCGAAGAGGTGTTTAACAAGTTGTCCCTTTAAGAAGTGATATATGTGTATTGACATACGAGATAAGATAAGCGTAGTGACGCTGTGCAAATAACATCCAGGCCACGCTACCAAGTTTCCTACCTTTACATTTCTACTCTCTATACTTCCTACCTATATATGTAATTCTCTTCTTGTGAGATTTGTCTCATTACACAGGGAGTGTTGGAGGTGTACCTGGGAGTGTCGGAGGTGTACCTGGCAGTGTCAGAGGTGTACCTCGGAGTGTCTGGGGTGTACCTGGGAGTGTCAGAGGTGTACCTGGGAGTGTCAGGGGTGTACCAGGGAGTGTCAGTGGAGTATCTGGGAGTGTCAGAGGTGTACCTGGGAGTGTCAGAGGTGTGCCTGGGAGTATCAGAGGTGCACTTGGGAGTGTCAGTCTGAGGGTGTGCCTGGGAGTGTCTGGGGTGTACCTGGCAGTGTCTGAGGTGTACCTGGCAGTGTCTGAGGTGTACCTGGCAGTGTCAGCGGTGTACCTCGGAGAGTCAGCGGTGTACCTGGGAGTGTTAGAGGTGTATCAGGGAGTGACAGAGGAGTACCTAGAAGTGTCAGAGGTGTACCTAGGAGTGTGAGAAGTGTACCTGGGAGTGTCTGGGTTGTACCTGGGAGTGTCAGAGATGTACCTGGGTGTGTCAGGGGTGCCTGGGGTGGCAGGGTGCCAGGGAGTGTCTGGGGTGTACCTGGGAGTGTCAGAGGTGTACCTGGGAGTGTCAGTGGTGTACCAGGGAGTGTCAGAGGTGTATCTGGGAGTGTCGGACGTGTACCTGGGAGTGTCAGCGGTGTTCCAGGGAATGTCAGTGGAGTACCTGGCAGTGTCAGAGGTGTACCTGAGAGTGTCAGAGGTGATCCTGGGAGTGTCAGAGGTGTACCCTGGAATGTCAGAGGTGTACCTGGGAGTGTCAGAGGTATACCTGGGAGTGTCAGAGGTATACCTGGGAGAGTCAGAGGTGTACCCTGGAGTGTCAGAGGTGTACCTGGGAGTGTCAGAGGTGTACCTGGGAGTGTCGGAGGTGTACCTGGGAGTGTGAGAAGTGTACCTGGGAGTGTCGGAGGTGTTCCTGGGGGTGTCGGAGGTGTACCTGGCAGTTTCAGCGGTGTACCTGGGAGTGTCAAAGGTGTACCACGGAATGTCAGTGGAGTACCTGGGAGTGTCAGATGTGTACCTGGGAGTGTCAGAGGTGTACCTCGGAGTGTCAGAGGTGGTCCTAGTAGTGTCAGAGGTGTCCCTGGGAGTGTCGGAGGTGCACCTGCGAGTGTGAGAACTGTACCTGAGAGTGTCTGAGGTGTACCTGGCAGTGTCAGCGGTGTACCTGAGAGTGTCGGAGGTGTACCTAGGTGTGTCAGAGGTGTACCTGGGAGTGTCGGAGGTGTACCTGGGAGTGTGAGAAGTGTACCTGAGAGTGACGGAGGTGTTCCTGGGAGTGTCGGAGGTGTACCTGGCAGTGTCAGCGGTGTACCTGGGAGTGTCAGAGGTGTACCAGGGAATGCCAGTGGAGTACCTGCGAGTGTCAAAGGTGTACCTGGAAGTGTCTGAGGTGTACCTGGGAGTGTGAGAGGTGTACCTGGGAGTGTCAGAGGTGTACTTGGGAGTGTCGGAGGTGTACCTGAGAGTGTGAGAAGTGTTCCTGGGAGTGTCTGTGGTGTACCTGGGAGTGTCAGAGGTGTACCTGAGAGTGTCGGAGATGTACCTGGGAGTGTCAGAGGTGTACCTGGCAGTGTCGGAGGTGTACCTGGGAGTGTAAGAAGTGTACCTGGGAGTGTCGGAGGTGTACCTGGGAGTGTAGAAGTGTACCTGGGGTGCCGGAGGTGTGCCTGGGGAGTGTCAGGTGTACCTGACAGTGTCAGGGGTGTACCTGGGAGATGTCAGAGGTGTACCTGGGGTGTCAGGGGGTGTGCCAGGGAGTGTCAGTGGGTACCTGGGGTGTCAGGGGGTGGCACCCTGGGAGTGTCAGAGGTGTGCCTGGGAGTGTGTCAGAGGTGCACTTGGGAGTGTCAGAGGTGCACCTTGGAGTGTCTGAGGTGTACCTGGGAGTGTCTAAGGTGTACCTGGAAGTGTCTGAGGTGTACCTGGCAGTGTCTGAGGTGTACCTGGCAGTGTCAGCGGTGTACCTGGGAGTGTCAGCGGTGTACCTGGGAGTGTTAGAGTTGTATCAGGGAGTGACAGATGAGTACCTAGAAGTGTCAGAGGTGTACCTAGGAGTGTGAGAAGTGTACCTGGGAGTGTCTGGGGTGTACCTGGGAGTTTCAAAGGGGTACCTGGGGTGGCAGGGGTGTACCAGGGAGTGTCAGTGGAGTACCTGGGAGTGTCAGAGGTGTACCTGGGAGTGTCAGAGCTGTACCTGGGAGTGTCAGAGGTGTATCTGGGAGTGTCGGTCGTGTACCTGGGAGTGTCAGAGGTGTACCATGGAGTGACAGTGGAGTACCTGGCAGTGTCAGAGGTGTACCTGGGAGTGTCAGAGGTGGCCTGGGAGTGTCAGAGGTGTGTGCCTGGGGAGTGTCAGAGGTGTGCAGGTTGAAGTGTGCCTGGTGTCAGTGGTGTGCCTGGGGAGTGTCAGGGGTGTACCTGGGGTGTCTGAGATGTGCCTGGGGAGTGTGGGGGTGTGCCTGGGAGTGTGAGGTGTTCCTGGGAGTGTCCGTGATGTACCAGGGAGTGTCAGAGGTGTACCTGAGAGTGTCGGAGGTGTATCTGGGAGTGTCGGACGTGTACCTGGGAGTGTCAGAGGTGTACCATGGAATGTCAGTGGAGTACATGGCAGTGTCAGAGGTGTACCTGGGAGTGTCAGAGGTATACCTGGGAGTGTCTGAGGTGTACCTGGGAGTGTCTGAGGTGTACCTGGCAGTGTCTGAGGTGTACCTGGCAGTGTCTGAGGTGTACCTGGCAGTGTCAGCGGTGTACCTGGGACTATCAGCGGTGTACCTGGGAGTGTTAGAGGTGTATCAGGGAGTGACAGAGGAGTACCTAGAAGTGTCAATGGTGTACCTAGGAGTGTGAGAAGTGTACCTGGGAGTGTCTGGGGTGTACCTTGGAGTTTCAAAGGGGTACCTGGGAGTGGCAGGGGTGTACCAGGGAGTGTCAGTGGAGTACCAGGGAGTGTCAGTGGAGTACCTGGGAGTGTCAGAGGTGTACCTGGGAGTGTCAGAGGTGTACCTGGGAGTGTCAGAGCTGTACCTGGGAGTGTCAGAGGTGTATCAGGGAGTGTCGGACGTGTACCTGGGAGTGTCAAAGGTGTACCATGGAATGTCAGTGGAGTACCTGGCAATGTCAGAGGTGTACCTGGGAGTGTCAGAGGTATACCTGGAAGTGTCAGAGGTGTACCTGGGAGTGTCAGAGGTGTACCCTGGAGTGTCAGCGGTGTACCTGGGAGTGTCAGAGGTATGCCTGGGTGTCAGAGGTGTACCTGGGGTGTGAGAGGATTTGCTGGGGTGTCAGGAGGTGTTCCTTGGGTGTCTGAGGTGTACCTGGCAGTGTCTGAGGTGTAGCTTGCAGTGTCTGGGGTGTACCTGGCAGTGTCAGCGGTGGCCCTGGGAGTGTTAGAGGGTGTATCAGGGAGTGACAGATGAGTACCTAGAAGTGTGAGGTGCCTAGGAGTTGAAGTGTACCTGGGGTGTCTGGGGTGTACCTGGGAGTTTCAAAGGGTACCTGGAGTCGCAAGGGTGTACCAGGAGTGTCAGAGTGTATCTGGGTGTCGGACGTGTACTGGGAGTGTCAGAGGGTGTACAGGGAATATCGGTGGAGTACCTGGCAGTGTCAGAGGTGTGCCTGGGAGTGTCAGGGTGATCCTGGGAGTGTCAGAGGTGTACCCTGGAATGCCAGAGGTGTACCTGGGAGTGTCAGAGGTGTACCTGGGGGTGTCAGAGATATACCTGGGAGTGTCAGAGGTGTGCCTGGGAGTGTCAGAGGTGTGCCTGGGGTGTCAGAGGTGTGCCCTGGAGTGTCAGTGTACCTGGGGTGTGGAGGTGTGCCTGGGGAGTGTGAGGGTGTGCCTGGGGTGTCGGAGGTGTTCCCTGGGGTGTCAGGTGGTGCCTGGGGTTTCGGTGTACCTGGGAGTGTCAAAGGTGTACCACGGAATGTCAGTGGAGTATCTGGGAGTGTCAGATGTGCCTGGGGTGTCAGAGGTGTACCTCAGGAGTGTCAGAGGTGTTCCTAGTAGTGTCAGAGGTTGTCCTGGGAGTGTCAGAGTTGCCTGGGAGTGTCGGTGCACCTGCGAGTGTGAGAACTGTACCTGAGGTGTCTCCAGGGGTGTCACGTGTGTGTGTACCTGAGAGTGTCGGAGGTGTACCTAGGTGTGTCAGAGGGTGTACCTGGGGTGTCGGAGGTGTGCCTGGGGTGTGAGAAGTGTGCCTGGGGTGTGGTGTTCCTGGGAGTGTAGGAGGTGTACCTGGCAGTGTCAGGTGTTCCTGGTGTCAGAGGTGTGCAGGGAATGCCAGTGGAGTACCTGGAGTGTAAGGTGTACCTGGGGTGTCTGGGGTGTGCCTGGGAGTGTGAGGTGTGCCTGGGGAGTGTCAGGTGTGCCTGGGGTGTGAGAAGTGTGCCTGGGGAGTGTCGAGGTGTACCTAGTGTCAGGGGTGTGCCTGGGTGTCAGAGGTGCACCTGGGAGTGTCAGAGGTGTACCCTGGGGTGTCAGTGTACCTGGGAGTGTGAAGTGTACCTGGGGAGTGTCGGAGGTGTTCCTGGGAGTGTGCGAGTGTACATGGCAGTTTCAGCGGTGTACCTGGGAGTGTCAAGGTGTACAGCGGAATGTCAGTGGAGTACCTGGGAGTGTCAGATGTGTGCCTGGGGGGTCTGAGGTGTACCTCGAGGTGTCAGTGTTCTGAGTAGTGTCAGAGGTGTCCTGGGGTGTCAGGTTTGCCTGGGGTGTCGGGGGTGCACCTGCAGGTGTGAGAACTGTGCCTGGGAGTGTCTGGGGTGTACCTGGCAGTGTCAGTGGTGTGCCTGAGGTGTCAGGTGGCCACTGGGTGTGTCAGAGGTGTGCCTGGGGTGTCAGGTGTACCTGGGAGTGTGAGAAGTGTGCCTGGTGTCAGGTGTTCGAGTGTCTGAGGTGTACCTGGCAGTGTCTGGGGTGTACCTGGCAGTGTCTGAGGTGTACCTGGCAGTGTCAGCGGTGTACCTGGGGTGTTAGAGGTGCATCAGGGAGTGACAGATGAGTACACAGAAGTGTCAGAGGTGCACCTAAGTGTGAGGAAGTGTGCCTGGGGTGTCTGGGGGGTGTCCTGGGGTTTCAAGGGTACCTGGGGTGGCGGGGTGTACCAGGGAGTGTCAGAGTGTATCTGGGGTGTCGGACGTGTACCTGGGAGTGTCAGAAGTGTACCGGGAATATCAGTGGAGTACCTGGCAGTGTCAGAGTGTGCCTGGGAGTGTCAGTGTACCGGGGAGTGTCAGAGGTATGGGGTGTCAGTATACCTGGGGTGTCAGTGTGCCTGGAGTGTCAGAGTGTTCCTGGGGAGTGTAGGTGTACCTGACAGTGTCAGAGTGTGCCTGGGGTGTCTGGGGTGTACCTGGGTGTCAGCGGTGTACCCAGAGTGTTAGGTGCATCAGGGGTGACAGATGAGTACCTAGAAGTGTCAGAGGTGTGCCTAGGGTGTGGGAAGTGTGCCTGGGGTGTCTGGGGTGTACCTGGGGTTTCAAGGTGCCTGGGGTGGCGGGGTGTACAGGGGTGTCAGAGGTGTATCTGGGAGTGTCGGACGTGGCACCTGGGGTGTCAGAGGTGTGCAGGGAATATCAGTGGAGTACCTGGCAGTGTCAGAGGTGTACCTGGGAGTGTCAGAGGTGACCTGGGGTGTCAGAGGTGTACCCTGGAATGTCAGTGGTGCCTGGGGTGTCAGGTGTACCTGGGGTGTCAGAGGTATGCCTGGGGTGTCAGAGGGTGTGCCTGGGGTGTGAGGGAAGTGTACCTGGGGTGTGGTGTTCATGGAGTGTCTGAGGTGTACCTGGCAGTGTCTGAGGTGTAGCTTGCAGTGTGAGGTGTACCTGGCAGTGTCGGTGTGCCTGGGAGTGTTAGAGGTGTATCAGGGAGTGACAGATGGTACCTGGGGGGTGTGGGGTGTGCCTGGGGTGTGAGAGTGTGCCTGGGGTGTCTGGGGTGTGCCTGGGTTCAAGGGGTGCCTGGGGGTCGCAAGGGTGTACCAGGGAGTGTCAGAGGTGTATCTGGGGAGTGTCGGACGTGTACCTGGAGTGTCAGAGGTGTACCAGGGAATATCAGTGGAGTACCCGTGTCAGAGGTGCCTGGGAGTGTCAGAGGTGATCCTGGGAGTGTCAGGAGGTGTACCCTGGAATGCCAGAGGTGTGCCTAGTGTCAGAGGTGTACCTGGGGGTGTCAGAGATATACCTGGGAGTGTCAGAGGTGTACCTGGGAGTGTCAGAGGTGTACCTGGGAGTGTCAGGGTGTGCCTGGGTGTGAGGGTGTGCCTGGGTGTGGTGTGCCTGGGGTGTGAGGGTGTGCCTGGGGTGTGGGGTGTTCTGGGGTGTCGGTGTGCCTGGCAGTTTCAGCGGTGTACCTGGGGAGTGTCAAGGTGTACCACGGAATGTCAGTGGAGTATCTGGGGGTGTCAGATGTGTACCTGGTGTCAGAGGTGTGCCTCAGGTGTCAGAGGTGTTCCTAGTAGTGTCAGAGGTGTCCTGGGGTGTCAGAGTTGTACCTGGGGAGTGTCGGAGTGCACCTCAGGTGTGAGAACTGTACCTGAGGTGTCTAGAGGTGTACTGGCAGTGTCAGCGGTGTACCTGAGTGTCGAAGGTGTACCTGGGTGTGTCAGAGGTGTACCTGGGGAGTGTGTCGGAGGTGTGCCTGGGGTGTGAGGGTGTACCTGGGAGTGAGTGTTCCTGGGAGTGTGGGTGTACCTGGCAGTGTCAGGGTGTTCCTGGGAGTGTCAGAGGTGTACCAGGGAATGCCAGTGGGTACCTCAGTGTCAAGGTGTACCTAGGGGTGTCTGAGTGTATGCCTGGGAGTGTCAGAGTGTACCTGGGAGTGTCGGAGTGTGCACCTGGGTGTGATGCTGGGGAGTGTCAGAGGTGTGACCTGGGGTGTCAGTGTGCCTGGAGTGTCAGAGCACCTGGGAGTGTCAGAGGGTGTGCCTGGGGTGTCGGAGTGTACCTGGGGAGTGTGAGAAGTGTGCCTGGGTGTCGGGGTGTTCCTGGGAGTGTCGGAGGTGTACATGGCAGTTTCGCGGTGTACCTGGAGTGTCAGGTGTACAACGGAATGTCAGTGGATGCCTGGGAGTGTCAGATGTGTACCTGGGGTGTCAGAGGTGTGCCTCAGGTGTCAGAAGGTGTTCTAGTAGTGTCAGAGGTGTCCTGGGAGTGTCAGAGTTGTGCCTGGGGAGTGTCGGAGGTGCACCTGGAGTGTGAGAACTGTACCTGAGAGTGTCTGGGGTGTACCTGGCAGTGTCAGCGGTGTACCTGAGGTGTCGGAGGTGTACCTAGGTGTGTCAGGGTGTGCCTGGGGTGTCAGGTGTACCTGGGGTGTGAGAATGTGCCTGGGGTGTGAGGAGGTGTTCCTGGGAGTGTCGGAGGTGTGCCTGGTGTCAGCAGTGTACCTGGGGTGTAAGTGTACCTGGGGTGTCAGGTGTACCTGGGTGTAGAAGTGTGCCGGGTGTCAGGTGTGCCTGGGGTGTCGGAGGTGTGCCTGACAGTGTCAGAGGTGTGCCTGGGAGTGTCTGGGGTGTGCCTGGGAGTGTCAGAGGTGTACCTGGGAGTGTCAAGGGGTGTGCTAGGGGTGTCAGTGGAGTGCCTGGGGATTGTCAGAGGTGTGCCTGGAGTGTCAGAGGTGTGCCTGGGAGTGTCAGGGTGCACTTGGGAGTGTCAGAGTGCCTTGGGTGTCTGAGGTGTGTCCTGGGAGTGTCTGGGTGTGCCTGGGTGTCTGAGGTGTACCTGGCATGCTGGGGTGTGCCTGGCAGTGTCAGCAGTGTAACTGGGAGTGTCAGCGGTGTGCCTAGAGTGTTGGGGTGTGGCAGGGTGACAGATGGTACCTAGAAGTATCAGGTGAATACCAGGATTGTGAGAGTGTGCCTGGGGGGTGTCTGGGGTTTGCCTGGGAGTTTCAAGGGGTACCTGGGGTGGCAGGGGTGTACCAGGGGTGTCAGTGGGTACCTGGGGTGTCAGGGGTGTACCTGGGGTGTCAGAGCTGTACCTGGGGTGTCAGAGGTGTATCTGGGAGTGTCGGACGTGTACCTGCAGTGTCAAGTGTACTAGGGAATGTCGGTGGGTACCTGGCAGTGTCAGAGGTGTGCCTGGGGAGTGTCAGAGTATGCCTGGGGTGTCAGAGGTGTGCCTGGGGGTGTCAGAGGTGCACCTGGGGTGTCAAGTATACCTGGGAGTGTCAGAGGTGTGCCTAGGAGTGTCAGGGGTATGCTGGGGTGTCAGAGGTGTGCCCTGGAGTGTGTCAGAGTGTGCCTGGGGTGTCAGGGTGTGCCTGGGGTGTCGGAGTGTGCCTGGGGTGTGAGAGTGTGCCTGGGGTGTCGGAGGTGTTCAGGAGTGTCTGGGGTGTACCTGGCAGTGTCGGTGTGCAAGTGTCTGGGGTGTACCTGGCAGTGTGTGTGCCTGGGTGTTAGGGTGCATCAGGGGGTGACAGATGGTACCTAGAAGTGTCAGAGGTGTGCCTAGGGTGTGAGAAGTGCCTGGAGTGTCTGGGGTGTGGGGTTTCAAGGGGTACCTGGAGTGGCAGGGGTGTGCCAGGGTGTCAATTGTCTGGGTGTCGGACGTGTGCCTGGGTGTCAGAGTGTGCCAGGAATATCAGTGGAGTACCTGGCAGTGTCAGAGGTGTGCCTGGGGTGTCAGAGGTGATCCTGGGAGTGTCAGAGGTGTACCCTGGAATGTCAGAGGTGTGCCTGGGAGTGTCAGAGGTGTACCTGGGGGTGTCAGAGGTATGCCTGGGGTGTCAGGTGTGCCTGGGAGTGTCAGAGGTGTGCCTGGGAGTGTCAGAGGTGTACCTGGAGTGTCAGAGGTGTGCCTGGGGAGTGTCAGAGTGTACCTGGGGTGTCGGTGGTGCCTGGGGTGTGAGAAGTGTGCCTCGAGGTGACGGAGGTGTTCTGGGAGTGTCAGGTGTACCTGGCAGTGTCAGCGGTGTCTGGGGAGTGTCGAGGTGCAGGGGAATGCCAGTGGAGTGCCTGCAGTGTCAAGGTGTGCCTGGGATGTCTGAGGTGTGCCTGGGTGTCAGAGGTGTGCCTGGGGTGTCAGAGGTGTGCCCAGGGAGTGTCGGGTGTGCCTGGGTGTGAAGTGTTCCTGGGAGTGTCTGTGGTGTGCCTGGGGAGTGTCAGAGGTGTGCCTGGGGTGTCGGAGATGTACTGGGGTGTCAGAGGTGTGCCTGGCAGTGTCAGGTGCCTGGGGAGTAAGAGTGTGCCTGGGGTCAGGTGTGGGGTGTAAGTGTGCCTGGGGTGTCGGAGGTGTGCCTGGGGTGTCGGAGGTGTACCTGGCGGTGTCAGAGGGTGTGCCTCAGGTGTCTGGGGTGTGCCTGGGAGTGTCAGGGGTGTGCCTGGGGAGTGTCAGGGGTGTACCAGGAGTGTCAGTGGAGTATCTGGGAGTGTCAGAGGTGTGCCAGTGTCAGAGGTGTGCCTGGGGTATCAGGAGTGCACTTGGGAGTGTCAGAGGTGCACCTTGGAGTGTCTGAGGTGTACCTGGAGTGTCTGGGGTGTACTGGGTGTCTGAGGTGTGCCTGGCAGTGTCTGGGTGTCCTGGCAGTGTGCGGTGTGCCTGGGAGTGTCAGCGGTGTGCCTGGGAGTGTTAGAGGTGTATCAGGAGTGACAGATGAGTACCTAGAAGTGTCAGAGGTGTGCCTAGGAGTGTGAGAAGTGTGCCTGGGGTGTGTCTGGGGTGGCCTGGGGTTTCAAGGGTGCCTGGGGTGGCAGGTGTGCCAGGGGTGTCAGTGGGTGCCTGGGTGTCAGGGGTGTACCTGGGGAGTGTCAGGCTGTGCCTGGGAGTGTCAGAGGTGTGTCTGGGAGTGTCGGACGTGTACCTGGGAGTGTCAGAGGTGTACCAGGGAATATCAGTGGAGTGCCTGGCAGTGTCAGGGTGTGCCTTGGGTGTCAGAGGTGGTCTGGGGTGTCAGAGGTGTCCCTGGAATGTCAAGGGTGTGCCTGGGAGTGTCAGAGGTGTACCTGGGGGTGTCAGAGGTATACCTGGGAGTGTCAGAGGTGTACCAGTTCAGAGGTGTACCTGGGAGTGTCAGAGGTGTACCTGGGAGTGTCAGAGGTGTACCCTGGAGTGTCAGGAGTGTACCTGGGAGTGTCAGAGGTGTGCCTGGGGAGTGTCAGGTGTGCCTGGGGTGTGAAGTGTGCACAAGTGTCAGAGTGTTCCTGGGAGTGTCGGAGGTGTGCTGGTGGTTTCAGCGGTGTCTGGAGTGTCAAGGTGTGCCACGGAATGTCAGTGGGTACCTGGAGTGTCAGATGTGTGCCTGGAGTGTCAGGGGTGTACCTCGAGTGTCAGAGTGTTCCTAGTAGTCAGAGATGTCCTGAGTGTCAGAGTTGTACCTGGGAGTGTCGGAGGTGCCTGCGAGGTGTGAACTGTACCTGAGTGTCTGAGGTGTACCTGGCAGTGTCAGCGGTGTGCCTGGGGTGTCAGGTGTACCTGGGTGTGTCAGAGGTTGTGCCTGGGGTGTCGGAGGTGTACCTGGGTGTGAGAAGTGTACCTGGGGTGACAGGTGTTCCTGGGAGTGTCGGAGGTGTACCTGGCAGTGTCAGCGGTGTGCCTGGGTGTCAGGAGGTGTACCAGGGGATGCAGAGTGGAGTGCCTGCAGTGTCAAGGTGTGCCTGGAGTGTCTGAGGTGTGCCTGGGGAGTGTCAGAGGTGTGCCTGGGGTGTCAGAGGTGTACTTGGGAGTCAGGTGTGCCTGGGGAGTGTGAGAGTGTTCTGGGGAGTGTCTGTGGTGTGCCTGGGGTGTCAGAGGTGTACCTGAGGAGTGTCGGAGATGTGCCTGGAGTGTCAGAGGTGTGCCTGGGTGTCGGGTGTACCTGGGGTGTAGAGGTGTGCCTGGGGTGTCGGAGGTGTACCTGGTGTGAGAGTGTACCTGGGAGTGTCAGGTGTACCTGCAGAGTGTCAGGTATACCTGAGCAGTGTCAGAGGTGTACCTGGAGTGTCTGGGGTGTGCCTGGGGAGTGTCAGAGGTGTGCCTGGGAGTGTCGGGGTGTGCCAGGGGTGTCAGTGGAGTACCTGGGAGTGTCAGAGGTGCTCCTGGGGAGTGTCAGTGGTGTGCCTGGGGTGTCAGGAGGTGCTTGGGGATCAGAGGTGCCTTGGGTGTCTGGGGTGTGCCTGGGGGGTCTGAGGTGTGCCTGGCAGTGTCTGGGGTGTGCCTGGCAGTGTCTGAGGGTGTGCCTGGCAGTGTCAGCAGTGTGCCTGGGAGTGTCAGCGGTGTGCCTGGAGTGTTAGAGTGTATCAGGGGGTGACAGATGAGTACCTAGAAGTGTCAGAGGTGTACTAAGTGTGAAGTGTGCCAGGTGTCTGGGGTGGCCTGGAGTTTCAAGGGGTGCCAGTGGCAGGGGTGTGCCAGGGGAGTGTCAGTGGATTACCTGGGAGTGTCAGGGGTGTACCTGGGGAGTGTCAGGCTGTACCTGGGTGTGGGGTGTATCTGGGAGTGTCGGACGTGTACCTGCGAGTGTCAGAGGTGTACCAGTGGATGTCAGTGGAGCCTGTGCAGTGTCAGAGGTGTGCCTGGGAGTGTCAGGTATGCCTGGGAATGTCAGAGTGTGCCTGGGGTGTCAGAGTGTGCAGGGAGTGTCAGAGGTATGCCTGGGGTGTCAGAGGTATACCTGGGAGTCTCAGAGGTGTGCCTGGGGTGTCTGGGGTGTGCCTGGGGTGTCAGTGTGCAGGAGTGTCAGAGGTGTGCCTGAGTGTCGGAGGTGTGCCAGTGTCAGAGTGCCCTGGAGTGTCAGAGTGTGCCTGGGAGTGTCAGAGGTGTGCCTGGGAGTGTCAGGTGTGCCTGGGGTGTGAGAAGTGTGCCTGGGTGTCGGAGGTGTTCGGGAGTGTCTGAGGTGTGCCTGGGTGTCTGGGGTGTGCCTGGCAGTGTCTGAGGTGTGCCTGGCAGTGTCAGCGGTGTGCCTGGGAGTGTTAGAGGTGCATCAGGGAGTGACAGATGGTACCTAGAGTGTCAGAGGTGTACCTAGGTGTGAGAAGTGTGTGGGGTGTCTGGGTGTGCCTGGGGTTTCAAGGGGTGCCTGGGGAGTGGCAGGGGTGTGCCAGGGAGTGTCAGAGATGTGTCTGGGAGTGTCGGACGTGTGCATGGGAGTGTCAGAGTGTGCAGGAATATCAGTGGAGTGCCTGGCAGTGTCAGAGGTGTACCTGGGGTGTCAGAGGTGTGCCGGGAGTGTCAGAGGTATGCCTGGGGTGTCAGGGGTATACCTGGGAGTGTCAGAGGTGTGCCCTGGAGTGTCAGAGGTGTTCCTGGGAGTGTCGGAGGTGTACCTGACGGTGTCAGAGTGTGCCTGGGAGTGTCTGGGGTGTGCCTGGAGTGTCAGCGGTGTGCCTGGAGTGTTGAGGGCATCAGGGAGTGACAGATGAGCACCTAGAAGTGTCAGAGGTGTGCCTGGGAGTGTGAAGTGTGCCTGGGGTGTCTGCGGGTGTACCTGGGGGTTCAAGGGGTACCTGGGATTGGCAGGGGTGTCCAGGGTGTCAGAGGTGTATCTGGGAGTGTCGGACGTGTGCCTGGGGTGTCAGAGGTGTGCCAGGGAATATCTGTGGGTACCTGGCAGTGTCAGGGTGTGCCTGGGAGTGTCAGAGGTGATCCTGGGAGTGTCAGGTGTACCCTGGAATGTCAGAGGTGTACTGGGGAGTGTCAGGGTTTACCTGGAGTGTCAGAGGTATGCCTGGGGTGTCAGAGGTGTGCCTGGGAGTGTGAGGTGTGCCTGGGGAGTGTCGGAGGTGTTCAGGGGGTGTCTGAGGTGTGCCTGGCAGTGTCTGAGGTGTGGCTGGCAGTGTCTGGGGGTGTGCCTGGCAGTGTCAGCGGTGCACCTGGGGTGTTCGGTGTATCAGGAGTGACAGATGAGTACCTGGAAGTGTGAGAGGTGTACCTAGGAGTGTGAGAATGTGCCTGGGAGTGTCTGGGGTGTGCCTGGGAGTTCAAGGTACCTGGGTGAGGTGTGCAAGTGTCAAGTGTATCTGGGAGTGTCGGACGTGTGCCTGGGGAGTGTCAGAGGTGTACCAGGGAATATCAGTGAGTGCCTGGCAGTGTCAGAGGTGTGCCTGGGGTGTCAAGTGATCCTGGGAGTGTCAGAGGTGTACCCTGGAATGTCAGGGTGTGCCTGGGGTGTCAGGGGTGCCTGGGGTGTCAGGTGTACTGGCAGTGTCTGAGGTGTGCCTGTGTCTGGGGTGTATCTGGCAGTGTCAGCAGTGTGCCTGGGGTGTGAAGTGTACCTGGGGTGTCGGGTGCACCTGCGGTGTGAGGCTGTGCCTGAGAGTGTCTGGTGTGCCTGGCGTGTCAGCGGTGTGCCTGAAAGTGTCGGGGGTGCCTGGGTGTCAGAGGTGTGCCTGAGAGTGTCAGGAGTGTACCGGGGTGTGAGAGGTGTGCCTGGGGTGAGTGTTCCTGGGGTGTCAGTGTGCCTGGCAGTGTCAGCAGTGTGCCTGGGAGTGTAGAAGTGTGCAGTGTCGAGGTGTGCCTGGGAGTTGAAGTGTGCACCAGTGTCAGGTGTGCCTGGGGAGTGTCAGTGTGCCTGACAGTGTCAGGGGTGTACCTGGAGTGTCTGGGGTGTGCCTGGGGGTGTCAGAGGTGTACCTGGGGAGTGTCAGGGTGTACTAGGGAGTGTCAGTGGGTACTGGGAGTGTCAGAGGTGTGCTAGGAGTTCAGAGGTGTGCCTGGGAGTTTCAGAGGTGCTTGGGAGTGTCAGTGCCTTGGGTGTCTGGGGTGTGCCTGGGGTGTCTGGTGTGCCTGGCGTGTCTGGGGTGTGCCTGGCAGTGTCTGGTGGCCTGGCAGTGTCAGCAGTGTGTAATGGGAGTGTCAGCGGTGTGCCTAGGAGTGTTAGAGGTGTAGCAGGGAGTGACAGATGAGTGCCTAGAGTATCAGAGGTGTGCCTAGGGTGTGAGAAGTGTGCCTGGGAGTGTCTGGGGTTTACCTGGGGTTTCAAGGGGTGCCTGGGGTGGCAGGGGTGTGCAGGGGTGTCAGTGGTGCACCAAGTGTCAGGGGTGTGCCTGGGAGTGTCAGAGGCTGTGCCTGGGAGTGTCAGGAGGTGTATCTGGGAGTGTCGGACGTGTACCTGCAGTGTCAGAGGTGTATAGGGAATGTCAGTGGAGTACCTGGTGTCAGAAGTGGCTGGGATGTCAGAGTATACCTGGGAGTGTCAGAGGTGTACCTGGGAATGTCAGAGGTGTACCTGGGAGTGTCAGAAGTATGCCTGGGGAGTGTCAGAGGTGTACCAGAGTGTCAGAGGTGTACCTGGAGTGTCAGAGGTGTGCCCTGGTGTCAGAGGTGTACCTGGAGTGTCAGAGGTGTGCCTGGGGTGTCGGAGGTGTGCCTGGGAGTGTGAAGTGTGCTGGGGTGTCGCAGGTGTTCCAGGGGAGTGTCTGGGGTGTGTCCTGGCAGTGTCTGAGGGTGTGCCTGTGGTGTGCAGGGGTGTGCCTGGCAGTGTCAGCGGTGTGCCTGGGGTGTTAGAGGTGCATCAGGGTGACAGATGGTACAGAAGTGTCAGAGGTGTGCCTAGGGGTGTGAGAATGTGCCTGGGGTGTCTGGGGTGTACTGGGTTCAAGGGGTACCGGGAGTGTGGGGTGTGCCAGGGGTGTCAGAGTGTGTCTGGGTGTCGGACGTGTACCTGGGAGTGTCAGGGTGTACCAGGGAATATCAGTGGAGTACCTGGCAGTGTCAGGGTGTCCCTGGGGGTGTCAGGGTGATCCTGGGGTGTCAGAGGTGTGCCCTGGAATGTCAGAGGGGTGTACCTGGGGTGTCAGGTGGCCTGGGGTGTCAGAGGTATGCCTGGGGAGTGTCAGAGGTGTACCTGGGGTGTCAGGGGTGGCCTGAGTGTCAGAGGTGTGCCTGGAGTGTCAGAGGTGTGCCTGGGGGTGTCAGAGGTGTGCCTGGGAGTGTCAGGTGTGCCTGGGGAGTGTGAAGTGTACCTCAGGTGACGGAGAGTTCCTGGGGTGTCGGAGGTGTGCCTGGCAGTGTCAGCGGTGTACCTGGGAGTGTCAGGTGTACCAGGAGTGTCAAGCTGTACCTGGGAGTGTGTCAGAGGTGTATCTGGAGTGTCGGACGTGTGCCTGCAGTGTCAGAGGTGTGCTAGTGGAGTGCCTGCAGTGTCAGGTGTGCCTGGGAGTGTCTGAGGGTGTGCCTGGGGGTGTCAGAGGTGTGCCTGGGGTGTCAGGTGTGCTTGGGGTGTCGGAGGTGTGCCTGGGGTGTGAGGTGTTCCAGTGTCTGTGGTGTGCTGGGAGTGTCAGAGGTGCCTGAGGTGTTGAGATGTACCTGGGAGTGTCAAGTGTGCCTGGCAGTGTCAGTACCTGGGAGTGTAGAAGTGGGAGTGTCGAGGTGTGCCTGGGAGTGTAAAGTGTGCCTGGGTGTCGGAGGTGTGCCTGGGGTGTCAGTGTGCCTGGCAGTGTCAGAGGTGTGCCTCAGGTGTCTGGGGTGTACCTGGGGTGTCAGAGGTGTGACCAGGGAGTGTCAGGGGTGTGCCAGGGAGTGTCAGTGGAGTATCTGGGGAGTGTCAGGGGTGTGCCTGGAGTGTCAGAGGTGTGCCTGGGAGTTATCAGAGGTGCACAGGGATGTCAGAGGTGCTGCCAGGTGTCTGGTGTGCCTGGGTGTCTGAGGGTGTGCCTGGCAGTGTCTGAGGTGTGCCTGGCAGTGTCTGGTGTGCCTGGCAGTGTCAGCAGTGTACCTGGGAGTGTCAGCAGTGTGCCTGGGGAGTGTTAGAGGTGTATCAGGGTGACAGATGGGTACCTAGAAGTGTCAGAGGTGTGCCTAGGGTGTGTGCCTGGGAGTGTCTGGGGTGTGCCTGGGGGTTTCAAGGGGTGCATGGGGTGTCAGAGTGTACCAGGGAATATCAGTGGAGTACCTGGCAGTGTCAGAGGTGTGCCTGGGAGTGTCAGAGGTGATCCTGGGAGTGTCAGGGTGTGCCCTGGAATGTCAAGGTGTGCCTGGGGTGTCAGAGGTGTGCCTGGGGGTGTCAGAGGTACCTGGAGTGTCAGAGGTGTGCCTGGGGTGTCAGGGGTGTGCCTGGGGTGTGTGTCGGAGGTTGCCCTGGGTGTCAGAGGTGTGCCTGGGAGTGTCAGAGGTGTGCCTGGGGTGTCGGAGGTGTGCCTGGGGTGTGAGGGTGTGCCTGGGGTGTCAGAGGTGTTCCGGAGTGTCGGAGGTGTACCTGGGTTTCAGCGGTGTACCGAAGTGTCAAGGTTGCCTGCGGATGTCAGTGGAGTACCTGGGAGTGTCAGATGTGTACCTGGGGTGTCAGAGTGTGCCACTCAGGTGTCAGAGGTGTTCCTAGTAGTGTCAGAGTGTCTGGGTGTCAGAGTTGTACCTGGGAGTGTCGTGACCTCGAGTGTGAGAACTGTGCCTGAGAGTGTCTGAGGTGTGCCTGGCAGTGTCAGCGGTGGACATGAGGAGTGTCAGGTGTACCTAGGTGTGTCAGAGTGTGCCTGGGGTGTCAGAGGTGTACCTGGAGTGTGAAAGTGTGCCTGGGGTGTGGAGGTGTTCCTGGGAGTGTCAGGTGTGCCTGGCAGTGTCAGCGGTGTGCCTGGGGTGTCAGAGGTGTGCCAGGGAATGCCAGTGGAGTGCCTGCAGTGTCAAGGTGTGACCTGGGAGTGTCTGAGGTGTGCCTGGGGAGTGTCAGGGTGTGCCTGGGAGTGTCAGAGGTGTGCGGGAGTGTCGGTGTGCCTGGAGTGTGAAGTGTTCCTGGGAGTGTCTGTGGTGTGCCTGGGAGTGTCAGGGTGTGCCTGGGAGTGTCGGAGATGTACCTGGGTGTCAGAGGTGTGCCTGGGTGTCAGGTGTGCAAGTGTAAGAAGTGTACAAGTGTCAGGTGTACCTGGGGGTTGCAGAAGTGTGCCAGTGTCGGAGGTGTACCTGGGTTGTCGGAGTACCTGGCAGTGTCAGAGGTGTACCTGGGAGTGTCTGGGGTGTGCCTGGGGAGTGTCAAGTGTGCCACCTGTGTCAGGTGTCCAGGGAGTGTCAGTGGAGTCACCAGTGTGGAAGGTGTGCCTGGGTGTCAGTGGTGTGCCTGGGAGTGTCAGAGGTGCACTTGGGGTGTGAGGTGCCTTGGGTGTCTGAGGTGTGCCTGGGGTGTCTGAGGTGTGCCTGGCAGTGTGGTGCTGGGTGTCTGGTGTACCTGGCAGTGTCAGTGGTGTGCCTGGGAGTGTCAGCAGTGTCCTGGGTGTTAGGGGTGTATCAGGGTGACAGATGAGTACCTGAAGTGTCAGAGGTGTACCTAGGAGTGTGAAAGTGTGCCTGGGAGTGTCTGGGGTGTACTGGGTTCAAGGGTGCCTGGGGTGGCAGGGGTGTGGGGAGTGTCAGTGGATTACCTGGGAGTGTCAGGGGTGTGCCTGGGAGTGTCAGGCTGTGCCTGGGAGTGTCAGAGGTGTATCTGGAGTGTCGGACGTGTGCCTGGAGTGTCAGAGACAGCTGGGAAGTCAGTGGAGTACCTTGCAGTGTCAGAGGTGTGCCTGGGAGTGTCAGAGTATGCCTGGGAGTGTCAGAGGTGTGCCTGGGAGTGTCAAGTGTGCCTGGGAGTGTCAGAGGTATACCTGGGAGTGTGAGGTATGTGGGAGTCTCAGGGTGTGCCTGGGGTGTCAGAGGTGTATCTGGAGTGTCGGACGTGTGTGCCTAGTGTCAGAGGTGTGCAGGAATATCAGTGGAGTACTGGCAGTGTCAGAGTGTGCCTGGGAGGTGTCAGAGTGATCCTGGGGAGTGTCAGGGGTGTACCCTGGAGATGTCAGGGTGTGCCTGGGAGTGTCAGGGGTGTGCCTGGAGTGTCAGAGGTACTAAGTGTCAGAGGTGTCACAAGTGTGAAGTGTGCCTGGGGTGTCAGGAGGTGTTCGGGGGTGTCTGAGGTGTGCCTGGCAGTGTCTGAGGGTGTGCCTGGCAGTGTCTGGGGTGTACGCTGGTGTCAGCAGTGTACCTGGGGTGTTTCAGTGTATCAGGGGTGACAGATGAGTACCTAGAAGTGTCAGAGGTGTGCCTAGGAGTGAAGTGTACCTGGGAGTGTCTGGGGTGTACCTGGGGAGTTTCAAGGGGTACCTGGGGAGTGGCAGGGTGTACCAGGGAGTGTCAGAGGTGTGTTGGGAGTGTCGGACGTGTGCTGGGAGTGTCAGAGTGTACCAGGGAATATCAGTGAGTACCTGGCAGTGTCAGAGGTGGCCTGGGAGTGTCAGAGAGGTGATCCTGGGAGTGTCAGAGTGTACCCTGGAATGTCAGAGGTGTACCTGGGAGTGTCAGAGGTGTGCCTGGGGTGTCAGGTATGCCAGTGTCAGGGGTGGCACCTGGGAGTGTCAGAGGTGTACCTGGGTGTCAGAGGTGTGCCTAGTGTCAGAGGTGTGCCTGGGAGTGTGGTGTGCCTGGGGTGAAGTGTGCCTGGGGTGTCGGAGGTGTTCCTGGGGAGTGTCAGGAGGTGTGGCAGTTTCAGCGGTGTACCTGGGAGTGTCAAGGTGTGCCACGGAATGTCAGTGGAGTACCTGGGAGTGTCAGATGTGTGCCTGGGGAGTGTCAGAGGTGTACCTCGAGTGTCAGAGTGTTCCTAGTAGTGTCGAGGTGTCCTGGGGTGTCAGAGTTGTACCTGGGAGTGTCGGAGGTGCACCTGCAGGTGTGAGCTGTGCCTGAAGTGTCTGGGTGTGCCTGGCAGTGTCAGCGGTGTGCCTGAGGTGTCGGAGGTGTGCACTGGGTGTGTCAGAGGTGTGCCTGGGGTGTCGGAGGTGTGCCTGGAAGTGTGGGGAGTGTGTGGGGTGTCAGGTGTTCCCAGGGTGTCGGAGGTGTACCTGGCAGTGTCAGGGTGTACCTGGGGAGTGTAGAGGTGTGCCTGGGAGTGTCAGGTGTGCCTGGGGTGTAGAAGTGTGCCTGGGAGTGTCGGAGGTGTGCCTGGGGTGTCAGTGTACCTGACAGTGTCAGAGTGTACCTGGGAGTGTCTGGGGTGTACCTGGGGTGTCAGAGGTGTACCTGGAGTGTCGGGGTGTACTAGGTGTCAGTGGAGTGCCTGGGTGTCAGGGGTGTGCCTAGGAGTGTGGGGTGTGCCTGGGGTGTCAGGGTGCACTTGGGGAGTGTCAGGGTGCCTTGGAGTGTCTGAGGTGTGCCTGGGAGTGTCTGGTGTGCCTGGCAGTGTCTGGGGTGTGCCTGGCGGTGTCTGGTGTGCCTGGCAGTGTCAGGTGTAACCTGGAGTGTCAGCAGTGTGCCTAGGGGTGTGGGGTGTGGGGTGTGACAGATGGTGCCTAGAGTATGGGGTGTGCCTAGGTGTGAGGTGTCACCTGGGAGTGTCTGGGGTTTACCTGGAGTTCAAAGGGTGAGCTCGGATTGAGGGGTGTGCCAGGGGTGTCAGTGGGTGCCTGGGTGTCAGGGTGTGCCTGGGAGTGTCAGAGCTGTGCCTGAGTGTCAGAGGTGTATCTGGGAGTGTCGGACGTGTGCCTGGAGGTGTCAGAGGTGTGCTAGGGAATGTCAGTGGAGTACCTGGCAGTGTCAGAGGTGTGCCTGGGGTGTGGGGTATACCTGGGGTGTCAGAGGTGTGCCTGGGAGTGTCAGAGGTGTAGCTTGGGGGTGTCAGGTATGCCTGGGAGTGTCAGAGGTGTGCCTAGGAGTGTCAGAGGTGTGCCTGGGAGTGTCAGAGGTGTGCCTGGAGTGTCAGAGGTGTGCCTGGGGTCAGAGGTGTGCCTGGGTGTCAGGAGGTGGACCAGGTGTGAGAAGTGTACCGGAGTGTCAGGTGTTCCTGGGAGTGTCTGAGGTGTGCCTGGCAGTGTCTGAGGTGTGCCTGGCAGTGTCTGGGGTGTACCTGGCAGTGTCAGCAGTGCCTGGAGGTGGGGTGCATCAGGGGTGACAGATGGTACTAGAAGTGTCAGGGGGTGTACCTAAGTGTGAGAATGTGCACTGGAGTGTCTGGGGTGTGCCGGAGTCAAGGGTACCTGGAATTGTCAGGGGTGTGCAGGGAGTGTCAGAGGTTATCTGGGATTGTCGGACGTGTGCCTGGGAGTGTCAGAGGTGTGCCAGAATATCAGTGAGTACCTGGCAGTGTGGATGTACCTGGAGTGTCAAGTGTCCTGGGAGTGTCAGAGTGTACCGTTGTCAGAGGTGTGCCGGAGTGTCAGGGTGTACCTAGTGTCAGAGGTATGCCTGAGTGTCAGAGGTGTACCTGGGGTGTCGGAGGTGTACCTGGGGTGTGAGAAGTGTACCTCAGGTGACGGAGGTGTTCCCAAGTGTCGGAGGTGTACCTGGCAGTGTCAGAGGTGTGCCTGGGAGTGTCAGAGGTGTACCAGGGAATGCCAGTGGGTACCTGCGAGTGTCAAGGGTGCCTGGGGAGTGTCTGGGTGTACCTGGGGTGTCAGTGTGCCTGGGGTGTAGAGTGTGCGAGGTGTCGGAGGTGTGCCTGGGGAGTGTGAAGTGTTCCTGGGAGTGTCTGTGGTGTGCCTGGGGTGTCAGAGGTGTACCTGAGAGTGTCGGAGATGTGCCTGGGAGTGTCAGGGGTGTGCCTGGCAGTGTCGGAGGCACCTGGGAGTGTAAGAGTGTACCTGGGGTGTCGGAGTGTGCCTGGGGTGTAAGTGTGCCTGGGAGTGTCAGGTGCCTGGGAGTGTGGAGGTGTGCCTGGCAGTGTCAGAGGTGTGCCTAGGAGTGTCTGGGGTGCTGCAGGTGTCAGGGATGGCCTGAGTGTCAGGGTGTGCCAGGGTGTGGGGTGGAGTGCCTGGGGTGTCAGGGTGTGCCTGGGGTGTCAGAGGTGTGCCTGGGAGTGTCAGAGGTGCACTTGGGGTGTCAGAGGTGCTGTGGGTGTCTGAGGTGTGCCTGGGAGTGTCTGGTGTGCCTGGCAGTGTCTGAGTGGCCTGGCAGTGTCTGAGGTGTGCCTGGCAGTGTCAGCGGTGTGCCTGGGTGTCAGCGGTGTGCCTGGGGTGTTAGAGGGTGTATCAGGGTGACAGATGGTACTAGAGTGTCAGAGGTGTACCTAGGGGTGTGGGGGTGTGCCTGGGTGTCTGGGGTGTGCTGGGGTTTCAGGGTGCCTGGGGTGGCAGGGGTGTGCCAGGGGAGTGTCAGTGGTGTGCCTGGGGTGTCAGGGGTGTACCTGGGGAGTGTCAGGCTGTGCCTGGGGTGTCAGAGGGTGTGTCTGGGAGAGTCGGACGTGTGCCTGGGAGTGTCAGAGGTGTACCGGGAATATCAGGTGGTGCCTCGCAGGGTGTCAGAGGTGTGCCTGGGAGTGTCAGAGTGATCCTGGGGTGTCAGTGCCTGGAATGTCAAGGTGTGCCTGGGTGTCAGAGGTGTGCCTGGGGTGTCAGAGGTATGCCTGGGTGTCAGAGGTGTGCCTCAGGTCAGAGGTGTACCTGGGAGTGTCAGAGGTGTACCTGGGGTTCAAGGGTACCTGGGGGTGGCAGGGGTGTGCCAGGGGTGTCAGTGGGTGCCTGGGAGTGTCAGAGGTGTGCCTGGGAGTGTCAGGGCTGTACCTGGGAGTGTCAGAATGTGTCTGGGAGTGTCGGTCGTGTCCTGAGAGTGTCAGGGTGTGCCATGGATGACAGTGGAGTACCTGGCAGTGTCAGGGGTGTGCCTGGGGTGTCAGAGTTATAACTGGGGTGTCAGAGGTGTGCCAGGGTGTCAGGTGTGCCTGGGGTGTCAGAGGTATGCCTGGGGTGTCAGAGGTGTACCTGGGGAGTGTCAGAATGTTCCTGGGAGTGTGAGGTGTGCCCTGGGTGTCAGGAGGTGTGCCTGGGAGTGTCAGAGGTGTACCTGGGAGTTGTCGGAGGTGTACCTGGGGGTGTGAGAGTGTACCTGGGGTGTCAGGTGTTCCGGGGAGTGTCTGAGGTGTGCAGTGTCTGGGGTGTGCCTGGCAGTGTCAGGTGTACCTGTGTGTGTGCAGGAGAGTCAGCGGTGTGCCTGGGGTGTTGGGGGTAGCATGGGGTGACAGATGGTGCCTAGAGTGTCACAGGTGTGCCTGGGGAGTGTGAAGTGTGCCTGGGGTGTCTGGGGTGTACCTGGGAGTTCAAGGGGTGCCTGGGGATTGGCAGGGTGTGCCAGGGAGTGTCAGAGGTGTATCTGGGAGTGTCGGACGTGTGCCTGAGGTGTCAGGTGTGCCTAGGTGTGTCAGAGTGTGTATCTGGCAGTGTCAGGTGTGCCGGGGTGTAGATGTGCCTGGGGTGTCGGAGGTGTGCCTGGAGTTAGAAGTGTGCCTGGGAGTGTCGGAGGTGTGCCTGGGAGTGTCGGAGGTGTACCTGGCAGTGTCAGAGGTGTGCCTGGGGAGTGTCAGGGGTGTGCCTGGGAGTGTCAGAGGTGTACCTGGGAGTGTCAGGGTGTATCTGGGAGTGTCGGACGTGTACTGCAGTGTCAGGGTGTACCTGGGGAATGTCAGTGGAGTACCTTGCAGTGTCAGGGTTGACCTGGGAGTGTCGAGGTGTACCTGGAAGTGTCAGAGGTGTGCCTGGGGTGTGTCAGAGTGTACAAAGTGTCAGAGGTATGCCTGGTGTCAGGGTATACCAGGAGTCTCAGGGTGTGCCTGGGGTGTCTGGGGTGTGTGCGAGTGTCAGGAGGTGTGCCTGGGAGTGTCAGAGGTGTGCCTGGGAGTGTCGGAGGTGTACCTGGGTTGTGAGGTGTACCTGGAGTGTCAAGTGTGCCTGGGAGTGTCAGAGGTGTGCCTGGGGTGTCGGAGGGTGTGCCTGGGGAGTGTGAGAAGTGTGCAGGTGTCGGAGGTGTTCAGGAGTGTCTGAGGTGTACCTGGCAGTGTCTGAGGTGTGCCTGGCAGTGTCTGGGGTGTGCCTCAGTGTCAGCGGTGTGCCTGGGGAGTGTTAGAGGTGCATCAGGTGACAGATGAGTACCTAAGTGTCAGAGGTTGTGCCTAGGAGTGTGAGAAGTGTGCCTGGGGCTGGGGTGCCTGGGAGTTTCAGGGTACCTGGGGTGGCAGGGGTGTACCAGGGAGTGTCAGGTGTGTCTGGGTGTCAGTTGTGTACCTGGGGTGTCAGAGGTGTGCCAGGGAATATCAGTGGAGTGCCTGGCAGTGTCAGAGGTGTGCCTGGGGTGTCAGAGGTGATCCTGGGAGTGTCAGAGGTGTGCCTGGAATGTCAGAGTGCCTGGAGTGTCAGAGGTGTGCCTGGGGAGTGTCAGAGGTATGCACCTAGTGTCAGAGGTGTGCCAGTGTCAGAGGTGTGCCTGGGGTGTCAAGGTGTGCCTGGTGTCAGAGGTGTTCCTGGGTGTGTCAGGTGTGCCTGGCAGTGTCAGAGGTGTGCCTGGGAGTGTCTGGGGTGGGAGTGTCAGAGGTGGCCCTGGAGTGTCAGGGTGTGCCAGGGAGTGTCAGTGTAGTACCTGGGGTGTCAGAGGTGTACTGGTGTCAGAGGTGTGCCTGGAGTGTCAGAGGTGCCTTGGGGTGTCAGAGGTGCACCTTGGGTGTGGGGTGTGCCTGGGAGTGTGAGGTGTGCCTGGCAGTGTCTGAGGTGCCTGGCAGTGTCTGGGGTGGCCCTGGGTGTCAGGTGTGCCTGGGGTGTCAGCGGTGTGCCTGGGGTGTTGGGGTGTATCGGGGTGACAGATGGGTACCTAGAAGTGTCAGAGAGGTGTGCCTAAGTGTGAAGTGTGCCTGGGGAGTTCAGGTGTGCCTGGGGTTTCAAGGGTGCAAGTGGCAGGGTGTGCCAGGGGAGTGTCAGTGGATGCACAGTGTCAGGGGTGTGCCTGGGAGTGTCAGGCTGTACCTGGGAGTGTCAGGGGGTGTGTCTGGGTGTCGGACGTGCGGCAGAGTGTCAGAGGTGTGCAGAGATGTCAGTGGGTGCCTTGCAGTGTCAGGAGGTGTACCTGGGAGTGTCAGGGGTATGCCTGGGGAGTGTCAGAGGTGTGCCTGGGAGTGTCAGAGGTGTGCCGGGGAGTGTCAGATGTGTACCTGGGGTGTCAGAGGTATGCCTGGGAGTGTCAGAGGTGTGCCTGGGGGTGTCTGGGGTGTGCCTGGGGTGTCGGAGGTGTACAAGTGTCAGAGGTGTACCTGGGAGTGTCAGGAGGTGTGACCTGGGAGTGTCAGAGGTGTGCCTGGGTGTCAGAGTGCCTGGGGTGTCAGAGTGTGCCTGGGGTGTCAGGTGTGCCTGGGAGTGTGAGAGTGTGCCTGGGGTGTCGGAGTGTTAGAGTGTCTGAGGTGTGCCTGGCAGTGTCTGGTGTGCCTGGGAGTGTCTGAGGGTGTGCCTGAGTGTGTGGTGTGCCTGGGGTGTTGGGAGTGCATCAGGGTGACAGATAGGTACCTAAGTGTCAGAGGTGTGCTCAGGTGTGAGGTGGCACAGGAGTGTCTGGGGAGGTGTACCTGGGGTTTCAAGGGGTGCCTGGGAGTGGCAGGGGTGTGCCAGGGGAGTGTCAGAGTGTATCTGGGGAGTGTCGGACGTGTGCCTGGGGAGTGTCAGAGGTGTGCAGGAATATCAGTGGGTGCCTGGCAGTGTCAGAGGTGTGCCTGGGAGTGTCAGGTGATCCTGGGAGTGTCAGAGGTGTGCCTGGAATGTCAGAGGTGTGCCTGGGAGTGTCAGAGGTGTGCCTGGGTGTCAGAGTGGCACAGGTGTCAGAGGTGTGCCTGGTGTCAGAGGTGTACCCTGGGGTGTCAGAGGTGTGCCTTGGGTGTCAGAGGTGTTCCTGGGAGTGTCGGAGGTGTGCCTGGCAGTTTCAGCAGGTGTGTCCTGGGAGTGTCAAGGTGTGCCACGGAATGTCAGTGGGTGCCTGGGGTGTCAGATGTGCCTGGGAGTGTCAGGGTGTGCCTCGGAGTGTCAGTGTTCCTAGTAGTGTCAGAGGGTGTCCTGGGAGTGTCAGAGTTGTGCCTGGGGTGTCAGGTGCACCTGCGAGTGTGAGAATGGTCCTGAGAGTGTCTGGGGTGTGCCTGGAGTGTCAGCGGTGTGCCTGAGGTGTCGGAGGTGTGCCTAGGGTGTGTCAGAGGTGTGCCTGGGGTGTCAGAGGTGTGCCTGGGTGTGAGTGTGCCTGGGGTGACAGGTGTTCCTGGTGGCGGTGTCAGCGGTGTGCCTGGGAGTGTCAGAGGTGTACAGGAGTGCCAGTGGAGTGCCTGCAAGTGTCAAGGTGTACCTGGGGGTGTCTGGGGTGTACCTGGGAGTGTCAGTGTGCTGGAGATGTCAGAGGTGTGCAGTGTCAGGTGTACCTGGGAGTGTAAGTGTTCCTGGGAGTGTCATGGTGTGCAGGTGTGGGGTGTGCCTGAGTGTCGGAGGTGTGCCTGGGGAGTGTCAGAGGTGTGCCTGGGAGTGTCAGGTGTGCTTGGGGTGTGGGGTGTGCCTGGGGTGTCAGGGGTGTGCCTGGGGTGTCAGAAGTGTGCCTGGGGTCAGGTGTGCAAGTGTCAAGGTGTGCCTGGGAGTGTCAGAGGTGTGCCTGGGGTGTCTGGGGTGTGCCTGGGGTGTCAGGGTGTGCCTGGGGTGTCAGGGGTGTGCCAGGTGTCAGTGGTGCCTGGGAGTGTCAGAGGTGTACCTGGGGAGTGTCAGAATGTGCCTGGGGTGTCAGAGGTGCACTTGGGGTGTCAGGGTGCACCTTGGGTGTCAGAGGTGTGCCTGGGAGTGTCTGGGGTGTACCTGGCAGTGTCTGAGGTGTGTGCCTGGCAGTGTCTGAGGTGTGCCTGGGAGTGTCAGAGGTGTGCCTGGGGGTGTCAGGTGTACTGGGGTGTCGGAGGTGTACCTGGGAGTGTCAGGGTGCCTGGAGAGTGTCAGGGTGTGCCTGGGGTGTCAGAGGTGTGCCTGGGAGTGTCAGAGGTGTGCCTGGGTGTCAGAGGTGTGCCTGGAGTGTCAGGGGTGTGCCAGGGGATGTCAGTGGAGTGCAGTGTCAGAGGTGTGCCTGGGGATGTCAGAGGTGTACCTGGGAGTGTCAGAGGTGTGCCTGGGGTGTCAGAGGTGTGCCTGGGAGTGTCAGAGGTTGTACCTGGGAGTGTCAGAGGTGTGCCTGGGAGTGTCAGGGTGTGCCTGGGGTGTCAGGGGTGTGCCTGGGAGTGTCAGAGGTGTGCCTGGGGTGTCAGGGTGGCCTGGGGTGTCAGGTGTGCCTGGGGAGTGTCAGAGGTGTGCCTAGTGTCAGTGTGCCTGGGGAGTGTGGGGTGTGCCTGGAGGTGTCGGAGGTGTGCACCTGTGGTGTGCGTGTCAGGTGTGCCTGGGGAGTGTCTGAGGTGTGCCTGGCAGTGTCTGGGGGTGTGCCTGGCAGTGTCTGAGGTGTGCCTGGCAGTGTCAGCGGTGTGCCTGGGGAGTGTTAAGTGCATCAGGGGTGACAGATGGTACAGAAGTGTCAGAGGTGTGCCTAAGTGTGAGAAGTGTGCCTGGGGTGTCTGGGGTGTGCCTGGGGTGTCAAGGGTGCCTGGGATTGTCAGGGGTGTGCCAGGGGGTGTCAGAGGTGTGTCTGGGGTGTCGGACGTGTGCCTGGGGTGTCAGAGGTGTGCCAGGGAATGTCAGTGGGTACCTGGCAGTGTCAGAGGTGTGCCTGGGAGTGTCAGAGGTGATCCTGGGAGTGTCAGAGGTGTACCTGGAATGTCAGGGTGTGCCTGGGGTGTCAGAGGTGTGCCTGGGGAGTGTCAGGGTGTGCCTGGGGTGTCAGAGGTGTGCCTGGGGTGTCGGAGGTGTGCCAGTGTGAAGTGTGCCTGGGTGTCGGAGTGCAAGTGTCAGGTGTGCCTGGGAGTGTCAGAGGTGTGACCTGCAGAGTGTCAGGGTGTGCCAGGGAATGTCAGTGGAGTGCCTGGAGTGTCAAGGTGTGCCTGGGAGTGTCAGGGGTGTGCCTGGGGTGTCAGAGGTGTGCCTGGGGAGTGTCAGAGGTGTGGGGAGTGTCAGGTGTGCCTGGGGAGTGTGAGAAGTGTGCTGGGAGTGTCTGAGGTGTGCCTGGGGTGTCAGGGTGTGCCTGAGGTGTGGAGATGTGCCTGGGGTGTCAGAGGTGTGCCTGGCGGTGTCGGGTGTGCCTGGGGTGTGGGGGTGGCAGAGTTGTCAGGTGTGCCTGGGTGTGGGGTGTGCCTGGGGTGTCGGGTGTGCCTGGGGTGTCAGTGTGCCTGGGAGTGTCAGAGGTGTGCCTGGGGTGTCTGGGGTGTGTGCCTGGGGTGTCAGAGGTGTGCCTGGGGAGTGTCAGGGGTGTGCCTGGGGTCGTGGAGTGCACCTGGGAGTGTCAGGGGTGTGCCTGGGGAGTGTCAGAGGTGTGCTGGGGTGTCAGAGTTGCAGTGTCAGAGGTGCCTGGGGTGTCAGAGGTGTGCCTGGAGGTGTCAGGGGGTGTGCCTGGGGTGTCAGAGGTGTGCCAGGGGTGTCTGGGGTTGGTGTCCAGTGTGCAAGTTGTCGAGGTGTGCCTGGAGTGTCAGGGGTGTGTCAGGGGTGTCAGATGAGGTGCCTGGGTGTCAGGTGTGCCTGGGGTGTGAGGGTTGGACCTGGGGTGTCTGGGGTGTGCCTGGGGGTGTCAGGGGTGCCTGGGGTGTCAGGGGTGTGCCAGGGGTGTCAGTGGTGCCTGGGATTGTCAGGGTGTGCCTGGGAGTGTCAGAGCTGTGGGAGTGTCAGAGGTGTACCTGGGAGTGTCGGAGGTGTGCAAGTGTCAGAGGTGTGACAGAATGTCAGTGGGTACCTGGGGGTGTCAGAGGTGTACCTGGGAGTGTCAGAGGTGTTCCTGGGGAGTGTCAGTGTACCTTGGAGTGTCAGAGGTGTGCCTGGAGTGTCAGGGTGTGCCTGGGAGTGTCAGAGGTGTGCCTGGGGAGTGTCAGAGGTGTGCCTGGGGTGTCAGAGTGTGCCTGGGAGTGTGAGGATGTGCCTGGAGTGTCAGAGGTGTGCCTGGGAGTGTCAGGAGGTGTGCCTGGCGGTGTCAGAGGTGTGCCTGGGGTGTCAGTGGTGTGCCTGGGAGTGTCAGAGGTGTGCCAGTGTCATGGTGTGCCAGGGTGTGGTGGAGTGCCTGGGAGTGTCAGAGGTGTGCCTGGGGTGTCAGAGGTGTGCCTGGGGTGTCAGGGGTGCACTTGGGAGTGTCAGAGGGTGCCTTCGAGTGTCTGAGGTGTGCCTGGGGGTGTCTGGGGTGTGCCTGGCGGTGTCAGGGGTGTGCCTGGGGTGTCAGAGGTGTGCCTGGTGTCAGCGGTGTGCCTGGGGTGTGTGGTGTGCAAGTTGGGGTGTGCCTAGGGGTGGGGTGTGCCTGAGGTGTCTAGGGGTGTGCCTGGGGTGTCAGGGGTTGCCTGGGGTGTCAGGGGTGTGCCAGGGTGTCAGTGGAGTGCCTGGGAGTGTCAGGGGTGTGCCTGGGGTGTGAGGTGTACCTGGGGAGTGTCAGGGTGTATCTGGGGTGTCGGACGTGTGCCTGGAGTGTCAGGGAGGTGTGCCAGGGGAGTGTCAGTGGAGTACCTGGGAGTGTCAGAGGTGTGCCTGGGGAGTGTCAGAGGTGTGCCTGGGGTGTCAGAGGTGTGCCTGGGGTGTCAGGGTGGTGGAGTGTCAGATGCGGGTGTCAGAGGTGTATGGGTGTCAGAGTGCCTGGGGGTGTCAGGGGTGTGCCTGGGGTGTCGGAGGTGTGCCTAGTGTCAGAGGTGTGCCTGGGGAGTGTCAGGTGTGCCTGGGGTGTCAGAGGTGCCTGGGTGTCAGAGGTGTGCCTGGGAGTGTCAGAGGTGTGCCTGGGGGTGTCAGGGTGTGCCTGGAGTGTCAGAGGTGTCCTGGGAGTGTCAGAGGTGTGCCTGGGGAGTGTCGGAGGTGTGCCTGGGGAGTGTGAGGTGTGCCTGGGGTGTCGGAGGTGTCGAGTGTCTAGGGTGGCGTGTCGTGGCGGAGTGTCAGAGGTGTGCCTGGCAGTGTCAGCGGTGTTAGGTGCAGGGTGCATCAGGGTGTGACAGATAGTACCTGGGAGTGTCAGAGGTGTGCCTGGTGTGAGGTGTGCCTGGGAGTGTCTGAGGTGTGCCTGGGGTGTCAAAGGGTGCCTGGGGTTGGCAGGTGTGTGCAGGGGTGTGTCAGAGGTGTGCCTGGGGGTGTCGGAGGTGTGCCTGGGAGTGTCAGAGGTGTGCAGGGAATGTCAGTGGAGTGCCTGGCGGTGTCAGGAGGTGTGCAAGTGTCAGGAGGTGTCCACGGAGTTGTCAGAGGTGTGCCTGGATGTCAGAGGTGTGCCTGGGAGTGTCAGGTGTGCCTGGAGTGTCAGGTGTGCCTGGGATGTCAGAGGTGTGCCGGGGGTGTCAGGGAGGTGTGCCTGGGGTGTGAGAAGTGTGCCTGGGGTGATGGAGTGTTCCTGGGGTGTCGGAGGTGTGCCTGGCAGTGTCAGCGGTGTGGGGAGTGTCAGAGGTGTGCCAGGGGAATGTCAGTGGAGTGCCTGGGAGTGTCAAGGTGTGCCTGGGGTGTCTGGGTGTGCAGGTGTCAGAGGTGTGTAGGTGTCAGAGGTGTGCTTGGGGTGTCGGAGGTGTGCAGAGTGTGAGAGTGTGCCTGGGGGTGTCTGTGGTGTGCCTGGAGGTGTCAGGGTGTGCCTGGGAGTGTCAGGTGTGCCTGGGGAGTGTCAGAGTGCAGTGTCAGGTGTGCCTGGGGTGAAGTGTGCCTGGGAGTGTCGGAGGTGTGCCTGGGGAGTGTCAGGGGTGTGCCTGGGGAGTGTCGGAGGTGTGCACCAAGTGTCAGGTGTGCCTGGCAGTGTCAGAGTGTGCCTGGAGTGTCAGGGGTGTGCCTGGGGAGTGTCAGAGGTGTGCCTGGGGTGTCAGGGTGTGCCAGGGGTGTCAGTGGGTGCCTGGGGAGTGTCAGAGGTGTGCCTGGGAGTGTCAGAGGTGTGCCTGGGGAGTGTCAGAGGGTGCACTTGGGAGTGTCAGAGGTGCCTTGGGTGTCTGAGGGTGTGCCTGGGGTGTCTGGGGTGTGCCTGGGTGTCTGAGGTGTGCCTGGGCAGTGTCTGGGGTGTGCCTGGCGGTGTCAGCAGTGCCTGGGGTGTCAGCGGTGTGCCCAAGTGTAGAGGTGTATCAGGGGTGACAGATGGGTGCCTAGGGGGTGTCAGGGGTGTGCCTGGGGTGTGAGGGTGTGCCGGAGGGTGTCTGGGGTGTGCCTGGGGTTTCAGGGGTGCCTGGGGTGTGAGGTGTGCCAGGGTGTCGGTGGGTGCCTGGGGTGTCAGGGGTGTGCCTGGGGTGTCAGGCTGTGCCTGGGAGTGTCAGAGGTGTGTCTGGGAGTGTCGGAGGTGTGCCTGGAGTGTCAGAGGTGCAGGGGAATGTCAGTGGAGTGCCTGGCAGTGTCAGGGGTGTGCTGGGGTGTCAAGTGATCCTGGGAGTGTCAGAGGTGTGCCTGGAATGTCAAGGTGTGCCTGGGGAGTGTCAGAGGTGTGCCTGGGGTGTCAGAGGTATAAGTGTCAGAGGTGTGCCTGGGGTGTCAGAGGTGTGCCTGGAGTGTCAGAGGTGTGCCTGGGTGTCAGGGGTGTGCCTGGGGAGTGTCAGAGGTGTGCCTGGGGAGTGTCGGAGGTGTGCCTGGGGTGTGAGTGTGCCTGGGGAGTGTCAGGGGTGTGCCTGGGAGTGCAGGAGGTGTGCCTGGCAGTGTCAGCGGTGTGCCTGGGGAGTGTCAAGGTGTGCCATGGAATGTCAGTGGAGTGCCTGGGGGTGTCAGAGGTGTACCTGGTGTCAGAGGTGTGCCTCAGAGTGTCAGAGTGTTCTAGTAGTGTCAGGGTGTCCTGGGGAGTGTCAGAGGTGTGCCTGGGGTGTCGGAGGTGCCTGCAGGTGTGAGAACTGTGCCTGAGGTGTCTGGGGTGTGCCTGGCGGTCAGCGTGCCTGGAGGTGTCAGGTGCCTGGGTGTGTCAGAGGTGTGCCTGGGGTGTCGGAGGTGTGCCTGGGGAGTGTGAGAAGTGTGCCTGGGGTGTCGGAGGTGTTCCTGGGAGTGTCGGAGGTGTGCCTGGCAGTGTCAGGGTGTGCCTGGGAGTGTCAGAGGGTGTGCCAGGGAATGCCAGTGGAGTGCCTGCAGTGTCAGAGTGTGCCTGGGAGTGTCTGGGGTTGCACCAAGTGTCAGAGTGTGCCTGGGGTGTCAGAGGTGTGCTTGGGGTGTCGGGTGTGCCTGGGGTGTGAGAAGTGTTCCTGGGGTGTCTGTGGTGTGCCTGGGGTGTCAGGGGTGGTGTGCCTGGGGTGTGGAGATGCCTTGGGTGTCAGGGGTGTGCCTGGGGAGTGTCAGGTGTGCAGGGAGTGTGGGGGTGTGCAAGTGTCGGAGGTGTGCCTGGGGGTGTAAGTGTGCCTGGGGAGTGTCGGAGGTGTGCCTGGGGGTGTCAGGTGTGCCTGGCAGTGTCAGGGTGTGCCTGGGGTGTCAGGGGTGTGCCTGGGGTGTCAGAGTTGTGCCTGGGGTGTCAGGGTGTGCCAGGGTGTCAGGGTGCCTGGGGTGTCAGAGGTGTGCCTGGGGTGTCAGAGGTGTGCCCAGAGTGTCAGGTGCTTGGGGTGTCAGAGGTGCCTTGGGTGTCTGAGGTGTGTGTCTGGGGTTGCCTTGCAGTGTCTGGGGTGTGCCTGGCGGTGTCTGGGGTGTGCCTGGCGGTGTCAGCGGTGTGCCTGGGGTGTCAGCGGTGTGCCTGGGGAGTCTTGGGGTGTATCAGGGGAGTCAGATGATACTAGAAGTGTCAGAGGTGTGCCTGGGGTGTGAGGGTGTGCCTGAGTTGATGTAGGTGCCTGGGGTTTCAAGGGGTGCCTGGGGTGTCAGGGGTGTGCCAGGGTGTCAGTGGATTGCCTGGGAGTGTCAGGGGTGTGCCAGGTGTCAGAGGTGTGCCTGGGAGTGTCGGAGTGTGCCTGGGAGTGTCAGAGGTGTGCCAGGGAATGTCAGTGGAGTGCCTGGGAGTGTCAGAGGTGTGCCTGGGGTGTCAGAGGTGTGCCTGGAGTGTCAGAGGTGTGCCTGGGGAGTGTCAGAGGTTTGCAGGGTGTCAGGAGGTGTGCCTGGGGTGTCAGGGAGTATGCCTGGAGTGTCAGAGGTGTGCCAGAGTGTCTGGGGTGTGCAAGTGTCGGAGGTGTGCCTGGGGTGTCAGAGGTGTGCCTGGGGTGTCGGAGGTGTGCCTGGGGGTGTCAGAGGTGTGCCTGGAGTGTCAGGGGGTGTGCCTGGGAGTGTCAGAGGTGTGCCTGGGGTGTCGGAGGTGTGCCTGGGGAGTGTGAGGGTGTGCCTGGGGTGTCGGAGGGTGTGTCTGAGGTGTGCCTGGCAGTGTCTGGGGTGGCCTGGGGTGTCAGGGGTGTGCCTGTGTCAGCGGTGGCTAGCAGGGTGGTGGGGTGCATCAGGGGTGACAGATGGTGCCTGGAGTGTCAGGGTGTGCCTGGGGTGTGAGGTGTGCCTGGGGTGTCTGGGGTGTGCCTGGGGTTTTCAAGGGGTGCCTGGGGTGGCAGGGGTGTGCCAGGGGAGTGTCAGAGGTGTATCTGGGGAGTGTCGGACGTGTGCACCAAGTGTCAGGAGGTGTACCAGGAATGTCAGTGGAGTACCTGGGAGTGTCAGAGGTGTGCCTGGGAGTGTCAGAGGTGATCCTGGGAGTGTCAGAGGTGTACCTGGAATGTCAGAGGTGTGCCTGGAGTGTCAGGTGTGCAAGGATGTCGGTGGGTGCCTGGGGGTGTCAGAGGTTGCCAGTGTCAGAGGTGTGCAGAGTTTCAGAGGTGTGCCTGGGAGTGTCAGAGGTGTGCCTGGGGGTGTCAGAGGGTATGCACCAGGTGTCAGAGGTGTGCCTGGGAGTGTCAGAGGTGTGCCTGGGGTGTCTGGGGTGTGCCTGGGGAGTGTCGGAGGTGTACCTGGGGTGTCAGGGGTGTGCCTGGGAGTGTCAGAGGTTTACCTGGGAGTGTCAGAGGTGTACTGGGTGTCAGAGGTGTACCTGGGTGTCAGAGGTGTGCCAGTGTCAGGTGTGCCAAGTGTGAAGTGTGCAAGTGTCAGGAGGTGTGCCTGGGGGTGTCTGAGGTGTGCCTGGGGGTGTCAGGGGTGTGCCTGGGGTGTCAGGGGTGTGCCTGGGGTGTCAGGGGTGTGCCTGGGAGTGTCAGAGGTGTGCCTGGAGTGTCAGAGGTGTGCCTGGGGTGTCAGGGGGTGTGCCTGGGGTGTCAGATGTGCCTAGAAGTGTCAGAGGTGTGCCTGGGAGTGTGAGAAGTGTGCCTGGAGTGTCAGGGTGTGCCTGGGATTTCAAAGGGTGCCTGGGGAGTGTCAGGGGTGTGCCAGGGGTGTCAGGGTGTCTGGGGTGTCGGACGTGTGCCTGGGTGTCAGGTGTGCCAGGGAGTGTCAGTGGAGTGCCTGGCAGTGTCAGAGGTGTGCCTGGGGAGTGTGGAGGTGTTCCTGGGAGTGTCAGAGGTGTGCCTGGAGTGTCAGGGTGTACCTGGGAGTGTCAGAGGTGTGCCTGGGAGTGTCAGAGGTGTGCCTGGGGAGTGTCAGGGTGTGCCTGGGGAGTGTCAGAGGTGTGCCTGGGAGTGTCAGAGGTGTGCCTGGGTGTCAGAGGTGTGCCTGGGGTGTCAGTGTGCCTGGAGGTTCAGGGTGTACCTGGGATTAGTTGGTGGGGTCAGTGTGCCTGAGTGTCAGAGGTGTGCCTGGGGTGTCAGAGTGTGCTAGGAGTGTCAGAGGTGTCCTGGGAGTGTCAGAGGTGTGCCTGGGAGTGTCGGAGGTGTGCCTGGGAGTGTGAGAGTGTACCTGAGGTGTCGGAGTGTTCCTGGGAGTGTCGGAGGTGTGCCTGGCAGTGTCAGCGGTGTGCCTGGGGGTGTCAGAGGTGTGCCTGGGTGTCAGTGGTGCTGGGAGTGTCAGGTGTGCCTGTGGGAGTGTCAGGGGTGTGCCTAGGGTGTCAGAGGTGTACCAAGTGTCAGAGGTGTGCCTGGGGTGTCAGGAGGTGTGCCTGAGAGTGTGAGAGTGTGCCTGGGGAGTGTCAGGGGTGTGCCTGGGAGTGTCAGAGGTGTGCCTGGAGTGTCAGAGGTGTGCCTGGGGTGTCAGAGGTGTGCCTGGGAGTGTCGGAGTGTGCCTGGGGTGTGGGGTGTGCCTGGGGTGTCGGGTGTGCCTGGGGAGTGTGGAGGTGTGCAGGTGTCGGAGGTGTGCCTGGGGTGTCAGAGGTGTGCCTGGGAGTGTCAGGGGTGTGCCTGGGGTGTCAGGGGTGTGCACCTAGTGTCAGGGGGTGTAGGTGTCAGGGGTGTGCCAGGGTGTCAGTGGGGTGCGCAGAGTGTCAGGAGGTGTGCCTGGGGTGTCAGGTGTGACCTGAGTGTCGGAGGTGCCTGGGGTGTCAGGAGGTTGCGCAGCAGGTTGTGAGGTGTGCCTGGGGTGTCAGGGGTGTGCCTGGGGTGTCAGAGGTGTGCCTGTGGCGGTGTCTGAGGGGTGTGCCTGGGAGTGTCAGAGGTGTGCCTGGGTGTGGTGTGCCTGGGGAGTGTCAGGGTGTGCCTGGGGAGTGTCAGAGGTGTGCCTGAGTGTCAGAGGTGTGCCTGGGAGTGTTGGGAAGTGTACCGGGGTGTCTGGGGTGTGCACAGGGTGTCTGGGGGTGTGCAGGCAGTGTCAGGAGGTGTGCCTGGGGTGTCAGCGGTGTGCACAGGTGTTGGGAGGTGTGTCAGGGTGACAGATGGGTGCCTAGAGTGTCAGAGGTGTGCCTGGGGTGTGAGAAGTGTGCTGGGGTGTCTGGGGTGTGTCCTGGGGTTTCAAGGGGTGCCTGGGGTGTCAGGGGTGTGCCAGGGTGTCAGTGGATGCCTGGTGTCAGGGGTGTGCCTGGGAGTGTCAGGAGGTGTGCCTGGGAGTGTCAGAGGTGTATCTGGGGAGTGTCGGAGTGTGCCTGGGAGTGTCAGAGGGTGTGCCAGGGAATGTCAGTGGAGTACCTGGCAGTGTCAGAGGGTGTGCCTGGGAGTGTCAGAGGTGCACCTGGGATTGTCAGTGGGTGTGCCTGGGGTGTCAGAGGTGTGCCTGGGGTGTCAGAGGTGTGCAGGGAGTGTCAGAGGTGTACCTGGGAGTGTCAGAGGTGTGCCTGGGGTGTGTCTGGGGTGTGCCTGGGGTGTCAGGTGTGCAAGTGTCAGAGGTGTGCCGGGAGTGTCGAGGTGTGCCCAGAGTGTCAGAGGTGTGCCTGGGTGTCAGAGGTGTGCCTGGGGTGTCAGAGGTGTGCCTGGGGTGTCAGAGGTGTGCCTGGGGTGTCAGGGGTGTGCCTGGGGTGTCAGAGGTGTACGGGGGTGTCTGGGGTGTGCCTGGCGTGTCTGGGGTGTGCCTGGGTGTGCAGGGGTGTGCCTGGCAGTGTCAGCGGTGTGCCTGGGGTGTTGGAGTGCATCGGGGGTGACAGATGAGTGCCTAGAAGTGTCAGAGGTGTGCCTGAGGAGTGTGAGGGTGTACCTGGGAGTGTCTGGGAGTTGTGCCTGGGGTGTCAAGGGGTGCCACCAGGGTTGGGGGTGTGCCAGGGGAGTGTCAGAGGTGTATCTGGGAGTGTCGGACGTGTGCCTGGGGTGTCAGAGGGTGTGCCAGGGAATGTCAGTGGAGTACCTGGCAGTGTCAGAGGTGTGCCTGGGAGTGTCAGGGGTCTGGGAGTGTCAGAGGTGTGCCTGGAATGTCAGAGGTGTGCCTGGGGTGTCAAGGGTGTGCCTGGGGTGTCAGAGGTGTGCCTGGGAGTGTCAGAGGTGTGCCTGGGGAGTGTCAGAGGTGTGCCTGGGGAGTGTCAGAGGTGTGCCTGGAGTGTCAGAGGTGTTCACCAGGAGTGTCGGAGGTGTGCCTGGGAGTGTCAGAGGTGTGCCTGGGAGTGTCAGTGGTGTGCCTGGGAGTGTCAGAGGTGTGCCTGGGGTGTCAGGGGTGTGCCTGGGAGTGTCAGTGGAGTGCCTGGGGAGTGTCAGAGGTGTGCCTAGGGTGTCAGAGGTGTGCCTGGGGAGTGTCAGAGGTGCCTGGGGTGTCAGAGGTGTGCCGCAGGTGTCAGAGTGTACCTGGGGTGTCTGAGGTGTGCCTGGGGTGTCTGGGGTGTGCCTGGCGGTGTCTGGTGTGCCTGGGAGTGTCAGCAGTGTGCCTGGGGTGTCAGAGGTGTGCTGGGGTGTTGAAGTGTGCCTGGGGTGTGAGAAGTGTGCCTGGGGTGTCTGGGGTGTGCCTGGGGTGTCAAGGGGTGCCTGGGGTGTCAGGGGTGTGCCAGGGAGTGTCAGTGGATTGACCAAGTGTCAGAGATGGCCTGGGAGTGTCAGAGGTGTGCCTGGGAGTGTCAGAGGTGTACCTGGGAGTGTCAGGAGTGTGCCTGGAGTGTCAGAGGTGTTCCTGGGAGTGTCTGTTCCTGGAGTGTCAGAGGGTGCCTGGAGTGTCAGAAGTGCCTGGCAGTGTCAGCGGTGCCTGGGGAGTGTTAGAGGTGCATCAGGGGTGACAGATGAGTACCTAGAAGTGTCAGAGGGTGTACTGGGGTGTGAAGTGTGCCTGGGAGTGTCTGAGGTGTACCTGGGGTTTCAAGGGGTACCTGGGGAGTGGCAGGGTGTACCAGGGGTGTCAGAGGTGTATCTGGGAGTGTCGGACGTGTGCCTGGGGAGTGTCAGAGGTGTGCCAGGGAATATCAGTGGAGTGCCTGGCAGTGTCAGGAGGTGTGCCTGGGTGTCAGAGGTGATCCTGGGGTGTCAGAGGTGTGCCTGGAATGTCAGAGGTGTGCCTGGGAGTGTCAGAGGTGTGCCTGGGAGTGTCAGGGTATGCCTGGGGTGTCAGAGGTGTGCCTGGGGTGTCGGAGGTGTGCAGGGTGTGAGAGTGTGCCTGAGGTGTCGGAGGTGTTCCTGGGAGTGTCAGGGTGTGCCTGGGGTGTCAGCGGTGTGCCTAGGGTGTCAGAGGTGTGCCAGGGTGCCAGTGGAGTACCTGCAGGTGTCAAGGTGTGCCTGGGGTGTCTGAGGTGTGCCTGGGGTCAGGGTGTGCCTGGGGAGTGTCGGTGTGCCTGGGGTGTGAGGGTGTTCCTGGGGGTGTCTGAGGTGTGCCTGGGGAGTGTCAGAGGTGTGCCTGGGGTGTCGGAGGTGTGCCTGGGGAGTGTCAGAGGTGTGCCTGGCAGTGTCGGAGGTGTGCCTGGGGTGTAGGGGGTGTGTGCCTGGGGTGTCGGGTGTGCCTGGGGTGTAGAGTGTGCCTGGGGAGTGTCAGAGGTGTGCCTGGGGTGTCGGGTGTGCCTGGCAGTGTCAGAGGTGTGCCTGGGGTGTCTGGGGTGTGCCTGGGGAGTGTCAGAGGTGTGCCTGGGGTGTCAGGGGTGTGCCAGGGGTGTCAGTGGAGTGCCTGGGAGTGTCAGAGGTGTACCTGGGAGTGTCAGAGGTGTGCCTGGGGAGTGTCAGAGGTGCACTTGGGAGTGTCAGAGGTGCTGTGGAGTGTCTGGGGTGTGCCTGGGAGTGTCTGGAGGTGTGCCTGGCAGTGTCTGAGGTGTGCCTGGTGTCTGAGGTGTGCCTGGCAGTGTCAGCGGGTGTGCCTGGGGTGTCAGCGGTGTGCCTGGGGTGTTAGGTGTATCAGGGAGTCAGATGAGTGCCTGGAGTGTCAGAGGTGTGCCTGGGGTGTGAGGGGTGTGCCTGGGGTGTCTGGGGTGTGCCTGGGTTTCAAGGGGTGCCTGGGGTGTGGGGGTGTGCCAGGGGTGTCAGTGGGTACCTGGTGTCAGGGGTGTGCCTGGGGTGTCAGGCTGTGCCTGGGGTGTCAGAGGTGTATCCTGGGGTGTCGGCGTGTGCCGGGGTGTCAGAGGTGTGCCAGGGAGAAGTGGAGTGCCTGGCAGTGTCAGAGGTGTGCCTGGGAGTGTCAGTGATCCTGGGGTGTCAGAGGTGTACCTGGAGTGTCAAGGTGTGTGCCTGGGGTGTCAGAGGTGTGCCTGGGGAGTCAGAGGTGTGCCTGGGAGTGTCAGGGTGTACCTGGGAGTGTCAGAGGTGTGCCTGGGGAGTGTCAGAGGTGTGTCCCTGGGTGTCAGAGGTGTGCCTGGGGAGTGTCAGGGTGTGCCTGGGAGTGTCGGAAGTGTGCCTGGGAGTGTGAGGGTGTGCCTGGGGAGTGTCGGAGGTGTTCTGAGTGTCAGGTGTGCCTGGCAGTGTCAGCGGGGTGTCCCTGGGGAGTGTCAAGGTGTACTGGAGTGTCAGTGGTGTGCCAAGTGTCAGATGTGTGCCTGGGAGTGTCAGAGGTGTGCCTGGGAGTGTCAGGGTGTTCTAGTAGTGTCAGAGGTGTCACCAAGTGTCAGAGGTGTGCCTGGGAGTGTGAGAAGTGTGCACCAGGTGTCTGGGGTGTGCCGGGGTGTCAAGGGGTGCCTGGGGAGTGTCAGGGGGTGTGGGGTGTCAGTGGATTGCCTGGGGTGTCAGGGTGTGCCTGGGGTGTCAGGGAGGTGTGCCTGGGAGTGTCAGAGGTGTGCCTGGAGTGTCGGAGGTGTGCCTGGAGTGTCAGGGGAGTCTGGGAATTGTGGGGTGTGCCTGGAATGTCAGTGTGCCTGGGAGTGTCAGAGGTGTACCTGGGAGTGTCAGAGGTGTGCCTGGGGTGGTGGGGTGCATCAGGGGAGTGACAGATGTGAGTGCCTAGAAGTGTCAGAGGTGTGCCTGGGAGTGTGAGGGTGTGCCTGGGGTGTCTGAGGTGTGCCTGGGAGGTTTCAGAGGGGTGCCTGGGGAGTGTCAGGGTGTGCCAGGGGAGTGTCAGAGGTGTCTGGGGAGTGTCGGAGGTGTGCCTGGGGAGTGTCAGAGTGTACCAGGGATGTCAGTAGGTACCTGGAGTGTCAGAGGTGTGCCTGGGGAGTTAGGGGTGTCCCAGGAGTGTCAGAGGTGTGCCTGGAGTGTCAGAGGTGTGCCTGGGTGTCAGAGGTGTGCACTGGGGTGTCAGAGGTGTGCCTGGGGTGTCAGTGTGCCTGGGAGTGTCAGGTGTGGGGAGTGTGAGGGTGTGCCTGGGGTGTCAGGTGTGCCTGGGGTGTCGGAGGTGTGCCTGGCAGTGTCAGCGGTGTGCCTGGGGAGTGTCAGAGGTGTGCAGGGGTGCAGTGGAGTACCTGCGAGTGTCAAGGTGTGCCTGGGGAGTGTCAGGGGTGTGCCTGGGGTGTCAGGGGTGTGCCTGGGAGTGTCGGAGGTGTGCCTGGGAGTGTGAGATGTGCCTGGGAGTGTCAGTGGTGTGCCTGGGAGTGTCAGGGGTGTGCCTGAGAGTGTCGGGATGTGCCTGGGGTGTGTCAGAGGTGTGCCTGGGAGTGTCGGAGGTGTGCCTGGGGTGTCAGGGGGTACCTGGGGTGTCGGAGGTGTGCCTGGGGTGTAGAGAACCTGGGGTGTCGGAGGTGTGCAGGTGTCAGGTGTGCCTGGCAGTGTCAGAGGTGTGCCTGGGGAGTGTCAGGGGTGTGCCTGGGGAGTGTCAGAGGTGTGCCTGGGGTGTCAGGGGTGTGCCAGGGAGTGTCAGTGGTGCCTGGGGAGTGTCAGAGGTGTGCCTGGGGTGTCAGAGGTGTGCCTGGGGAGTGTCAGAGTGCACTTGGGGATGTCAGGGGTGCACCTTGGAGTGTCTGAGGTGTGCCTGGGGAGTGTCTGAGGTGTGCCTGGGGTGTCTGGGGTGTGCCTGGCAGTGTCTGAGGTGTGCCTGGCAGTGTCAGCGGTGTGCCTGGGAGTGTCAGCGGTGTGCCTGGGGTGTTGGAGGTGTGTCAGGGAGTGACAGATGAGTGCCTAGAAGTGTCAGGGTGTGCCTGGGGTGTGAGGGTGTGCCTGGGAGTGTCTGGGGTGTGCCTGGGGTTTCAAGGGGTGCCCTGGAGTGGCAGGGGTGTGCAGGGAGTGTCAGTGGTGTGCCTGGGGTGTCAGGGGTGTGCCTGGGGAGTGTCAGGCTGTACCTGGGAGTGTCAGAGGTGTATCTGGGGAGTGTCGGACGTGTACCTGGGGTGTCAGAGGTGTACCAGGGAATGTCAGTGGTGTACCTGGTGTCAGAGGGTGTGCTGGGAGTGTCAGAGTGATCCTGGGAGTGTCAGAGGTGTGCCTGGAGTGTCAGAGGTGGCCCTGGGGTGTCAGAGGTGTGCCTGGGGTGTCAGGGGTATGCCTGGGAGTGTCAGGGTGTGCCTGGGGAGTGTCGGAGGTGTGCCTGGGAGTGAGAAGTGTGCCTAGGTGTCGGAGCGGTGTCAGGTGTGCCTGTGTCAGAGGTGTGCCTGGGAGTGTCAGGAGGTGCCAGGGGATGTCAGTGGTGCCTGTGAGTGTCAAGGTGTGCCTGGGGTGTCAGGGGTGGGTGTCAGGGGTGTGCCTGGGTGTCAGAGGTGTGCCTGGGGTGTGGGGTGTGCCTGGGGTGTGAAGTGTTCCAGGAGTGTGGTGTGCCTGGGAGTGTGGGGTGTGCCTGAGGTGTCGGAGATGTGCCTGGGGTGTCAGGGTGTGCCTGGGGTGTGGGGTGTGCCTGGGTGTAGGGTGTGCCTGGGGTGTCGGGTGTGCCTGGGAGTGTCAGAGTGTGCCTGGGGTGTCGGGAGGTGGACCAGTGTGGTGTGCCTGGCGGTGTCAGAGGTGTGCAAGTGTGGGTGTGCCTGAGTGTCAGGGGTTGTGCCTGGGGTGTCAGGGGTTGTGCCAGGGGTGTCAGTGGGTGCCTGGGATTGTCAAGGTGTGCCTGGGTGTCAGGTGTGCCTGGGGTGTCAGGGAGGTTGGGGTGTCAGGAGGGTGTTGTGGGTGTCTGGGGTGTGCCTGGGGTGTCAGGGGTGTGCCTGGGGTGTCTGGGGTGTGCCTGGCGGTGTCTGGGGTGTGTGTCAGGGTGTGCCTGGGGTGTCAGCGGTGTGCCTGGGTGTTGGGGTGTATCAGGGGTGACAGATGGTGCCTAGAGTGTCAGGGGTGCCTGGGAGTGTGAGAGTGTGCCTGAGTGTCTGGGGTGTGCTGGGGTTTCAGGGGTGCCTGGGAGTGGCAGGGGTGTGCCAGGGGTGTCAGTGGGTGCCTGGGGTGTCAGGGGTGTGCCTGGGGTGTCAGAGGTGTGCAGGGGTGTCAGAGGTGTATCTGGGAGTGTCAGATGTGCCTGGGGTGTCAGAGTGTACCAGGGAATGTCAGTGGGTACCTGGCAGTGTCAGAGGTGTGCCTGGGAGTGTCAGAGGTGATCCTGGGGTGTCAGGGTGTGCCTGGAGTGTCAGAGGTGTGCCTGGGGTAGTGGAGGTGTGCCTGGAGTCAGAGGTGTGCCTGGGGTGTCAGAGGTGTGCCTGGGAGTGTCAGAGGTGTGCCTGGGGTGTCAGTGTGCCTGGGTGTCAGAGGTGTGCCTGGGGTGTCAGAGGTGTGCCTGGGGGAGTGTCGGAGGTGTGCCTGGGGTGTGAGAAGTGTGCCTGGGAGTGTCGGAGGTGTTCCTGGGGTGTCGGAGGTGTACCTGGCGGTTTCAGCGGTGTGCCTGGGGGTGTCAAGGTGTGCCAGATGTCAGTGGAGTACCTGGGAGTGTCAGAGGTGTGCCTGGGAGTGTCAGAGGGTGTGCCTCGAGGTGTCAGAGGTGTGCCTAGTAGTGTCAGAGGTGTCCTGGGGTGTCAGGTTGTGCCTGGGAGTGTGGAGGTGCCTGCGGAGTGTAGAACTGTGCCTGAGGTGTCTGAGGTGTGCCTGGCAGTGTCAGCGTGCCTGAGGTCGGAGGTGTGCCTGGGTGTGTGAGGGTGTGCCTGGGGTGTCGGAGGTGTGCCTGGGGTGTGAGAAGTGTACCTGGGGAGTGACGGAGGTTCCTGGGAGTGTCGGAGGTGTACCTGGCAGTGTCAGCGGTGTGCCTGGGAGTGTCAGGGGTGTGCCAGGGAAGGTAGATGCCTGCAGTGTCAAGGTGTGCCTGGGGAGTGTCTGGGGTGCCTGGGGAGTGTCAGAGGTGTGCCTGGGAGTGTCAGAGGTGTGCCTGGGAGTGTCGGAGGTGTGCCTGGGGAGTGTGAGAGGTGTTCTGGAGTGTCTGTGGGTGTGCCTGGGGAGTGTCAGAGGTGTGCCTGAGGTGTCGGAGATGTGCCTAGTGTCAGAGGTGTGCCTGGGGTGTCGGAGGTGTGCCTGGGGTGTGAGGGTGTGCCTGGGAGTGTCAGGAGGTGTGCCTGGGGTGTAGAGTGTGCCTGGGGTGTCGGAGGTGTGCCTGGGGTGTCGGAGGTGTGCCTGGCGGTGTCAGGGGTGTGCCTGGGGTGTGGGGTGCCTGGGAGTGTCAGAGGTGTGCCTGGGGAGTGTCAGGGGTGTGCCAGGGGTGTCAGTGGAGTGCCTGGGGAGTGTCAGAGGTGTGCCTGGGGTGCAGAGGTGTGCTGGGGTGTCAGAGGGTGCACTTGGGAGTGTCAGGGTGCACCTTGGAGTGTCTGAGGTGTGCCTGGGGTGTCTGAGGGTGTGCCTGGCAGTGTCAGGGGTTGTGCCTGGCAGTGTCAAGGTGTGCCTGGCGGTGTCAGCGGTGTGCCTGGAGTGTCAGCGGTGTGCCTGGTGTTGGGGTGTATCAGGGTGACAGATGGTGCCTGGGGTGTCAGAGGTGTGCCTGGGGTGTGGTGTGCCTGGGGTGTCTGGAGTTGTGCCTGGGGTTTCAAGGGGTGCCTGGGGTGTCAGGGGTGTGCCAGGGGAGTGTCAGTGGGTGCCTGGGAGTGTCAGGGGTGTGCCTGGGGTGTCAGAGGTGTGCCTGGGGAGTGTCAGAGGTGTGCCTGGGGAGTGTCAGGGGTGTGCCTGGGAGTGTCAGGGGTGTGCCTGGGTGTCAGAGTGGCACAAGTGTCAGAGGTGTGCCTGGGGTGTCGGAGGTGCCTGGGGTGTGAAAGTGTTCCTGGGAGAGTGTCAGAGGTGTACCAGGGAATGTCAGTGGAGTGCCTGGCAGTGTCAGAGGTGTGCCTGGGAGTGTCAGAGGTATGCCAGTGTCAGAGGTGTGCCTGGGAGTGTCAGAGGTGTGCCTGGGGAGTGTCAGAGGTGTGCCCTGGAGTGTCAGCGGTGTGCCAGTGTCAGAGGTGTGCCTGGGATGTCAGGTGTGCAGAGTGTAGAAGTGTTCTGGGGAGTGTCCGTGATGTGGGGAAGTCAAGGTGCCTGAGAGTGTCAGGAGATGTACCTGGGGTGTCAGAGGTGTGCCTGGGGAGTGTGGAGGTGTACCTGGGGTGTAAGTGTACCTGGGGTGTGGAGGTGTACCTGGGGTGTCGGAGGTGTACCTGGGGTGTCAGAGGTGTACTTGGGGTGCCAGAGGTGTGCCTGGGGAGTGTCAGGGAGGTGTGCCTGGAGTGTCAGAGGTGTGCCTGGGAGTGTCAGAGGTGTGCCTGGGGTGCCAGTGTGCCTGGGGTGTGTGGGTGTGCCTGGGGAGTGTGAAGTGTGCCTGGGGTGTCGGGTGTGCCTGGGTGTCAGAGGGTGTGCCTGGGGTGTCTGGGGTGCCTGCTGGGGTGTCAGAGGTTGGCCTGGGAGTGTCGGGGTGTGCCAGGGAGTGTCAGTGGGTACCTGGGGTGTCAGAGGTGTGCCTGGGAGTGTCAGGGTGTGCCTGGGAGTGTCAAGGTGCACTTGGGGTGTCAGAGGTGCACCTTGGGTGTCTGAGGTGTGCCTGGGGTGTCTGAGGTGTGCCTGGCAGTGTCTGGGGTGTACCTGGTGTCTGGGGTGTGCCTGGCAGTGTCAGCGGTGTGCCTGGGGTGTCAGCGGTGTGCCTGGGGTGTTAGGGTGTATCAGGAGTGACAGATGGGTACCTAGAAGTGTCAGGGTGTGCCTAGGGTGTGAGGTGTGCCTGGGTGTGGGGTGCCTGGGGTTTAAGGGTTGCCTGGAGATGGCAGGGGTGTACCAGGGAGTGTCAGTGGGTACCGGTGTCAGGAGGGTACCTAGTGTCAAGCTGTACCTGGGAGTGTCAGAGTGTATCTGGGAGTGTCGGTCGTGTACCTGGGAGTGTCAGAGGTGTACCATGGAATGTCAGTGGAGTACCTGGCAGTGTCAGAGGTGTGCCTGGGAGTGTCAGAGGTATGCCTGGGAGTGTCAGAGGGTGTACCTGGGAGTGTCAGAGGTGTGTACCTGGGGAGTGTCAGAGGGGTATACCTGGGGAGTGTCAAGGAGGTGTACCTGGGAGTGTCAGAGGTGTACCTGGGAGTGTCAGAGGTGTACCTGGAGTGTCAGAGGTGTACCTGGGAGTGTCAGAGGTGTACCTGGGGTGTCGGAGGTGTACCTGGTGTGAGATGTGTACCTGGGAGTGTCGGAGGTGTTCCGGGGAGTGTCTGAGGTGTACGGTGTCAGGGTGTACCTGGCAGTGTCTGAGGTGTACCTGGCAGTGTCAGCGGTGTACCTGGGAGTGTCAGGCGGTGTACCTGGGGTGTTAGAGGTGTATCAGGGAGTGACAGATGAGTACCTAGAAGTGTCAGAGGTGTACCTAGAGGTGTGAGGAGTGTACCTGGGAGTGTCTGGGGTGGCCTGGGAGTTTCAAGGGGGTACCTGGGGTGGCAGGGGTGTACCAGGGAGTGTCAGAGGTGTATCTGGGAGTGTCGGACGTGTACCTGAGTGTCAGAGGTGTACCAGGGAATATCAGTGGAGTACCTGGCAGTGTCAGAGGTGTACCTGGGAGTGTCAGAGGTGATCCTGGGGTGTCAGAGGTGTACCTGGAATGTCAGAGGTGTACCTGGGAGTGTCAGAGGGTGTACCTGGGAGTGTCAGGTATGCCTGGGAGTGTCAGAGGTGTACCTGGGAGTGTCAGAGGTGTACCTGGGAGTGTCGAGGTGTACCTGGGAGTGTCAGGAGGTGTACCTGGGGTGTCAGAGGTGTACCTGGGAGTGTCGGAGTGTACCTGGGAGTGTGAGAAGTGTACCTGGGAGTGTCAGGTGTTCCTGGGAGTGTCGGAGGTGTACCTGGGAGTGTCAGAGGTGTACCTGGGAGTGTCAGGGTGTACCTGGGAGTGTCAGAGGTGTACCTGGGGGTGTCAGAGGTGTACCTGGGGTGTCAGAGGTGTGACCTGGGAGTGTCAGAGGTGTACCTGGAGTGTCGGAGGTGTACCTGGGAGTGTCAGAGGTGTACCTGGGAGTGTCAGGAGGTGTACCTGGTGTAAGGTGTACCACGGAATGTCAGTGGAGTACCGGAGGTCTGGATGTGTACCTGGGGTGTCAGAGGTGTACCTCGGAGTGTCAGAGGTGTTCCTAGTAGTGTCAGAGGTGTCCTGGGGTGTCAGAGTTGTACCTGGGGTGTCGGAGGTGCACCTGCGAGTGTGAAACTGTACCTGAGAGTGTCTGAGGTGTACCTGGCAGTGTCAGCGGTGTACCTGAGAGTGTCGGAGGTGTACCTAGGTGTCAGAGGTGTACCTGGGAGTGTCGGAGGTGTCCTGGGAGTGTGAGAAGTGTACCTGGGAGTGACGGAGGTGTTCCTGGGGTGTCGGAGGTGTACCTGGCAGTGTCAGCGGTGTACCTGGGAGTGTCAGAGGTGTACAGGAATGCCAGTGGAGTACCTGCGAGTGTCAAAGGTGTACCTGGGAGTGTCTGGTGTACCTGGGAGTTGTCAGAGGTGTACCTGGGAGTGTCAGAGGTGTGCCTGGGGTGTCGGAGGTGTACCTGGGAGTGTGAAAGTGTTCCTGGGAGTGTCTGTGGTGTACCTGGGAGTGTCAGAGGTGTACCTGAGAGTGTCGGAGATGTACCTGGGAGTGTCAGAGGTGTACCTGGGTGTCGAGAGGTGTACCTGGGTGTAAAGTGTACCTGGGAGTGTCGGAGGTGTACCTGGGGTGTAAGAAGTGTACCTGGGAGGGAGTGTGTCGGAGGTGTACCTGGCAGTGTCAGAGGTGTACCTGGGAGTGTCTGGGGTGTACCTGGGAGTGTCAGAGGTGTACCTGGGAGTGTCAGGGGTGTACAGGGGTGTCAGTGGAGTACCTGGGGTGTCAGAGGTGTACCTGGGGTGTCAGAGGGGTGTGCCTGGGGTGTCAGAGGTGCACTTGGGGTGTCAGAGGTGCACCTTGGAGTGTCTGAGGTGTACCTGGGGTGTCTGAGGTGTACCTGGCAGTGTGTCAGAGGTGCCTGGCAGTGTCTGAGGTGTACCTGGGAGTGTTAGAGGTGTATCAGGGAGTGACAGATGAGTACCTAGAAGTGTCAGAGGTGTACCTAGGAGTGTGAGAAGTGTACTGGGAGTGTCTGGGGTGTACCTGGGAGTTTCAAAGGGTACCTGGGGTGGCAGGGTGTACCAGGGGTGTCAGTGGAGTACCTGGGAGTGTCAGGGGTGTACCTGGGAGTGTCAGGCTGTACCTGGGAGTGTCAGAGGTGTATCTGGGAGTGTCGGACGTGTACCTGGGAGTGTCAGAGGTGTACCAGGGAATGTCAGTGGGTACCTGGCAGTGTCAGAAGTGTACCTGGAGTGTCAGAGGTATACCTGGGAGTGTCAGGGTGTACCTGGGAGTGTCAGAGGGTGTACCTGGGAGTGTCAGAGGTGTACCCTGGGTGTCAGCGGTGTACCTGGGAGTGTCAGAGGTGCCTGGGGTGTCGGAGGTGTACCTGGGAGTGTGAGAAGTGTTCCTGGGAGTGTCCGTGATGTACAGGGGTGTCAGAGGTGTACCTGAGAGTGTCGGAGGTGTACCTGGGAGTGTGAGGTGTACCTGGGAGTGTCGGAGGTGTACCTGGGAGTGTAGAGTGTACCTGGGGTGTCGGAGGTGTACCTGGGAGTGTCGGAGGTGTACCTGGGAGTGTCAGAGGGGTGTACCTGGGAGTGTCAGAGGTGTACCTGGGAGTGTCAGAGGTGTACCTGGAAGTGTCAGAGGTGTACCTGAGAGTGTCAGGGAGGTGTACCTGGGAGTGTCAGAGGTGTACCTGGGAGTGTCGGAGGTGTACCTGGGAGTGTAAGAAGTGTATCTGGGAACCGGAGGTGTACCTGGGGTGTCGGAGGTGTACCTGGCAGTGTCAGCGGTGTACCTGGGAGTGTCAGAGGTGTACCAGGGAATGCCAGTGGAGTACCTGGGAGTGTCAGAGGTGTACCTGGGGTGTCAGAGGTGTACCTGGGGTGTCAGAGGGTGTACCTGGGAGTGTCAGAGGTGTGTGCCAGTGTCGGAGGTGTACCTGGGAGTGTCAGAAGTGTACCTGGGAGTGTCTGTGGTGTACCTGGGAGTGTGAGGTGTACCTCGAGAGTGTCGGAGATGCCTGGGAGTGTCAGGGGGTGTGCCTGGGAGTGTCGGAGGTGTACCGGGTGTAAGTGTACCTGGGTGTCAGGAGGTGTACCTGGGAGTGTAGAGTGTACCTGGGAGTGTCGGAGGTGCACCTGGGAGTGTCAGAGGTGTACCTGGCAGTGTCAGAGGTGTACCTGGGAGTGTCTGGGGTGTACCTGGGAGTGTCAGAGGTGTGCCTGGGAGTGTCAGGGGTGTACCAGGGAGTGTCAGTGGAGTACCTGGGAGTGTCAGAGGTGTACCTGGGAGTGTCAGAGGTGTGCCTGGGAGTGTCAGAGGTGCACTTGGGAGTGTCAGAGGTGCACCTTGGAGTGTCTGAGGTGTACCTGGGAGTGTCTGAGGTGTACCTGGCAGTGTCTGAGGTGCCTGTGGCAGTGTCTGAGGTGTACCTGGGAGTGTTAGGGGTGTATCAGGGGGTGCAGATGAGTGCCTAGAAGTGTCAGAGGTGTACCTGGGAGTGTGAGAAGTGTGCCTGGGAGTGTCTGGGGTGTACCTGGGAGTTTCAAAGGTACCTGGAGTGGCAGGGGTGTACCAGGGGTGTCAGTGGAGTACCTGGGAGTGTCAGGGGTGTACCTGGGAGTGTCAGAGCTGTACCTGGGAGTGTCAGAGGTGTATCTGGGAGTGTCGGACGTGTACCTGGAGTGTCAGAGGTGTAGGGAATGTCAGTGGAGTACTGGCAGTGTCAGAGGTTTTGCGGAGTGTCAGAGGTATACCTGGGAGTGTCAGAGGTGTACCTGGGAGTGTCAGAGTGTACCTGGGAGTGTCAGGGGTACCCTGGAGTGTCAGCGGTGTACCTGGGAGTGTCAGAGGTGTACCTGGGAGTGTCGGAGGTGTACCTGGGAGTGTGAGAAGTGTTCTGGGGTGTCCGTGATGTACCTGGAGTGTCAGAGGTGTACCTGAGAGTGTCAAGTGTACCTGGGAGTGTCAGAGGTGTACCTGGGAGTGTCGGAGGTGTACCTGGGAGTGTGGAGTGTACCTGGGGTGTCGGAGGTGTACCTGGGGTGTCAGGTGTACCTGGGAGTGTCAGGGGTGTGCAGAGGTGTACCTGGGAGTGTCAGGGGTGTACCTGGAAGTGTCAGAGGTGTACCTCAGAGTGTCGGAGGTGTACCTGGGAGTGTCAGAGGTGCACCGGAGTGTCGGAGGTACCTGGGAGTGTAAGAAGTGTACCTGGGAGTGTGGTGTACCTGGGAGTGTCGGAGGTGTACCCTGGCAGTGTGAGGTGTACCTGGGAGTGTCTGGGGTGTACCTGGGAGTGTCAGAGGTGTACCTGGGAGTGTCAGGGGTGTACCAGGGAGTGTCAGTGGAGTACCTGGGAGTGTCAGAGGTGTACCTGGGAGTGTCAGAGGTGTGCCTGGGAGTGTCAGAGGTGCACTTGGGGTGTCAGAGGTGCAGGTGTCTGAGGTGTACCTGGGAGTGTCTGAGGGTGTACCTGGCAGTGTCTGAGGTGTACCTGGCAGTGTCTGAGGTGTACCTGGCAGTGTCAGCGGTGTACCGGTGTCAGCGGTACCTGGGGTGTTAGAGGTGTATCAGGGAGTGACAGATGAGTACCTAGAAGTGTCAGAGGTGTGACCTAGGAGTGTGAGAGTGTACCTGGGGTGTCTGGGGTGTGCCTGGGAGTTTCAAGGGGGTACCTGGGAGTGGCAGGGGTGTACCAGGAGTGTCAGTGGGTACCTGGGAGTGTCAGAGGTGTACCTGGGAGTGTCAGAGCTGTACCTGGGAGTGTCAGAGGGTGTACCTGGGGTGTCAGGTGCACCTGCGAGTGTGAGAACTGTACCTGGGAGTGTCTGAGGTGTACCTGGCAGTGTCAGCGGTGTACCTGAGTGTCGGAGGTGTACCTACGTGTGTCAGAGGTGTACCTGGGGTGTCAGGTGTGCAGGTGTGAGAAGTGTACCTGGGAGTGATGGAGGTGTTCGTGGGGTGTCGGAGGTGTACCTGGCAGTGTCAGCGGTGTACCTGGGAGTGTCAGAGGTGTACCAGGGAATGCCAGTGGAGTACCTGCGAGTGTCAAGGTGTACCTGGGAGTGTCTGAGGTGTACCTGGGAGTGTCAGAGGTGTACCTGGGGTGTCAGAGGTGTACTTGGGAGTGTCGGAGGTGTACCTGGGAGTGTGAAGTGTTCCTGGGAGGTGTCTGTGGTGTACCTGGGAGTGTCAGAGGTGTACCTGAGAGTGTCGGAGATGTACCTGGAGTGTCAGAGGTGTACCTGGGAGTGTCGGAGGTGTACCTGGGGTGTAAGTGTGCAGGGGTGTCGGAGGTGTACCTGGGAGTGTAAGAAGTGTACCTGGGAGTGTCGGAGGTGTACCTGGGAGTGTCGGAGGTGTACCTGGGAGTGTCAGAGGTGTACCTGGGAGTGTCGGGGTGTACCTGGGGTGTCAGAGGTGTACCTGGGAGTGTCAGGGGTGTACCAGGGAGTGTCAGTGGGTACCTGGGAGTGTCAGAGGTGTACCTGGGAGTGTCAGAGGTGTGCCTGGGAGTGTCAGAGGTGCACTTGGGAGTGTCAGAGGTGCACCTTGGAGTGTCTGAGGTGTACCTGGGAGTGTCTGAGGTGTACCTGGCAGTGTCTGAGGTGTACCTGGCAGTGTCTGAGGTGTACCTGGCAGTGTCAGCGGTGTACCTGGGAGTGTCATGGTGCTGGGAGTGTCGAGAGGTTTACCAGGGAGTGTCAGGAGGTGTACCTGGGAGTGGAAGAAGTGTACCTGGGAGTGTCGGAGGTGTACCTGGCAGTGTCAGAGGTGTACCTGGTGTCTGGGGTGTACCTGGGGTGTCAGGAGGTGTACCTGGGAGTGTCAGGGGTGTACCAGGGTTGGGGTTGGGTGGGAGTGTGTGCCTGGGAGTGTCAGAGGTGCACTTGGGGTGTCAGAGGTGCACCTTGGAGTGTCTGGGTGTACCTGGGAGTGTCTGAGGGTGTACCTGGCAGTGTCTGAGGTGTACCTGGCAGTGTCTGAGGTGTACCTGGCAGTGTCAGCGGTGTACCTGGGAGTGTCAGCGGTGTACCTGGGAGTGTTAGAGATGTATCAGGGGTGACAGTGAGTACCTAGAAGTGTGGGGGTGTCACTGGGTAGTGTACCTGGGAGTGTCTGGGGTGTACCTGGGAGTTTCAAGGGGTGCCTGGGGTGGCAGGGGTGTACCAGAGTGTCAGTGGAGTACCTGGGAGTGTCAGGGGTGTACCTGGGAGTGTCAGAGCTGTACCTGGGAGTGTCAGAGGTGTATCTGGAGTGTCGGACGTGTACCTGCAGGTGTCAGAGGTGTACCAGGGAATGTCAGTGGAGTGCCTGGCAGTGTCAGAGGTGTACCTGGGAGTGTCAGAGGTATACCTGGGAGTGTGAAGGTGCTGGGAGTGTCAGAGGTGTACCTGGGAGTGTCAGAGGTGCCTGGAGTGTCAGCGGGTGTACCTGGGATGAGAGGTGTACCTGGGGTGTCGGAGGTGTACCTGGGTGTGAGAAGTGTTCCTGGGAGTGTCCGTGATGTACCTGGGTGTGGGGTGTACCTGAGAGTGTCGGGAGATGTGCCTGGGGTGTCAGAGGTGTACCTGGGAGTGTCAGGTGTGCCTGGGATTGTAGAGGAGTGTACCTGGGAGTGTCGGAGGTGTGCCTGGGAGTGTCGGAGGTGTACCTGGGAGTGTCAGAGGTGTACCTAGGGTGCTGGAGGTGGCCCTGGGGTGTCAGAGGGTGTGACCTGGGGTGTCAGGGGTGTACCTGAGAGTGTCGGAGGTGTACTGGAGTGTCAGAGGGTGTACCTGGGAGTGTCAGGAGGTGTGACCTGGGAGTGTAAGAGTGTACCTGGGAGTGTGGGGTGTGCCTGGGAGTGTCGGAGGTGTACCTGGCAGTGTCAAGTGTACCTGGAGTGTCTAGGGTGTACCTGGGAGTGTCAGAGGTGCACCTGGGGTTTCAGGGTGTACGGGTGTGTCAGTGAGGTACTGGGGTGTAGAGGTGTCCCGGAGTGTCAGAGTTGTCCCTGGGAGTGTCAGAGGTGCACTTGGGGTGTCAGGAGGTGCACCTGGAGTGTCTGAGGTGTACCTGGGAGTGTCTGAGGTGTGCCTGGCAGTGTTGAGGTGTACCTGGCAGTGTCTGAGGTGTCCTGGCAGTGTCAGCGGTGTACCTGGGAGTGTCAGCGGTGTACCTGGGAGTGTTAGAGATGTATCAGAGTGACAGATGAGTACCTAGAAGTGTCAGAGGGTGCACCTAGGGTGTGTACCTGGGAGTGTCTGGGGTGTGCCTGGGGTTTCAAAGGGGTGCCTGGGAGGGAGTGGCAGGGGTGTACCAGGGGTGGCATGGGGTGGAGTACCTGGGAGTGTCAGAGGTGTACCTGGGAGTGTGAGAGCTGTACCTGGGGTAATAGGGGGTGGCTGCCTGGGAGTGTCAGAGGTGCACCTGCAGGTGTGAAAGAACTGTACCTGAGAGTGTGCAGGGTGTACCTGGCAGTGTCAGCGGTGTACCTGAGAGTGTCGGAGGTGTACCTACGTGTGTCAGAGGGTGTACCTGGGAGTGTCGGAGGTGTACCTGGGAGTGTGAAGCAGCCTGGGAGTGACGGAGGTGTTCGTGGGAATGTCAGGTGTACCTGGCAGTGTCGGCGGTGTACCTGGGAGTGTCAGAGGTGTAGGGGTACCGTGGGGGCCGCAGAGTGTCAGGGTGCAGGGTGTCAGAGGTGTACCTGGGAGTGTCAGAGAGTGTGCCCAGGAGTGTCGGAGGTGTACCTGGGGTGTGAGAAGCTGGGGTATCTGTGGTGTACCTGAATTAATGGGGTATGCCACAAGGAGTGTCAGAGATGTACTTACATAGGGTGTCAGAGGTGTACCTGGGAGTGTCGGAGGTGTACCTAGAAGGTGGAAGGAGTGTACCTGGGGAGTGTCCCAGGAGGGAGGTGTACCTGGGAGTGTCAGGTGTACCTGGCAGTGTCAGGGAGTGTACTGGAGTGTCTGGGGTGTACCTAGGAGTGTCAGAGGTGTACCTGGGAGTGTCAGGGTGTACCAGGGAGTGTCAGTGGAGTACCTGGGGTATGAGAGGGTGTACCTGGGAGTGTCAGAGGTGTGCCTGGGAGTGTCAGAGGTACCCAGGTGTAGGGTGCCTTGGGAGTATACAGTGTACCTGGGAGTGTGCAGGTGTACCTGGCAGTGTCTGAGGTGTACCTGGCAGTGTCCTGAGGAATTGTACCTGGCAGTATGGCGGTGTACCTGGAGTGTCAGCGCGTTACCTGGGAGGTAGAGGTGTAACGGGGAGTGACAGATGATATGAGTACCTAGAAGTGTCAGAGGTGTACCTAGGAGTGTGAGAAGTGTACCAAGTGTCTGGGGTGGCACCTGGGGTTTCAAAGGGGTACCTGGGAGTAGGGGTGTTTGAGGTGTCAGTGGGTACCTGGGAGTGTCAGGGGTGTTGTACCTGGGAGTGTTAGAGCTGTGCCTGGGGAGTGTCAGAGGTGTATCTGGGAGTGTGGATGTGTACCTGCGAGGAGTGTCCAGAGGTGTACCAGGGAATGTCAGTGGAGTACCTGGCGGTGTCAGGGTGTACCTGGGAGTGTCAGAGGTATACCTGGGAGTGTCAGAGGTGTACCTGGGGTGTCAGAGGTGTACCTGGGGTGTGGGGTACCCTGGGTATCAGCGGTGTGTACCTGGGAGTGTCAGAGGTGTACCTGGGGTGTCGGAGGTGTGCCTGGGAGTGTGAGAGTGTTCCTGGGAGTGTCGTGATGTACCTGGGTGTGTCAGGAGGTGTGCCTGAGGGTGTCGGGGAGATGTACTTACCAGAGGTGTCAGAGGGGTGTACCTGGGAGGTGTCGGAGGTGTGCCTGGGAGTGTAAGAAATGTACCTGGGGTGTCGGAGGTGTACCTGGGAGTGTCGGATGTGTACCTGGGAGTGTCAGAGGGGTGCACTTGGGAGTGCCAGGGGTGTGCCCATAGAGGAGTGTCAGAGGTGTACCTGGAAGTAGTAGAAGTGTGTACACAGAGAGTGTCGGAGGTGTACCAGGGAGTGTCAGAGGTGTACACAGGTATGAGGTGTACCTGGGAGTGTAGAAGTGTACCTGGGAGTGTCGGAGGTGTGCCTGGGAGTGTCAGGAGAGGTTTACCTGGCAGTGTCAGGGGTGTACCTGGGAGTGTCTGGGGTGTACTGGGAGTGTAAGAGGTGTACCTGGGGTGTCAGGGGGTGTACCAGGGGTGTCAGTGGAGTACCTGGGAGTGTCAAGAGGTGTACCTGGGAGTGTCAGAGGTGTGCCTGGGAGTGTCAGAGGTGCACTTGGGGAGTCAAGGGTGCACCTTGGGTGTCTGAGTGTACCTGGGAGTGTCTGAGGTGTACATGGCAGTGTCTGGTGTACCTGGCAATGTCTGAGGTGTACCTGGCGGTATAAGCGGTGTACCTGGGAGTGTCAGCGGTGTACCTGGGAGTGTTAGAGGTGTATCAGGGATTGACAGATGGTACCTAGAGTGTCAGAGGTGTACCTAAGGTGTGAGAAGTGTACCTGGGAGTGTCTACTTGGGGGTGTACCTAGGGGTTTCAAAGGGGTACCTGGGAGTGGCAGGGGGTGTACCAGGGAGTGTCAGTGGAGTACCTGGGAGTGTCAAGAGGTGTACCTGGGGTATGCAGAGCTGTACCTGGGAGTGTCAGAGGTGTATCTGGGAGTGTCGGTCGTGTACCTGGGAGTGTCAGAGGCGTACCATGGGAATGTCAGTGGAGTATCTGGCAGTGTCAGAGGTGTGCCTGGGAGTGTCAGAGGCTTATACCAAGTGTCAGAGGTGTACCTGGGAGTGTCAGAGAATTGTACCTGCAGAGTGTCAGAGGTATACCTGGGAGTGTCAGAGGTGTACCTGGGAGTGTCAGAGGTGTGCTGGGTCAGAGGTGCACTTGGGAGTGTCAGGGGTACCTTGGAGTGTCTGAGGTGTACCTGGGAGTGTCTGAGGTGTACCTGGCAGTGTCACGGTGTACCTGGCAGTGTCTGAGGTGTACCTGGCAGTGTCAGCGGTGTACTACCAAGTGTCAGCGGGTGTACCTGGGAGTGTTAGAGGTGTATCAGGGAGTGACAGATGAGAAAAGGTACCTAGGAGGTGTCAGAGGTGTACCTAGGAGTGTGAGAAGTACGTACCTGGGAGTGTCTGGGGTGTACCTGGGAGTTTCAAAAGGTGCCTGGGGTGGCAGGGGTGTACCAGGGAGTGTCAGTGCAAGGTACCTGAGGTGTCAGGGGTGTACCTGGGAGTGTCAGAGCTGTATCTGGGAGTGTCAGAGGTGTATCTGAGTGTCGGACATGTACCTGCAGTGTCAGAAATGTACCAGGGAATGTCAGTGGAGTACCTGGCAGGGTGTCAGGGAGTGTACAGGAGTGTCAGAGGTATACCTGGGAGTGTCAGGAATTGTACCTGGGAGTGTCAGAGGTGTGTAACTGGGAGTGTCAGAGAGGTGTGTACCCTGGAGTGTCAGCGGTGTACCTGGGAGTGTGAGTGTTCCTGGGGTATACGTGATGTACCTGGAGTGTCAGAGGTGTACCTGAGAGTGTCCGGAGATGGCACAGAGGAGTGTCAGAGGTGTACCTGGGAGTGTCGGAGGTGTACCTGGGATTGTATGAAGAGTGTACCTGGGGTGTCGGAGGTGTACCTGGGAGTGTCGGAGGTGTACCTGGGAGTGTCAGGGTGTACTTGGGAGTGTCAGAGTGTGCCTGGGAGTGTCAGGAGGTGCAGGAGTGTCAGAGGTGCACCTTGGAGTGTCTGAGGTGTGTACCTAGGAGTGTCTGAGGTGTACCTGGCAGTCTCTGAGGTGTACCTGGCAGTGTCTGAGGGCACCTGGCAGTGTCAGCGGTGTACCTGGGAGTGTCAGCCCGGTGTACCTGGGGTGTGTTAGAGATGTAAAAGGGAGTGACAAGATGAGGTACTACTAGAAGTGTCAGAGGTGTACCTAGGAGTGTGAGAAGTGTACCTGGGAGTGTCTGGGGTGTACGCCTGGGAGTTTTCAAGGGGGTACCTGGGAGTGGCAGGGGTGTACCAGAGTGTCAGTGGAGTACCTGGGGGTGTCAGAGGTGTACCTGGGAGTGTCAAGAGCTGTACCTGGGAGGTGTCAGAGGTGTACTTGCCTTGGGTGTCGGAGGTGCACCTGGGGGTGTGAGATCTGTACCTGAGAGTGTCTGAGGTGTACCTGGCAGTGTCAGCGGTGTGTACCTGAGAGTGTCGGAGGTGTACACCTACGTGTGTCAGAGGTATACCTGGGAGTGTCGGAGGTGTACCTGGGAGTGTGAGAAGTGTACCTGGGAGTGACGGAGGTGTTCGTGGGAATGTCGGAGGTGTACCTGGCAGTGTCAGCGGTGTACCTAGGAGTGTCAGAGGTGTACCAGGGAATGCCAGTGGAGTACCTGCGAGTGTCAAGGTGTACCTGGAAAGGTGCATATACAGAGGTGTACCTGGGAGTGTCAGAGAGGTGTGTACTTAGGAGCGTCGGAGGTGTACCTGGGAGTGTGAGTATTCCTGGGAGCCCACTCTGTGGTGTACCTGGGGTGTCAGAGGTGTACCTGAGAGTGTCGGAGATGTACCTGGGAGGTGTCAGAGGTGTACCTGGGGTGTCGGAGGTGTACCTGGGAGTGTAAGTGTACCAGGGGTGTCGGAGGTGTACCTGGGAGTGTAAGAAGTGTACCTGGGAGTGTCGGAGGTGTACCTGGGAGTGTCGAGTGTACCTGGCAGTGTCCAGAGGAGGTGTACCTGGGAGTGTCTGGGGTGTACCTGGGGTGTCAGAGGTGTACCTGGGAGTGTCAGGGGTGTACCAGGGAGTGTCAGTGGAGTACCTGGGAGTGTCAGAGGTGTACCTGGGGTGTCAGAGGTGTGCCTGGGAGTGTCAGGGTGCACTTGGGGTATCCAGAGGTGCACCTTGGGGAGTGTCTGAGGTGTACTTACCAAGTGTCTGAGGTGTACCTGGCAGTGTCTGAGGTGTACCTGTGGCAGTGTCTGAGGTGTACCTGGCAGTGTCAGCGGTGTACCTGGGAGGTGTCAGCGGTGTACCTGGGAGTGTGCAGAGGTGTAACAGGGAGTGACAGATGAGTACCTAGAGGGAAGTGTCAGAGGTGTACCTAGGAGTGTGAGAAGTGTACCTGGGAGTGTCTGGGGTGTACCTGGGGTGGGGTACCTGGGAGTGGCAGGGAGGTGTACCAGGGAGTGTCAGTGGAGTACCTGGGAGTGTCAGGGGTGTACCTGGGAGTATTAGAGCTGTACCTGGGGTGTCAGGGTGTATCTGGGGTGTCGGACGTGTACCTGCGAGTGGCCAGAGGTGTACCAAGGGAATGTCAGTGGGCACCTGCTTGGGCATCCAGAGAGGTGTACCTGGGAGTGTCAGAGGTATACCTGGGAGTGTGTCAGAGGTGTACCTGGGAGTGTCAGAGGTGTACCTGGGAGTGTCAGAGGTGTACCCTGGAGTGTCAGCGGTGTACCTGGGAGTGTCAGAGGTGTACCTGGGAGTGTCGGAGGTGTACCTGGGAGTGTGAGAAGTGTTCCTGGGAGTGTCCGTGATGTACCTGGGTGTGTCAAGAGGTGTACCTGAGAGTGTCGGAGATGTACCTGGGGTGTCAGAGGTGTACCTGGGAGTGTCGGAGGGTGTACCTGGGAGTGTAGAAGTGTACTGGGAGTGTCCGGAGGTGTACCTGGGAGTGTCGGATGTGTACCTGGGAGTGTCAGCAGAGGTGTACTTGGGAGTGCCAGAGGTGTACAGGGTGTCAGAGGTGTACCTGGAAGTGTCAGAGAGGTGTATACCTGAGGTGTCAGGAGGTGTACCTGGGGAGTGTCAGAGGTGTACACCTGGGAGTGTCGAGGTGTACCTGGGAGTGTAAAGTGGCTGGGGTGTCGGAGGTGTACCTGGGGTGTCGGAGGTTTTACCTGGCAGTGTCGAGGTGTGCCTGGGAGTGTCGGAGGTTTTACCTGGCGTGTCAGAGGTGTACCTGGGGTGTCTGGGGTGTACCTGGGGTGTAAGAGGTGTGCCTGGGGTGTCAGGGGTGTACCAGGAGGTGTCAGTGGAGTACCTGGGAGTGTCAGGGTGTACCTGGGGGTGTCAGAGGTGTGCCTGGGAGTGTCCAGAGGTGCACTTGGGAGTGTCAGAGGTGCACCTTGGAGTGTCTGAGGTGTGTACCTGGGAGTGTCTGAGGTGTACCTGGCAGTGTCTGAGGTGTACCTAGCAATGTCTGAGGTGTACCACCTGGCAGTGTCAGCGGTGTACCTGGGAGTGTCAGCGGTGTACCTGGGGTGTTAGAGGTGTATCAAGGATTGGCAGATGAGTACCTAGAAGTGTCAGAGGTGTACCTAGAGGTGTGAGGTGTACCTGGGGAGTGTCTGGGGTGTACCTGGGGTTTCAAGGGGGACCTGGGGTGCTTGGGGTGTAGGGAGTGTCAGTGGAGTACCTGGGAGTGTCAGAGGTGTACCTGGGGTGTGCAGAGCTGTACCTGGGAGTGTCAGAGGTGTATCTGGGAGTGTCGGTCGTGTACCTGGGAGTGTCAGAGGTGTACCATGGAATGTCAGTGGAGTACCTGGCAGTGTCAGAGGTGTACCTGGGAGTGTCAGAGGTATACCTGGGAGTGTCAGAGGTGTACCTGGGAGTGTCAGAGGTGTACCTGGGAGTGTCAGAGGTGTACCTGGGAGTGTCAGAGGTGTACCTGGGAGTGTCAGAGGTGTGCTGGGTCAGAGGTGCACTTGGGAGTGTCAGGGGTACCTTGGAGTGTCTGAGGTGTACCTGGGAGTGTCTGAGGTGTACCTGGCAGTGTCAGGGTGTACCTGGCAGTGTCTGAGGTGTACCTGGCAGTGTCAGCGGTGTACCTGGGAGTGTCAGCGGTGTACCTGGGAGTGTTAGAGGTGTATCAGGGAGTGACAGATGAGTACCTAGGAGTGTCAGAGGTGTACCTAGGAGTGTGAGAAGTGTACCTGGGAGTGTCTGGGGTGTACCTGGGAGTTTCAAAGGTGCCTGGGGTGGCAGGGGTGTACCAGGGAGTGTCAGTGAGGTACCTGGGGTGTCAGGGGTGTACCTGGGAGTGTCAGAGCTGTACCTGGGAGTGTCAGAGGTGTATCTGAGTGTCGGACATGTACCTGGAGTGTCAGAGGTGTACCAGGGAATGTCAGTGGAGTACCTGGCAGTGTCAGAGAGTGTACCGGAGTGTCAGAGGTATACCTGGGAGTGTCAGGAGGTGTACCTGGGAGTGTCAGAGGTGTGACCTGGGAGTGTCAGAGTGTGTACCCTGGAGTGTCAGAGGTGTACCTGGGAGTGTGAGTGTTCCTGGGGTGTCGTGATGTACCTGGAGTGTCAGAGGTGTACCTGAGAGTGTCGGAGATGGCACTGGGAGTGTCAGAGGTGTACCTGGGAGTGTCGGAGGTGTACCTGGGAGTGTATGAAGAGTGTACCTGGGGTGTCGGAGGTGTACCTGGGAGTGTCGGAGGTGTACCTGGGAGTGTCAGGGTGTACCTGGGAGTGTCAGAGTGTGCCTGGGAGTGTCAGAGGTGCAGGAGTGTCAGAGGTGCACCTTGGAGTGTCTGAGGTGTGACCTGGGAGTGTCTGAGGTGTACCTGGCAGTGTCTGAGGTGTACCTGGCAGTGTCTGAGGTGTACCTGGCAGTGTCAGCGGTGTACCTGGGAGTGTCAGCGGTGTACCTGGGGGTGTTAGAGATGTATCAGGGAGTGACAGATGAGGTACCTAGAAGTGTCAGAGGTGTACCTAGGAGTGTGAGAAGTGTACCTGGGAGTGTCTGGGGTGTACCTGGGAGTTTCAAGGGGGTACCTGGGAGTGGCAGGGGTGTACCA
>NW_024725128.1:0-39969 GCF_018991925.1 Homarus americanus | reverse complement strand
ATCATTGTGCTTCGTTCAGTTACGTATTGCTACTCAGTTTTGTCAGACACTCCCAGGTACACCTCAGACACTCCCAGGTGAGGCATGAACACTCCCAGGTACACCTCGACCTCCCAGGGTACCCCTGACACTCCCAGGTACACCTCTGGCCTCCCAGGTACCTCAGACACTCCCAGGTGCCTCTGGCCTCCCAGGTGCCTCAGACACTTCAGGTGGAGACATAGACACTCCCAGGTACCTCAGACACTCCCAGGTGGAGCATAGACCTCCCAGGTGCCACTTCCTGACCTTCCAGGTACACCTCTGACCTCCAGGCACCTCGACACTTCAGGTGAGCATGAACACTCCCAGGTGCCTCGGCCTCCCAGGTGGAGTATAGACCTCCCAGGTACATCTCCTGGCACTCCCAGGGTGCCTCAGACATCTGGGCTCAGACCTTCGGTGGAGAGCATAGACACTCCAGGTCACCTCAGACACTCCCAGGTAGGCATCAGGCACTCCAGGTACCTCTGACCTCCCAGGTACACCTCTGACACTCCCAGGTACACCTCAGGCACTTCCAGGTGGAGGCATGGGCATGGTGCCTCTGACCACTCCAGGTGCACCTCCTGACACTCCCAGGTGCCTCTGTGCCTCCCAGGTACACCTCAGTTTTCCAGGTGAAACCTGGGCATGGGTACCTCAAGACACTCCCAGGTGAGGCATGAACACTCCCAGGTACCTCAGACACTCCCAGGTGCCTCTGACACTCTGCTGGGTCCACCTCAGACACTCCAGGTACCTCGAATGCTCCCAGGTGCCTCAGACACTCCCAGGTGCCCACCTCAGACACTTCAGGTGCCTCAGACACTCCCAAATTTACCTCCTGACCTCCCAGGTTACCTATCAGACACTCCCAGTGCCTCAGACACTCCCAATTTTGCCTCGACATCCAGTGCCTCTGACACTTCCAGGTGGAGCATAGACCTCCCAGGTGCCTCAGACACTTCAGGTGGAAACCTGAACACTCCCAGGTACACCTCAGACACTTCCAGGTACCCACCTCAGACACTTCAGGTGGGAGCATAGACATCCCAAAGTGCCTCAGACACTTCCAGGTGAGGCATAGACACTCCCAGGTACCTCTGACACTCAGGTACACCTCTGACACTCCCCCGTTTTACCTCAGACACTTCAGGTGAAACATAGACACTCCCAGGTACACCTCAGACACTCCCCAGTGAAACATGAACACTCCCAGGTGCACCTCAGACCTCCCAGGTGAAACATGAACACTCCCAGGTGCCTCAGAACCTCCCAGGTGAGAACATAACACTCCCAGGTGCCACCTCCAGACACTTCAGGTGCCCTCCAAACTCCAGGTACCTCAGACACTTCCGGGTGAAACATGGAGCTCCCAAGACCTCCAGACACTCCAGGTGAGCATGAACGCCTCCCAGGTACACCTCAGACCTCCCAGGTACACCTCTGACCTCCAGGTGCCACCTCAGACCTCCCAGGTACCTCAGACTGCTCACGTGCCTCAGGCTTGCTCCCAGGTACCTCGAACACTCTGGGTACACCTCAGACACTCCCAGGTACACCTGACACTCCCAGGTGCCTCTGACCTCCCAAGGGCACCTCAGACACTTCCAGGTGGCATAGACCTCCCAGGTGCCTCAGATACTCCCAGGTGCACCTCCTGACACTTCCTGGTTTTACTTAGACACTCAGGTCACCTCGGCCTCCAGGTACACCTCTGACACTCCCAGGTACACCTCAGACACTCCCGGGTGCCTCTCAGCACTCCCAGGTACTTCCTCTGACACTCCCAGGTACACCTCAGACACTCAGGTACCTCCTGACACTTCTAGGTGGAGACATGATGCCACCTCTGACCTCCCAGGTACACCTCCTGACACTCCCAGGTGCACCTCAGACCTCCCAGGTGCACCTCTGACCTCCCAGGTACACCTCTGGCCTCCCAGGTGCACCTCTGACCTCCCAGGTGCCTCAAAGACACTCCAGGTGCAGACACTCCAGGTACACCTCAGACCTCCCAGATGCCTCAGACACTCCCAGGTGCACCTCTGACCTCCAGGTACTCGGCACTCCCAGGTGCCCTCAGGCTCCCAGGTGCCACCTCGACTCCCGGGTGAGCATGAACCTCCCAGGTGCCACCTCAGACACTCCCAGGTGAGCATGAACACTCCCAGGTACACCTCAGACACTCCCAGGTACCTCAGACCCCCAGGTGACACATGAACACTCCCAGGTGCCTCAGACACTCCCAGGTGCACCTCAGACACTTCCAGGTGCCTCAGACACTCCAGGGCAGAACTTGAACCTCCCAGGTGCACCTCAGACACTCCGGGTGAGCCTGGACACTCCAGGTACACCTCAGACACTCCAGGTGAGCATAGACCTCCCAGGTACCTCAGACACTTCAGGTGGGCATAGACACTCCCAGGTGCCCTCAGACCTCTGGGTAGAGCATGAACACTCAGGTACACCTCAGACACTCCCAGGTGAAACATGAACACTCCCAGGTGCACCTCAGACACTCCCAGGTACACCTCTGACACTCCCAGGTGCACCTCCTGACACTCCCAGGTACACCTCAGACACTTCAGGTGAAACATAGACCTCCCAGGTACCTCAGACACTCCCAGGCACCTCAGACACTTCAGGTGGGCATGAACACTCCCAGGTACCTCAGACACTCGGGTGCCTCAGACACTCCCAGGTGCCTCCTGACCTCCCAGGTACACCTCTGGCCTCCCAGGTACACCTCGAACCTCCCAGGTGCACCTCTGACCTCCCAGGTGCACCTCAGACACTCCCAGGTGCACCTCTGACCTCCAGGTACCTCAGGCACTCCCAGGTACCTGACCTCCCAGTGCCTGGCTCAGACACTCCCAGGTACCTCAGACACTTCAGGTGGAGCATGAACACTCCCAGGTGCACCTCAGACACTCCCAGGTGCACCTCGAACCTCCCAGGTACACCTCAGACCTCCCAGGTACACCTCTGACACTCCCAGGTACCTCTGACCTCCCAGGTGCCTCAGACACTTCCAGGTGAGCATAGACACTCCCAGGTACACCTCAGACACTCCCAGGTACACCTCTGACCTCCCAGGTACACCTCAGACACTTCCAGGTGGGCAAACCTCCAGGTACCTCCTGGCCAGGTGCACCTCAGACACCAGGTACACCTCTGACACTCCCAGGTGCCACCTCAGACCACTCCCAGGTACACCTCAGACCTCCCAGGTGCCTCAGACACCTTCAGGTGAACATGGACACTCCCAGGTACACCTCAGACACTCCAGGTGAGAGCATGAGCACTCCCAGGTGCACCTCAGACACTCCCAGGTGCACCTCAGACCTTCCAGGTGGGCATAGACACTCCCAGGTACCTCAGACGCCCAGGTGAAACATAGAACTCTCGGGTACCCTCAGACACTCCCAGGTACACCTCAGACACTTCAGGTGAAACATGAGACACTCCCAGGTACCTCTGACCTCCCAGGTACACCTCTGACACTCCCAGGTACCACCTCAGACACTCCCAGGTACACCTCTGACCTCCCAGGTGCACCTCAGACACTCCCAGGTGCACCTCTGACCTCCCAGGTGCCTCAGACCTCCCAGGTACCTCAGACACTCCCAGGTGAGGCATAGACCTCCCAGGTACACCTCAGACACTCCAGGTGAACCTAGACACTCCCAGGTACACCTCCTGACACTCCCAGGTACCTCAGACACTTCCAGGTGAAACATAGACACTCCCAGGTACCTCAGACACCTCCCAGGTGAAACATAGACACTCCCAGGTACCTCAGACACTTCAGGTACCTCAGACACTTCCAGGTAGAGCATGACACTCCCAGGTACCTCAGACCTCCCAGGTACACCTCTGACATCCCAGGTGCCTCAGACCTCCCAGGTACACCTGACACTCAGGTACACTCGAACCTCCCAGGTGCACCTCAGGCCTCCCAGGTGCTGACTAGACCTCCCAGGTACCTCAGACACTTCAGGTGAGCATGGACGCCTCCCAGGTACACCTCAGACACTCCCAGGTGCAACCTCAGACCTCCCAGGTGCCTCCTGACCTCCCAGGTGACCTTGACACTCCCAGGTACACCTCAGACACTTCCAGGTGAAACATAGACACTCCCAGGTACACCTCGGACACTCCCAGGTACCTCAGACACTCCCAGGTACACCTCAGACACTCCAGGTGCACCTCTGACCTCCCAGGTGCACCTCAGACCTCCCAGGTGGAGCATGAACACTCCCAGGTACCTCAGACTACTTCCAGGTGAAGCATAGACACTCCCGGTGCCTCTGACCTCCAGGTACACCTCAGACACTCAGGTGGGCATAGACACTCCCAGGTGCACCTCAGACCTCCCAGGTGCACCTCAGACACTCCCAGGTAGACCTGAGACACTCCCAGGTGAAACATGAACACTCCCAGGTACACCTCAGACACTTCCGGGTGAACATGGACACTCCCAGGTACACCTCAGACCCTCCCAGGTACACCTCTGACCTCCCAGGTGCACCTCGGCCTCCAGGTACCTCAGACACTTCCAGGTGAGCATAGACACTCCCAGGTGCCTCAGACACTCCCAGGTACCTCAGACACTCCCAGGGTGAGCATGAACACTCCCAGGTACCTCAGACACTCCCAAGGTACACCTCAGGCCTCCCAGGTACCTCAGACACTCCCAGGTGAGCATAGACACTCCCAGGTGCCTCAGACACTTCCAGGTGAAACATAGACACTCCCAGGTACCTCAGACCTCCAGGCGCCTCAGACACTCCAGGTGCCTCTGACACTCCCAGGTACACCTCTGACACTCCCAGGTACACCTCAGACACTTCAGGTGGAGCATGAACACTCCCAGGTGCCTCAGACACTCCCAGGTACACCTCTGACACTCCCAGGTACACCTCTGACCTCCCAGGTACACCTCAGACCTCCCAGGTACACCACTTGACACTCCAGGTACCTCAGACACTCCCAGGTACACCTCAGACACTCCCAGGTACCTCAGACACTCCCAGGTGGACATGGACACTCCCAGGTACCTCAGACACTCCAGGTGGAGCATAGACACTCCCAGGTGCACCTCAGACACTCCAGGTGAGCATGAACCTCCATGTACCTCAGACACTCCCAGGTACACCTGAACCTCCCAGGTAGACATAGACACCCCAGGTACCTCAGACACTCCCAGGTGGAGCATAGACACTCCCAGGTGCACCTCAGACACTTCAGGTACACCTCTGCCTCCCAGGTACACCTCGAAGACACTCCCAGGTACCCCTCAGACACTCCCAGGTGGAGCATAGACACTCCCAGGTACACCTCAGACACTCCCAGGTGAGCATAGACACTCCCAGGTGCACCTCCTGACACTCCCAGGTACACCTCTGGCCTCCCAGGTACACCTGGCCTCCCAGGTACACCTCTGACACTCCCAGGTACACCTCAGACCTCCCAGGTACCTCAGACACTCCAGGTACACCTCAGACACTCCCAGGTGAAACCAAGACACTCCCAGGTACACCTCAGACGCTTCCAGGTACACCATTGACACTCCCAGGTACACCTCAGACACTTCCAGGTGAACATAGACGCTCCAGGTACCCTCCAGACACTCCAGGTACACCTCAGACACTCCCAGGTGAGACATGGTGCTCCCAGGTACACCTCAGACACTCCCAGGTGGAAACATGAACACTCCCAGGTGCACCTCAGACACTCCCAGGTGCACATGACACTCCCAGGTACACCTCAGACACTCCCAGGTACACCTCAGACACTCCCAGGTGAAACATAGACACTCAGGTACTCAGACACTCCCAGGTGAGCATGAACCTCCCAGGTGCCTCTCTGACCTCCCAGGTACAGGCACAGGTACACCTCTGACACTCCCAGGTACACCTCAGACCACTCCCAAGGTGCACCTCAGACACTCCCAGGTACACCTCAGACCTCCCAGGTGGAGACATAGACACTCCCAGGTGCCTCAGACACTCCCAGGTGCACCTGGACCTCCAGGTCACCTCTGACCTCCCAGGTACACCTCTGACACTCCCAGGTACCTCTGACACTCCCAGGTGCACCTCAGACCTCCCAGGTACATGCTCCCAGTGCCTCAGCCTCCCTGCTAGACACTCCCAGGTACACCTCAGACACTCCCAGGTGCACATTGACACTCCCAGGTACACCTCTGACACTTCAGGTGAGACATAGACACTCCCAGGTACACCTCAGACACTCCCAGGTACACCTCTGACCTCCCAGGTACACCTCTGACACTTCCAGGTGAAGCAGACACTCCCAGGTACACCTCAGACCTCCGGGTACCTCTGACACTCCCAGGTACCCTCAGCACTCCCAGGTACACCTCAGACACTGCCAGGTACACCAAGCCACTGCCAGGTGACACCTCCAGACACTACCAGGTGCACCTCAGACACTCCCAGGTACAGCTCAGACACTGCCAGGTACACCTCTGACACTCCCAGGTACACCTCTGAGACTTCCAGGTACACCCCTGACACTTCCAGGTACACCCCTAGCCTCAGGTACACCAATGATCTCAGTACACCTCTGACACTCCCAGTGCCTCTGACACTCCCAGGTACACCTCTGACACTCCCAGGTACCTCGAACCTCCAGGTGCACATCTGACACTCCCAGGTACACCTCCGACACTCCCAGGTACACCCCTGACCTCTAAGGAACACCATGACACTGCCAGGTACACCTCAGACACTGCCAGGTACACTTCAGACACTCCCAGGTACAGCTCACACACTCCCAGTTACACCTCTATAACTCCCAGGTGCACCTGTGACACTCCCAAGTGCACCTCTGACACTGCCAGGTACACCTCAGACACTGCCAGGTACATCTCAGACACTCCCAGGTACACCTCTGACACTCCCAGGTACACTTCTCACACACCCAGGTACACCTTTGACACTCCCAGGTACACCTCTCATACTCCCAGGTACACCTCTGACACTTCCAGGTGCCCCTCTGATGCTCCCAGGTACACCAATGATACTGCAGGTACCAGTTACACCTCCGACACACCAAGTTACACCCCTGACACTCCCAGGCACACCACACTCCCAGGCACACCTGACACCCCAGGCACACATCTGACACCGGCAGGCACACCTTGACACCCCAGGCACACCTCTGACACACCCAGGCACACCTCCACACTCCCCAGGCACACCTCCGACACCCCCAGGCACACCGCTGACACTCCCATGTACACCCCTGACACTCCCAGGCACACCTCTGACACTCCCAGGCACACCTCAGACACCCCAGGCACATTTGACACTTCCGGCACACCCCTGACACTTCCAGGCACACCTCTGACACTCCCAGATACACCAATGACACCCCAGGCACACCACTAACACCCCAGGCACACCTCTGACACCCCCAGGCACACCCTCTGACACTCCCAGGTACCTCTGATGCTCCCAGGCAATTCTCTGACACTCCCCAGGCACACCTCTGACACTCCCCAGGCACACATCCACCCCAGGCACCACCACACCCCAGGCACCCCAGACACCCCAGGCACACCTCTGATACTCCCCAACACACCCCAGACACCCCGGCATCCCCATGACACCTACACACCCCTGACACCCAGGCACACCCCTGACACCCCAGGCACACCTCCCGACACCCAGGCACACCAGACACCCCTGCACCTCCTGACACCCCAGGCCACCTCAGAAACCCCAGGCACACCTCTGACACCCCAGGCACACCTCAAACACTCCCCAGGCACACCCCTGACACTCCCAGGCACACCTCTGACACTGCCAGGTACATCTCTGACACTGCCAGGTACACCTCCTGACACTCCCAGATACACCGATATCACAGGCAGGCTCACACCCCTGACACTCCCAGGCACACCCCTGACAATCCAGGCACACCCCACACTCCAGGCACACTGACACTCCCAGGTACACCTTGAAGTCCCCAGTTACACCTCCGACACACCCAGTTCACCCCCTGACACTCCCAGGCACACCTCTGACACCCCAGGCACACCTCACACTCCCAGGTACACCTCTGACACTGGCAGGCACACCCTGACACCCCAGGCACACTCTGACACCCCAGGCACACCTCTGACACACCCAGGCACACCTCCGACACCCCAGGCACACCTCTGACACCCCAGGCACACTCCTGACACTTCCATGTACACCTGACACTCCCCAGGCACACCTCTGACACCCCAGGCACACCCCAGACACTCCCCAGGCACATTCTCTGACACTTCCAGGCACACCTGACACTCTCTAGGCACACCTCTGACACTCCCCTGGCACACCATGACACTCCCCAGGCACACCACTGACACTCCCCAGGGACACCCTGACACCCCAGGCACACCCTGACACTCCCCAGGCACTCCCTCTGATGCCCCAGGCCTCTGACACTCCCCAGGCACACCTCTGACACTCCCAGGCACAACTCTGACAATTTGCACACCACTGACACTCCTAGGCACACCTCAGACACTCGGCACACCTCTGACACTCCCAGACACACCTCAGACACAGGCACACCTATGACACTCCCCACACCCCTGACACTGGCACACCCCTGACACTCCCAGGCACACCTCCGACACTCCCGGCACACCTCAGACAACCCCAGGCACCTCTGACACTCCCAGGCACACCTCTGACACTCCCAAGCATCACTTGACACTCCCCAGGTACACCTCTGACACTCCAGGCACACCTCCGATACTTCCAGGCACCTCCGATACCTGCGGCACACCCCTGACACTCCCAGGCACCCTCTGACACTCCCCTGATTCACCCCTGACACTCCCAAGCACACCTGACACCCCAGAACACCCCAGACACTCCCAGGCACACCTCTGACACACCCAGGTACACCTGACACCCCAGGTACACCTCTGACACTCCAGGCACACCGCTGACACGCCCAGGCACACCCCTGACACTCCTGGGCACCCCTCTGACACCCCAGGCACACCTCTGACACTCCAGCACACCCTGACACCCCAGGAACATTCTGACACCCAGGCACACTCCACACGGTACACACCCCCTACACCCCAGGCACACCTCTGACACTCCCAGGCACACCTCTGACACACCCAGGCACACCTCCGACACTCCCCAAGCACACCCCTCTCAATACCCCAGGCACACCAACAACACCCCAGGCACACCACTGACACTCCCAGGCACACCACTGACACTCCCAGGCACACCTCTGACACCCCAGGCACACCCTGACACCCCAGGCACACCTCAGTAACCCCAGGCACACCTCTGACACTCCCAGGCACACCTCAGACACCCATACACCCTTGACACTCCCAGGCACACCTGACACCCCAGGCAACCTCACACCCCCAGGCACACCCCTGACACTCCCAGGCACATCTCTGACACTGCCAGGTACACCTCTGACACTCCCAGAAACACGGCCGATACCACAGGCACACCCCTGACACTCCAGGCACACCCCTGACAATCCCAGGCACACCCTGACACTCCCAGGCACACTGACACTCCCAGGCACACCTCTGACACTCCCAGGTACACCTCCGACACACCAAGCTACACCCCTGACACTCCCAGGCACACCCCTGACACTCCGGTGGCACACCCTGACACCCCAGGCACACATCTGACACTGGCAGGCACACCTCTGACACCCCAGGCACACCTCTGACACACCCAGGCACACCTCCACACTCCAGGCACACCCCAGACACCCAGGCACATTCTGACACTTCCAGGCACACCTCTGACACCTCCAGGCACACCCTGACATCCCAGGTACACAATGACACTCCCCAGGCACACACCAACACCCAGGCACACCCCTGACACTCCCCAGGCACACCTCTGACACTCCCCAGGTACACCTCTGACAATCCCAGGCACACCTCTGACACTCCCTGGTACACACCTGACACTCCAGGCACACCACTGACATTCCCAGGCACACCTCTGACACTCCCAGGCACACCTCTGACACTCCAGTCACACCCCCTGATACTCCCAGGTACAGCCTGAATCCCCAGGCACACCTCTGACACCCAGGCACCTCTGACACCCTGGTTCACCTCTGACACCCCAAGCACACCTCTGACACTCCCCAGGCACACCAGACACCCCAGGCACACCTCTGACACTGTCAGGCAAACCTCTGACACTGGCAGGTACACTGACACTCCCAGATACACCTCTGACACTCCCCAGGCACACATCCGATACTCCCAGGCACACCTCTGATACTCCCCAGGCACACCTCGATACCCCAGGTACTCCTCTGACACTCCCCTGGTTCACCTCTGACATTCCCAGGCACACCCCTGACACCCCAGGCACACCCTGACACTCCCCAGGCACACCTCTGACACTCCCCAGGCACACCTCAGACACACCCAGGCACATTTCTGACACACTCCAGGCACACCTCCGACACTTCCAGGCACACCCTGACACTCCCAGGCACACCAATGACACTCCCAGGTACACCTCTGACACTCCCAGGCACACCTCTGATGCCCCAGGCACTCGTCTGACACTCCCAGGCACACCTCTGACACTCCATGCACACCCCAGACACCTCCATGCACACCCCAGACACCCCCAGGCACACCCAGACACTCCCCAGGCACACCACTGACACCCCAGGCACACCCCTGACACCCATGTACACCCTCAGACACCTCCAAGCACACCCCAGACACTCCCAGGCACCCTTAACTCCCGGTACACCACTGACACTCAGGCACATCTCTGACACTGCCAGGCACACTCTGACACTCCCAGACACCGCCGATACCATAGGTACACCCCTGACACTCCCAGGCACACCCCTGACAAACCCAGGCACACCCCTGACACCCATGCACACCCCAGACACTCCAAGGCACACTTCAGACATCCCAGGCACGCCTTAGACACCCCAGGCACACCACTGACACTCCCCAGGCACATCTCTGACACTCCCAGGCACACCCCTGACACTCCCTGGCACACCTTGACACTCCCAGTTCCACCTGACACTCCCAGGCACACCTCCTGATACCCCAGGCACACCTCTGACACTCCCAGGTACTCCTCTGACACTCCCCTGGTTCACCCCTGACACTCCCAGGCACCAACACTCCCCAGGCACACCAATGACACCCCAGGCACACCACTGACACTCCCAGGCACACCTCCTGACACTCCCAGGCACACCCTGACACCCCAGGCACACCTCAGAAACTCCCAGGCACCCTGACACCCCAGGCACACCTCAGACACTCCAGGCACACCCCTGACACCCCAGGCACACCTGCACACCCCAGCACACCTCTGACACTGCCAGGCACATCTCTGACACCAAGCACACCCCTGACACTCCCCAGATACACGGCTGATCCTCACAGGCACACCCTGACACCCCAGGCACCCCTGACAATCCAGGTACACCCCACACTCCCCAGGCACACTCTGACACTCCCAGGTACACCTTTGACAGTCCCAGTTACACCTCCGACACACCCAGCTCACCGCTGACACTGGTACACCTCTGACACTCCCAGGCACACCTTTGACACTCCCCAGGCACACCTCTGACACCAGGAGGCACCCTGACACTCCCAGGTACACCTCTCACACACCCAGGCACACCTCCGATACCCCCAGGTGCCACCTCTGACACACCCAGGCACACCTCCGATACCACACAGTTACACCCTCTGACACCCCAGGCACACCGCTGACACTCCCCATGCACACCCCTGACACCCCAGGCACACCCACTGACTCACCTGGAAGACCCTCTGACTCCCCAGGCACACCAACAGACACCCCAGGCACACCACTGACACCCCAGGCACACCCCTCTGACACACCCCAGGCACACCCCTGACACCCAGGCACCTCTGACGCCCCAGGCACCTCTGACACCCCAGGCATACCCCTGACATCTCCAGTCACACCCCACCCCAGGCACACCACCACACCCCAGGCACACCCCAGACACCCCAGGCACACCACTGACACTCCCCAGGCACACCTCTGACACCCCAGGCCATCTGACACCCCAGGTACCTCTGATGCCCCAGGCACACTCTGAAATCTGGTGGCACACCTCTGACAATCCCAGGCACTCCTCTGATGCCTCGCAGGCACACCTCCTGACACCCCAGGCACACCTCTGACACTCCCCAGGCACACTGACACCCCAGGCACACCCATGACACTCCCCAAGCACACCGACACTCCCAGGCACACCCTGACACTCCCAGGCACACCTGACACACCCAGGCACACCTCAGACACTCCCAGGTGCACCTCTGACACTCCAGGCACACCTCTGACACTCCCCAAGTATTTCACCTGACACTAGGTACACCTCTGACACTCCCAGGCACACCTCTGACACTCCCCTGGTTCACCCTGACATCTAGGCACTCTGACATCCCAAGAACACCTCAGACACCCCAGGCACACCTCTGACACACCCAGGTACATCCATACTCCCAGGCACACCTCTGACACTCCCAGGCACACCGCTGACACGCCCAGGCACACCCCGACAATCCCAGGCACCTCTGACACCCCAGGCACACCTCACACTCCCCAGGCACACCCCAGACACCCCAGGAACATTTCTGACACTTCCAGGCACACCTCGACACTCCAGGCACACCTCTGACACTGGCAGGCACACCTCTGACACCCCAGGCACACCTCTGACACACCCAGGCACACCTCCGATACTCCCAGGCACACCCCTGACACTCCCAGGCACACCGCTGACACGCCAGGTCACACCCCTGACACTCCCAGGTGCACATCTGACACCCCAGGCACACCTCCGATACTCCCAGGACACACATCTGACACTGCCAGGCACTCCTCTGACATCCCTGGTTCACCTCTGACACTCCCAAGCACGCCTGACACTGCCAGGCACACCCCTGACACCCCAGGCACACCTGACACCCCAGGCACACCCTGACACCCCAGGCACACCTCAACACCAGGCATATCTCTGACACTGCCAGGCACACCCTGACACCCCAGGCACACCTGACACTCCCAGGCACACCCCAGACACACCCAGGCACACCTCCTGACACACTGCCAGGCACATCTCTGACACTGCCAGGCACACCTCTGACACCCCCAGGCACACCAATGACACTCCCAGGTACACCGACACTCCCAGGCACCTCTTGATGCCCAGGCACTGACACCCCAGGCCACTCTGACACTCCATGCACACCTCAGACACCCAAGGCACACCTCAGACACTCCCAGGTACACCTCAGACACCCCAGGCACACCACTGACACTCCCCAGGCACACCCCTGACACTCCATGCACACCTCAGACACTCCAAGCACCCCAGACACTCCCAGGTACAACTTAGACACCCCAGGCACACCACTGACACTCCCAGGCACATCTCTTGCACTGCCAGTTACACCTCTGACACTCCCCAGATACACCGCCGACACTACAGGCACACCCCTGACACTCCCAGTACACCCCCTGACAAACCCAGGCACACCCTGACACTCCAGGCACACCTCTGACACTCCCAGGTGACACCTCTGACACTCCCAGGCACCTCTGACACCCCAGGCAACCTCTGACACTCCCAGGCACACCTCTGACACTCAAGGCAAACCCCTGACACCCCAGGCACACCACACTGACACCCTAGGCACACTCAGACACCCCAGGCACACCTCTGACACTCCCCAGGCACACCTCAGTCACTCCCCAGGCACACCCATGACACTCCCAGGCACACCCCACACCCAGGTACACCTCTGACACTCCCAGGCACACCCTCTGACACCCCAGGCACACCCCTGACACTCCCCAGGCACACCTCAGACACTCCCCAGGCACACCCCAGACACTCCCAGGCACACTCTGACACTGCCAGGTACACCTCTGACACCGCCAGGCACACCTGACACTCCCAGACACTGCCGACACCTCAGGCACACCCCTGACACTCCCCAGGCACACCCCTGACAACCCCAGGTACCCCTGACACTCCCAGGCACACCTCTGACACTCCAGGCACACCCTGACACACACTCCCCAGGCACACCTGACACTCCCAGGTACACCCCCAGACACCCCAGGCACACCTCTGACACCCCAGGCACACCTCTGACACACTCCCAGGCACACCTCTGACACTCCCAGGCACACCTTGACACTCCCAGGCACACCTCCGACACTCCCCAGGCACACCCCACACCCTAGGCACACCTCTGACACCCCAGGCACACCTCTGACACTCCCAGGCACACATCTGACACCCCTAGGTACACCTTTGACACACCCCAGACACCTCCGACACTCCCCAGTTGCACCCCTGACACTCCCAGTCACACTTCTGACACTCCCCTGCACTCCCCAGGCACACCTCTGACACCCCAGGCCACCTGACACCCAGGCACACCACTGACACCCCAGGCACACCCCAGACACTCCCAGGCACACCTCTGACACCCCCAGGCACACCCCCAGACACCCCAGGCACACCCATGACACTCCCCAGGCACACCCCACACCCCACACACCCCTCACACCCCAGGCACACCTCAGACACCCCAGGTGCACCTCCTGACACTCCCAGGCACACTGACACTCCCAGGCACACCTCTGACACTCCCAGGCACACCTCAGACACCCCAGGTACACCTCTGACACTCCCCAGGTACACCTCAGAATCCCAGGCACACACCATGACACCCCCAGCACACCCTTGACACTCCCCAGGCACACCCCTGACACTCCCCAGGCACACCCCTGACACCCCAGCACCCTGACACCCAAGGCACACCTGACACTCCCCACACACCTGACACACTCCCCAGGCACACCACTGACACCTGCACACCTCTGACAATCCCAGGCACACCTCTGACACCCCAGGCACAACTCTGACACCCCTGCACACACCTGACACCCCAGGTACACCACTGACACCCAGGTACACCTCTGGCACTCCCCAGGCACACCTCTGACACTCCCCAGGTGCAACTCTGACACCCAGGCACACCTTAGACACCCCCAGGTGCACCTCTGACAATCCCAGGCACACCTCTGACACTCCCTGCACACACCTGACACTCCCAGGCACACCACCACTGACACATTCCCAGGCACACCTCTGACACTCCCCAGGCACACCTCTGACACCCCAGGTACACCCCGACACTCCCAGCACCTCCGATCCTCCCAGGACACCTCTGACACCCCAGGCACCCCTGACACCCCCTGGTTCACCTCTGACACACCCCAAGCACACCTCTGACACTCCCAGGCACACCTCAGACACACTCCCAGCACACTCTGACACTGTCAGGCAAACCTGACACTGGCAGGTCAACTCTGACACCCCATACACCTCTGACACTCCCACACATCCGATACTCCCAGGCACACTCTGATACTTCCAGGCACACCCCTGACACTCCCCAGGCACCCCTCTGACACCCCTGGTTCACCTCTGACACATCCCAGGTACACCCCCTGACACCCCAGGCACACCTGACACCCCAGGCACACCCCTGACACCCCGGCACACCCCAGACACACCCAGGCACATTTCTGACACTTCCAGGCACACCTCCGACACTTCCCAGGCACACCTCTGACACTCCCAGGCACACCCAATGACACCCCAGGCACACCCTGACACTCCAGTGCACACCCTGACACTCCCAGGTACACCTCCGACAATTCCCAGGCACACCCCTGACACTCCCCAGGTGCAAACCCCTGACAAACCCAGGCACCCTGACACTCCCAGGTACACCCCTGACACTCCAGGTGCACCTCTGACACTCCCAGGTACCTCTGATGCTCCCCAGGTACCCTCTGACACACTCCCCAGGCACACCTCTGACACTCCAAGGCAAACCCCTGACACCCCAGGCACACCACTGCACACACCCAGGCACACCTCAGACACCCCCAGGCACACCCCTGACACACCCCAGGCACCTCAGACACCCCTGCACACCTCTGACACTCCCAGGCACACCCCTTGACAATCCCAAGCACACCTCTGACACTCCCCAGGCACACCTCTGACACTCCCCAGGTGCACCTCTGACACCCCAGGTCCACCTCTGACACTCCCTAGTACACACCCACACTCCCAGGCACACCACTGACACCTGCTGCACACCTCTGGCACCCCAGGTACACCTCTGACACCCCAGGCACAACCTGACACTCTGGCACACACCTGACACTCCCAGGCACACCACTGACACCCCAGGCACACCCCTGACACTCCCAGGCACACCTCTGACACCCAGGTACAACTCTGACACCCCAGGTACACCCACCCCAGGCACCTCTGACAATCCCAGGCACACCTGACACTCCCTGCACACACCTGACATACCTCAGGCACCACTGACACACTCCCAGTGCACACCTCTGACACCAGGTACACACCTCTGACACTCCCCAGTTACACCCCTGATACCCCAGGCACACCTCCGATCCTCCCAGGTACACCTCTGACACTCCCCCAGGCACCTCTCTGACACCCCTGGTACACCTCTGACACTCCCAAGTACACCTCTGACACTCCCCAGGCACACCTCAGACACCCCAGGCACACCTCTGACACTTCGTCAGGTAAACTCTGACACTGCACAACTCTGACACTCCCAGATACACCTCTGACACTCCCCAGGCACACACATCTGATACACTCCCCAGGCACACCCTGATAACACTCCCCAGGCACACCTGATACTCCCCAGGTACTCCTCCTGACACTCCCTGGTTCACCCCGACATTCCGGCACACCCCTGACACCCCTGTGCACACCCTCTGACACCCCAGGCACACCTCTGACACCCCAGGCACACCCAGACACACCCAGGCACATTTCTGACACTTCCAGGTACACCTGACACTTCCAGGTACACCTCTGACACTCCCAGGCACACCACTGACACTCCCAGGCACACCTCTGACACTCCCAGGCACACCTCTGACACACCCAGGCACACCTCCGATACTCCCAGGCACACCTCTGACACTCCCCAGGCACACCCCTGACAAACCCAGGTACACCCCTGACACTCCCAGGTACACCTCTGACACCCCAGGCACCTCTGACACTCCCAGGTACCCTCTGATGCCCCGGCACTCCTCTGACACCCCAGGCACACCCTCTGACACCCAGGTAAACTCCTGACACCCCAGGCACACCACTGACACCCTAGGCACACCTCAGACACCCCAGGCACACCTCTGACACCCCAGGCAACCTCAGTCACCCCCATACACCCACACACCCAGGCACACCCACACACCCCAGGCACACCCCTGACACCCCAGGCACACCTCCGACACCCCAGGCACACCTCAGACACTCCCAGGCACACCAGACACCCCAGGCACCTCTGACACTCCTGGCACACCCCACACCCTAGTACACACCTGACACCCCAGGTACACCACTGACACCTAGGTACACCTCTGGCACTTGCACCTCTGACACCAGGTACAACTGACACCCCTGGTACACACCTGACACTCCCCAGGCATACACACACACCCCAGGCACACCTCTGACACCCCCAGGCACACCCCTGACACTCCCACACACACCACTGACACTCCCAGGTACACTGACACCATGCACACTCTGACACCTTGCACACACACCCAGGCACACCCCTGACACACCCCACACCCAGGCACACCTCAGCACCTCTGACACCCCAGGCACACTGGACACCCCAGGTACACCCCCATGCCACCACCCCTGACACCCCAGGCACACCTCTGACACAGATACACCACACACCCCAGGCACACCTCTGACACCCCCCAGCACACCCCAGACACCCCAGGCACACCCCTGCAACCCAGGCACACCTCCACACCCCAGGCACAACCTGACACCCAGGTACACCTCAGACACTCCCAGGCACACCAGACACCCCAGGCACACCTTAGACACCCCAGGCACCCCTGACACCCCACACCTCTGACACCCCTGCACACACACCTGACGCTCCCAGGCACACCACTGACATTCCCAGGCACACCTCTGACTCCCAGGTACACCCCTGACACTCCCAGTTACACCTCCGATACTCCCAGGGACACCTCCGATACAGGTACACCCTGACACTCCCAGGTACCTCTGACACTCCCTGGTTCACCTCTGACACTCCCAGGCACACCCTGACACCCCAGGCACACCTCAGACACTCCCAGGCACATTTCTGACACTTCCAGGTACACCCCACTCCCAGGCACACCCCTGACATTCCCAGGTACACCCCTGACACTCCTGGTACACCTCTGACACTCCCTGGTACACCTTTGACACTCCCAGTTACACCTCCGACACCCAGTTACACCCCTGACACTCCCAGGCACACCTCTGACACCCCAGGCACACCTCTGACACTCCCAGGCACACCTCTGACACCCCAGGCACACCTTGACACCCCAGGCACACCTCTGACACACCCAGGTACACCTCCTGATACCCCAGGTACACCTCTGACACCCCAGGCACACCGCTGACACCCCAGGCACACCCCGACACCCCAAGCATACGCCTGACACCCCAGGTACACCTCAGACACCCAGGCACATTTCTGACACTCCAGGTACACTCCTGACACTTCAAGATACACCTCTGACACTAGGTACACCAATGAGACTCCCAGGTACACCACTGACACTCCCAGGTACACCTCTGACACTCCCAGGTACACCTCTGACACTCCCAGGTACTCCTCTGATGCTCCCAGGTACCTCCCTCTGACACCCCAGTACACCTCTGACACTCAAGGTAAACCTCTGACACCCCAGGCACACCACACCCTAGGCACACCTCAGACACCCCAGGCACAGCCTGACACTCCCAGGCACACCTCAGACACCCCAGGCACACCCATGACACTCCCACACCCTGACACTCCCAGGTACACCCCTGACACCCAGGTACACCTCCGACACCCCCAGGTACACCTCAGACACTTGCAGCACGCTCCCAGGTACACTCCTGACACTCCCTAGTACACAACCTGACACTCCCCAGGTACACCACTGACACCCTAGGTACACCTCTGGCACTCCAGGTACACCTCTGACACCCAGGGTACAACTCTGACACCCCAGGCACCTCAGACACCCCAGGTCACCTCAGACACCCCAGGTACACCTTAGACACTCCCCAGGTTCACTGACACCCAGGTACGCCTCTGACACTCCCTGGTACACACCTGACACCCCCAGGTACACCACTGACATTCCCAGGTACACATCTGACACCCCAGGTACACCTCTGACACTCCCAGTTACACCTCCGATACTCCCAGGTACACCTCCGACACCCCTACACCTCTGACACTCCCAGGTACCCCATGACACCCCTGGTTCACCTCTGACACTCCCAAGCACACCTCTGACACTCCCGTACACCTCAGACACTCCCAGGTACACCTCTGACACTGTCAGGTAAACTCTGACACTGGCAGGTACACGTCTGACACTCCCAGATACACCACTGACACTCCCAGGTACACATCCGATACCCCAGGTACACCTCTGATACTCCCAGGTACACCCGTGATACTCCCAGGTACTCCTCTGACACTCCCTGGTTCACCTCCGACATTCCCAGGTACACCCCTGACACCCGGCACACCTCTGACACCCCAGGTACACCCTCTGACACTCGGTACACCCCAGACACACCCAGGCACATTTCTGACACCTCCAGGAACACCTCCACACTTCCAGGTACACCTCACACCCAGGCACACCAATGACACCCCAGGTACACCTCTGACATTCCCAGGTACCTCTGATGCTCCCAGTACCTCTGATACTCCCAGGTACACCTCCGACACTCCGAGTCACCTCCGAAACTCCCAGGTACACCTCCGAAACTCCGGTACACCTCTGACACTCCCAGGTACTCCTTGACACTCCCTGGTTCACCCCTGACACCCCAAGCACTCCCCAGACACTTCCAGGTACACCAGACACTCCCGGTACACCCTCTGACACTGCCAGGTACAACCTGACACTGGCAGGTACACCTGATACCCCCAGGCACACCCTGACACACCCAGGTACACCTCCGATACTCCCAGGTACACCTCTGACACTCCCAGGTACACCGCTGACACTCCCAGGTACACCCCTGACACTCCCAGGCACCCCTGACACCCCAGGACACCTCTGACACCCCAGGTACACCCCAGACACTCCCAGAACATTTTGACACTTCCAGGTACACCTCCGACACTCCCCAGTTACACCCCTGACACCCAGGTACACCTCTGACACTCCCAGGTACACCTCACCCCAGGTACACCTCTGACACCCGGTACACCTCCAATACTCCCAGGTACACCTCCGATACTCCCAGGCACACCTGACACTGCCAGATACCTCCTGACACCCCTGGTTCACCTCTGACACTCCCAAGCACAGCCTGACACTGCCAGGCACACCCCTGACACTCCCAGGCACACCTCCGACACCCCTAGGCACACTCAGACACCCAGGCACACCTCTGACACTCCCAGGCACACCTCCTGACACCCCTAGTACACACCTGACACTCCCAGGTACACCACTGACACCCCAGGCCATTTCTGACACTTCCAGGCACACCTCCGACACTTCCAGGCACACCTCAGACACTCCCAGGTACACCAATGACACTGCCAGGTATACCACTGACACTTCCAGGTACACCTCAGACACCCCAGGCACACCTCTGACACTGCCAGGTACACCTTGACACTGGCAGGTACACCTCTGATAATCCCAGGCACACCTCTGACACACCCAGGTACACCTCCGAAACTCCCAGGTACACCTCTTTCCTCACCCCAGGTACACCGCGACACTCCCAGGTACGCCCCTGACACCCCAGGTTGGCACCCCAGGCACACCTCTGACACCTCCAGGCACACCCTCAGACACCCCAGAACATTTCTGACACTTCCAAGCACACCTCCGACACCCCAGTTACACCCCTGACACTCCCAGGTACACCCTGACACTCCCAGGCACACCTCTGCACCCCAGGTACACCTCTCACACTCCCAGGTACACCTCCGATTCCCAGGTACACCTCCCGATACTCCCAGGCACACATCTGACACTGCCAGGTACCCTCTGACACCCCTGGTTCACCCTGACACTCCCAAGCACAGCCTGACACCAGGCACACCTCTGACACTCTCAGGTACACCTCCGACACCCCCAGGTACACCCTCAGACACCCAGATACACCTCTGACACTGCCAGGCATATCTCTGACACTGCCAGGCACACCCCTGACACCCCAGGCACACCTCCGACACCTCAGGCACACCTCAGACACACCCAGGCACACCTCTGACACTGCCAGGTACATCTCTGACACTGCCAGGTACACCTCTGACACTCCCAGATACACTGCCGATACTCATAGGTACACCATTGACACTCCCAGGTACACCCTGACATTCCCAGTACACCCCTGACACCCCAGGTACACCTCCCTGACACCCCTGTACACCTTGACACCCCAGTTACACCTCCGACACCTGTGCACACCCCTGACACTCCCAGGTACACCTCTGACACCCCAGTACACCTCTGAAACTCCCAGGCACACCTCCTGACACCCCAGGCACACCTCTGACACCCCAGGTACACCTCTGACACACCCAGGTACACCTCCGATACTCCCAGGTACACCTCTGACACTCCCAGGTACACCGCTGACACTTGGCACACCCCTGACACTCCCAGGTACACGTCTGACACCCAGTACACCTCAGACACTCCCAGGTACATTTCTGACACTTCCAGGTACACCTCTGACACTCCGCTGTACACCTTGAAATCAGGTACACCAATGAGACTCCAGGTACACCACTGACACTCCCAGGTTCACTCTGACACTAGGTACACCTCTGACACTCCTGTGTACCCTCTGATGCACCCAGTTACTACTCTGACACTCCCAGGTACACCTCTGACAATCAAGGTATACCCTCTGACACTGCAGGTACACCACTGACACCCTAGGCACACCTCTGACACCCCAGGTACCTCTGATGCACCCAGTTACTACTCTGACACTGGTACACCTCTGACAATCATATACCCTGACACGCCCAGGTACACCCCTGACACTCCCAGGTACACCTCTGACACACCCAGGTACACCTCTGGCACTCAGGCACACCTCTGACACTCCCAGGTACACCTCTGACACTCATACACCTCAGACACCCCAGGAACATATCTGACACTTCCAGGTACACCTCCGACACTTCCAGGCACACCTCTGACACTGGCAGGTACACTCTGACACTCCCAAGTACACCTCTGACAAACCCAGGTACACCTCCGGCTACCCCAAGTACACCTCTGACACTCCCAGGTACACCGCTGACACGCCCAGGTACACCCCTGACACCCCAGGTGCACCTCTGACACTCCCAGGCACACCTCTGACTCTCCCAGGTACCCCTCAGACACCCCAGGTACATTTCTGAAACTTCCACACCTCCGACACTTCCAGGTACACCTCAGACACTCCCAGTACACCAATGACACTGCCAGGTACACCACTGACACCCCAGGTACACCTCTTACGCTCCCAGGTACACCCTCTGACACCCCAGGTACTCCTCTAATGCTCTCAGGTACACCTCTGACACCCCAGGCACTCCTCTGACACTCCCAGGCACACCTCTGACACTCCCAGGCACACCACTGACACTGCCAGGCACACCTCAGACACCCCAGTTACACCTCCGACACTCCCAGTTACACCCCCTGACACTCCCAGGTACACCTCTGACACTCCCAGGTACAACCTCTGGCACTTGGTGTACACCTCTGACACTCCTATACACCTCCGATACTCCCAGGTACACCTCCGATACTCCCAGGTACACCCTGACACCCAGGTGACTCCTCTGACACTCCCTGGTTCACCCTGACACTCCCACAGCCCTGACACTGCCAGGTACACCCTGACACTCCCAAGTACAGCCTGACACTGCCAGGTACACCCCTGACACTCCCAGGTACACCGCTGACACTCCCAGATATACCCTGACCCCAGGTACACCTCAAACACTCCCAGGTACATTTCTGACACTTCCACACCTCCGACACTTCCAGGTACACCTCTGACACTCCCAGGTACACCAATGAGACTCCCAGGTACACCCACTGAACTCCCAGGTACACCTCTGACACTCCCAGGTACACCCTGACACCCCAGGTACTCCTCTGATGCTCCCAGGTACCCTCTGACACCCCAGGCACACCCCTGACACCTCACAGGTACACCTCAGACACCCCAGGCACACCACTGACACCCCAGGTACACCTCTGACACTCCCAGGCACACCTCTGACACTCCCAGGTACTCCTCTGATGCCCTAGTACACCTAAGACACTCCCAGGTACACCTCTGATATCCCAAATACACCTCAGACACTCCCAGGCACACCCATGACACTCCCAAGTACACCCTGACACTCCCAGGTACACCCCTGACACTCTCAGGTACACCCTCTGACACCCACACCTTAGACACTCCCAGGTGCAACTTCTGACACTCCCAGGCACACCTCTGACACCCCTAGTACTTTCACCTGACACTCCCAGGTACACCTCTGACACCCCCAGGTACCCTCTGACACTCCCTGGTTCACCCTGACACTCCCAAGCACACCTCTGACACCCCAGGAACACCTCAGACACCCCAGGTACACCTCTGACACACCCAGGTACACCTCTGACACTTACTTCTCTGATGCCCCAGCACCTCTGACACCCCAGGCACACCCCTGACACCTGCACACCTCTGACACTCCCAGGCACACCACTGACACTCCTAGGTACACCTCTGACACCCCAGGTACATCTCTGACACTCCCAGGTACTCCTCTGATGCTCCTAGGTACACCTCTGACACTCCCAGGTACACCTCTTACACTCAGGTACACCACTTACACTCCTAGGTATACCTCTGACACTCCCAGGTACTCCTCTGACACTCCCCTGGTTCACCCTGACTCCCAAGTACACCAATGAGACTCCCAGGTACACCACACTGACACCCCAGGTACACCTCTGACACTCCCAGGTACACCTCTGACACCCCAGGTACCCTCTGATGCTCCCAGGTACTCCTCTGACACCCCAGGCACCCCTGACACTCACAGGCACACCTCTGACACTCCCAGGTACACCACTGACACCCTAGGTACACCTCTGACACCTGAGGTACACCTCTGACACTCCCAGGTACTCCTCTGATGCTCCCAGGTACACCTCTGACACTCCCAGGCACCTCTTTACACCCCCAGGTACACCACTTACACTCCTAGGTACACCTAAGACACTCCCAGGTACACTCTGATACTCCCAAATACACCTCAGACACTCCGCGTACACCTATGACACTCCCAAGTACACCCCTGACACTCCCAGGTACACCCCTGACACTCTCAGGTACACCCTGACACTCCCAAGCACCCCAGACACCCCAGGTGCACCTCTGACACCCCCAGGCACCCTGACACCTCAGTACTCTCTCACCTGACACTCCCCAGGCACACCTCTGACACCCCCAGGTACCCTCTGACACCCCTGGTTCACCCTGACACCCCAAGTACACCTCTGACACTCCCAGGAACACCCTGCACTCAGGTACACCTCTGACACACCCAGGTACACCTACGATACTCCCAGGCACCTCTGACACTCCCAGGTACACCGCTGACACGCCCAGGCCACCCTGACACTCCCAGGTGCACCTCTGACACTCCTGCGTACACCTCTGACACTCCCAGGCACACCTCAGACACTCCCAGGAACATTTCTGACACCTCCGGTACACCTCGACACTTCCAGGCACACCTCTGACACGGCAGGTACACCTCTGACACCCCAGCACACCTCTGACACACCCAGGTACACCTCCGATACCCCAGGTACACCCTGACACTCCCAGGTACACCGCTGACGCCCAGGTACACCCCTGACACTCCCAGGTGCACTGATCCCAGGTACACCTCTGACTTGACACTCCCCAGGTACATTTCTGACAACTTCCAGGTACACCTCCGACACTTCCAGGTACACCTCAGACACCCCAGGAACACCAATGACACTGCCAGGTACACCACCTGACACTTGCACCTCTTACGCTCCCAGGCACACCTCTGACACTCCCAGGTACTCCTCTGATGCTCCCAGGTAAACCTCTGACACTCCCATGTACTCCTCTGACACTCCCAGGTACACCTCTGACACCCCAGGTACACCACTGACACCCCAGGTACACCTCAGACTCCAGACACCTCCGACACCCCAGCACCCCTGACACCCCCAGGTACACCTCTGAAATCCTCCAGGTCCACCTCTGGCACCCCAGGCACACCTCTGACGCCTCCCAGGCACACCTCCGACTCCCAGGTACACCTCCGATACCCCAGGTACACCTCCGATACCCCAGGCACATCTCTGACACTCCCAGGTACCTCTGTCACCCCTGGTTCACCTCTGACATCACAAGTACAGCTCTGACACTGCCAGGTACACCCCTGACACTCCCAAGTACAGCTCTGACAATGCCAGGTACACCCCTGACACCCCAGGTACACCCGTGACACTCCCAGGTACACCTCCGACACTCCCATGTACACCTCAGACACCCCATGTACACCTCTGACACTGCCCGGTACATCTCTGACACTGCCAGGCACACCTCCCATACCCCAGTTACACCGCTTACTCATAGGCACACCCCTGACACCCCAGGCACACCCCTGACACTCCCTGGTACACCTCCTGACACCCCTGGTACACCTTGACACTCCCAGCTACAACTCCGACACTCCCAGTTACACCCCTGACACTCCCAGGTACACCTCTGACACTCCCAGGTACACCACTGACACTAGGTACACCTCCGATACTCCCAGGTACATCTCTGACACTCCCAGGTACTCCTCTGTCACTCCCAGGTACACCTCCTGACACTCCCAGGTCCACCTCTGGCACTCCCAGTACACCTCTGACGCTCCTAGGCACACCTCCGATACTCCCAGGTACACCTCCGATACTCCCAGGTACACCTCCGATACCCCAGGCACACCTCCGATACCCCAGGTACATCTCGACACTCCCAGTACTCCTCACTGCCTGTCCACCTCTGACACTCACAAGTACAGCCCTGACACTGCCAGGTACACCCCTGACACTCAAGCACAGCTCTGACAATGCCAGGTACACCCTGACACCCCAGGTACACCTGTGACACTCCCAGTACCTGACACTCCCATGTACACCTCAGACACTCCCATGTACACCTCTGACACTGCCTGGCACATCTCTGACACTGCCAGGTACACCTCTGACACTCCCAGTTACACTGATACTCATAGGTACACCCCTGACACTCCCAGGTACCTCGACACCCCTGGTACACCTCTGACACCCCCTGGTACACCTTGACACCCTGCCAAATCCGACACCCCCAGTTACACCCTGACACTCCGCAGGTACACCTCTGACACTCCCAGGCACCACTGACACTCCCAGGTACACCTCTGACACTCCCAGGTACACCTCTGACACTCCCAGGTACACCTGACACACCCAGGTACACCTCCGATACTCCCAGGTACACCTCTGACACTCCCAGGTACACCGCTGACACTCCCATTTACACCCTGACACTCCAAGGTACAACACTGACACCCACCTCAGACACCCCAGGTACATTTCTGATACTTCCAGGTACACCTCCGACACTTCCAAGCACACCTCTGACACTCCCAGGTACACCAATGACACTCCCAGTTACACCACTGACACTCCCAGGTACACCTCTGACACCCCAGGTACACTGACACTCCCGGGTACCCTCTGATGCTCCCAGGTACCTCTGACACCCCAGGTACACCTCTGACACCCCAGGTACACCTCTGACACCCCACACCACTTACACTCCTGGGTATACCTCAGACACCCCGGTGCACACCTCTGATACCCCAAATACACCTCAGACACTCCCAGGCACACCCATGACACTCCCAAGTACACCCCTGACACCCCAGGTACACCCTGACACCCCAGGCACACTCCGACACCCCAGGTACACCTCAGACACCCCAGGCACCCCATGACACTCCCAGGTACACCTCTGACACTCTCAGTACTTTCACCTGACACCCCAGGTACACCTCTGACACCCAGGTACTCCTCTGACACTACCTGGTTCACCCCTGACACTCCCAAGCACCCCTCTGACACCCCAGGAACACCAGACACTTCCTCAGGTACACCTGTGACACACCCAGGTACACCTCCGATACTCCCAGGTACACCTCCTGACACCCCAGGTACACCGCTGACACGCCCAGGTACACCCCTGACAATCCCAGGTGCACCCTGACACCCCAGGCACACCTCTGACACCCCAGGTACACCTCAGACACTCCCAGGAACATTTCCACACCCAGCACCTCCACACTTCCAGGTACAGATCTGACACTGGTACACCCTGACACTCCCAGGTACTCCTCTGACACACCCAGGTACACCTCCGATACTCCCAGGTACACCTCTGACACTCAGGCACACCGCTGACACACCCAGGAATCCCCTGACACTCCCAGGTACATCTGACACTCCCAGGTACACCTCTGACACCCAGGTACACCTCAGACACCCCAGGTACATTTCTGACACTTCCAGGTACACCTGACACCTCCAGGTACACCTCAGACACCCCCAGGTACACCAATGACACCCAGGTACACCACTGACACTCCCAGGTAAAACCTCTGACACTCCAGGTACACCTCTGACACCCCAGGTACTCCTGATGCTCCCAGGCACACCTCTGACACTCCAGGTACCTCTGACACTCCCAGGTACACCTCTGACACTCCCAGGCACACCACTGACACTCCCAGGTACACCTCAGACACTCCCAGTTACACCTCCGACACCCAGTTACACCCCTGACACTCCCAGGTACACCTCTGACACTCCCAGGTCCACCTCTGGCACTCCCAGGTACACCTCTGACGCTCCTAGGTACACCTCCGATACTCCCAGGTACACCTCCGATACTCCCAGGTACACCTCCGATACTCCCAGGTACATCTCTGACACTCCCAGGTACTCCTCTGTCACTCCCTGGTTCACCTCTGACACTCACAAGTACAGCTCTGACACTGCCAGGTACACCCCTGACACTCCCAAGTACAGCTCTGACAATGCCAGGTACACCCCTGACACTCCCAGGACACCCCCGAGACCTCCCAGGTACACCTCCGACACTCCCATGTACACTCAGACACTCATGTACACTCTGACACTGCCCGGTACATCTCTGACATGCCAGGTACACCTCTGACACTCCCAGTTACACCGCCGATACTCATAGGTACACCCCCTGACCTCCCAGGTACACCTGACAATCCCAGGTACACCCTGACACTCCCAGGTACACCTCTGACACTCTGGTACACCTTTGACACTCCCAGTTACACCTCCGACAATCCCAGTTACACCCTGACACTCCCAGGTACACCTCTGACACTCCCAGGTACACCTCTGACACTCCCAGGTACACCTCTGACACTCCCAGGTACCACCTCTGACACTCCCAGGTACACCTCTGTCACACCAGGTACACCTCCGTGCTCCCAGGTACACCTCCTGACACTCCCAGGTACACCGTTGACAATCCCAGGTACACCCTGACACTCCCAGGTATACGTCTGACACTCGGTACACTCAGACGCTCCCAGGCTTTCTGACACTTCCAGGTACACCTCCGACACTTCCAGGTACACCTCTGACACTCCCAGGTACACCAATGAGACTCCCAGGTACCACTGACACTCCCAGGTACACCTTGACACTCCCAGGTACACCTCTGACACCTCCCAGGTACTCTCCTGATGCTCCCAGGTGCTCTCTGACACTCCAGGTACACCCCTGACACTCCTGGTACCTCCCAACCTCGGTACGCCACTAACACTCCTAGGGTACCTCGACACTCCCAGGTACACCTCTGACACTCCCAGGTTCTCCCAGTGCTCCCAGGTACACCTCTGACACTCCCAGGTGCACCTCCTGGCACTCCCAGGCACACCACCTACACTCCTAGGTACCTCAGACCTCCCAGGTACCTCCTGATGCTCCCAAATACACCTCAGACACTCCCAGGTACAGCACTCAAGTACACCTGACACTCCCAGGTTCACCCCTACTCCCAGGTACCTCCAACCTCCCAGGTACACCTCAGACTCCCAGGTGCACCTCCCAGCACTCCCAGGTACACCTCAGCCTCCTGGATTTTCACCCGACCTCCCAGGGCCTCAGCTCCTAGTATTTTCACCCCTGACTCCCAGGTACACCTCTGACTCCCAGGTACACCTCCCATGCTAGGTACACCTCCGATACTTTAAGGTACACCTCTGACACTCCCAGGTACTCCTCTGACACTCCCTGGTTCACTCTAGACATTCCCAAGTACCTCCTGACACTCCCAGGACACCTCAGACACTCCGGTCACCTCTGACACACCAGGTCACCTCCCATACTCCCAGGTACACCTCTGACAGTCCCAGGTACACCGCAGACACGCCCAGGTACCTGACACTCCCAGGTGCACCTCTGACACTCCAGTTACCTCAGACACTCAGGAACATTTCTGACTTCAGGTACACCTCCGACACTTCCAGGTACACCTCTGACACTGGCAGGTACACCTCTGACTCCCAGGTTCACCTCCTGACACACCCAGGTACCTCGATACTCCCAGGTACACCTCTGACACTCGTGCTGGCCAGGTACACCCCTGACAAGGTACACCCCTGACACTCCAGGTACACCTCGACACACCAGGTACACCTCTGGCACTCCCAGGTACACCTCTGACACTCCCAGGTACACCTCCGATACTCCCAGGTACACCTCTGACACTCCCAGGTACTCCTCTGACACTCCCTGGTTCACCTCTGTGCTCCAAGTACAGCTCTGACACTGCCAGGTACACCCTGACACTCCCAGGTACAGCTCTGACAATGCCAGGTACACCCCTGACACTCAGGTACACCCCTGACACTCCCAGGTACACCTCCGACCTCCCAGGTAAACCTCAAACACACGCAGGTACCACCTCTGCATTGCCATCTCTGACACTGCCAGGTACACCTCTGACTCCCAGATACACCGCCGATACTCCATTTACAGCACTCCCAGGTACACCTCTGATCCCCAGGTACACCCCGACACTCCCAGGTACACCTCTGACACTCTGTACACCTTTGACACTCCCAGTTACTCGGCCTCCCAGTTACACCCCTGACACTCCCAGGTACACCTCTGACACTCCCAGGTACACCTCTGTCCTCCAGGTACACCTCTGACACTCCCAGGTACACCTCTGACACTCCCAGTTACATTTCTGACACTTCCAGGTACCTCCACGACACTTCCAGGTACACCTCAGCACTCCCAGGGCACAATGAGACTCCAGGTACACCACTGACACTCCCAGGTACCTCTGACCTCCCAGGTACCTCTGACACTCCCAGGTACTCCTCTGATACTCCCAGGTGTCTCTGACTCAGGTACCCCAACACTACAGGTACCTCTGACACTCCCAGGTACACCACCCCAGCACTCCCTGGTACACCTCTGACACTCCCAGGTACACCTCTGACCCTCCCAGGTACTCCTCTGATGCTCCCAGGTACACCTCTGCACTCCCAGGTACACCTCTGACACACCAGGTACACCTCTGGCCTCCCAGGTACACCTCTGAGCACTCCAGGCCTCCCGTGCTCCCAGGTACACCTCGTGCTCAGGAACACCTCTGACATCCCAGGTACTCCTCTGACACTCCCTGGTTCCTCTGACACCCCCAAGTACAGCTCTGACACTGCAGATACACCCCTGACCTCCCAGGTACACCTCCGACACTCCCAGGTACACCTCCAGACACACCCAGGTACACCTCTGACACCAGGTACATCTCTGACACTGCAGGTACACCTCTGACACTCCCAGATACACCGCCGATACTCATGTTGCACCCCTGACACTGCCAGGTACCTCAGACACTCTGGTGCACCTCTGACACTCCAGGTACCTGTGCTCCCAAGTACTCCTCTGATGCTCAGGCACCTCTGACACTCCAGGTACCTCTGACACTCCCAGGTACACCTCTGACACTCCCAGGTACACCACTTACACTCTAGGTACACCTCAGACACTACCAGGTACCTCTGATACTCCCAAATACACCTCAGACACTCCCAGGTACACCTTGAAACTCCCAATACACCCGACACTCCAGGTACACCCCTGACACTCTCAGGCACCTCTGACCTCCCAGGTCACCTCAGACACTCCCAGGTGCACCTCCCAGCCTCCCAAGTACCTCTGACCTCCCTGTTTTCACCCTGACACTCCAGTGCACCTCTGACCTCCCAGGTACTCTCCTGACACTCCCTGGTTCACCGCCTCCCAAGTACACTGACACTCGAACCTCAGACCTCCCAGGTACACCTCTGGCACACCCAGGTACACCGACACTCAGGTACCTCTGGCCTCCCAGGTACACCATTGACACGCCCAGGTACACCCTGACTCGGTGCCTGCCTCCCAGGTACACCTCTGACTCTCCCAGGTACCCCTCAGACACTCCAGGTTTCTGACACTTCCAGGTACACCTCCGACACTTCGGAGTACCTCAGACCCTCCAGGTACACCAATGACACTGCCAGGTACCACAGCACTCCCAGGTACACCTCTTACGCTCCCAGGTACACCTCTGACACTCCCAGGCTCTCCAGTGTCAGGTAAACCTCTGACACTCCAGGTACTCTCTGACCTCCCAGGTACCTCTGACCTCCAGGTACACCACCAGCACTCCCAGGTACACCTCAGACACGCAGTACACCTCCGACACTCCCAGTTACACCCTGCTCCCAGGCACCTCTGACACTCCCAGGTACACCTCTGGCACTCCAGGTACACCTCTGACGCTCCTAGGTACCTCCGATACTCCCTGGTACCTCCGATACTCCCAGGTACACCTCCGATACTCCCAGGTATCTCTCACACTTGGTCCTCTGTGCTCCTGGTTCCTCTGACCTCCCAGGTACAGCTCTGACACGCCAGGTACACCCTGACACTCCCAAGTACAGCTCTGACAATGCCAGGTCCCTGACACTCAGAGTACCTCAGACACACCATGTACACCTTGACTGCCCGGTACATCTCTGACACTGCCAGGTACATCTGACACTCCCAGTTACACCGCCACATGCTCATAGTCACCCCAACACTCCCAGGTACACCCTGACAATCCCAGGTACCTGACACTCCTGTACATCTGTCACTCCCCAGGTACACCTCTGACCTCCAGGTACACCAGACACTCCCAGGTACCTCTGCCTCCCAGGTACCTCTGTGCTCCCAGGTACACCTCTGACACACCAGGTACCTCAGATACTCCCAGGTACACCTCTGACACTCCCAGGTACACCCTGACACTCCAGGTACCCTGACCTCTGGGTACAATCTGACACTGCCAGGTACACCTCAGACACTCCCAGGTACGTTCTCTGACACTTCCAGTGCACCTCCGACACTCCCAGGTACACCTCCGACACTCCCTAGGTACACCAGACTCCCAGGTGCCTCCTGACACTCCCAGGTACACTTCATGACACTCCCAGGTACACCTTGACCTCCCAGGTGCTCACTCTGATGCTAGGTTACCTCTGACTTACTCAGGTACCCCCTGACACTCCGGGTACACCTCTGACACTCCCAGGTACACCACTGACCTCCTAGGTACCTCCTGACACTCCCAGGTACAACTCTGACACTCCCAGGTACTCCTCTGATGCCCCCAGTTACACCTCTGACACTCCCAGAACACCTCTGACACTCCTGGTACACCACTTACACTCCTAGGTACACCTCAGACACTCCCAGGTACACCTCTGACCTCCCAAATACACCTCAGACACTCCAGGTACACCTATGACCTCCCAGGTACACCCCTGACCTCCCAGGTACACCCCTGACACTCCGAGTACACCTCGACACTCCCAGGTACCTTGGACACTCCCAGGTGCACCTTCTGACCTCCAGGTACCTCTGACCTCCCCTAGTATTTTTCTGATACTCCAGGTACACCTCTGACACTCCCAGGTACACCTTCGATACTTCAGGTACACCTCCGATACTCAGGTACACCTCTGACACTCAGGTGCTCCTCTGACACTCCTGGTTCCTCTGACCTCCCAAGTACCTCTGACACTCCCAGGAACACCTCAGACACTCCCAGGACACCTCTGACACCAGTACCTCGATACTCCAGGTACCTCTGGCCTCCCAGGTACACCGCCCGGCATGGTACACCCCTGACTCCCCAGGTGCACTCTGACCTCCCAGGTACACCTCTGACACTCCCAGGTGCACCACTTACCTCCCTAGGTACACCTAAGACCTCCCAGGTACACCTCTCTGATGCTCCCAAATACACCTCAGACACTCCCAGGTACACCTGTGAGCACTCCCAAGTACACCCCCTGACACTCCCAGGTACACCCCTAGACCTCTCCAGGTACACCTCCTGACCTCCCAGGTACATCTCAGACACCTCCCAGGTGCACCTCCCAGCCTCCCCAGTGCACCTCTGACCTCCCCTAGTATTTTCACCTGACCTCCCAGGTACACCTCCTGACACTCCCAGGTACACCTCCCGTGCTTCAGGTACCTCCGATACTCCAGGTACACCTCTGACCTCCCAGGTGCTCCTCTGACACTCCCTGGTTCACCCTGATACTCCCAGAAGCACCAATTCTGACCTCCCAGGACACCTCAGACACTCCAGGGCCTCTGACACCCAGGTACACCTACGATACTTCCAGGTACACCTCTGACACTCCCAGGTGCCATGACCGCCCAGGTACACCTGACACTCCCAGGTGCACCTCTGACACTCCCAGTACCTCTGACTCCAGGCCTCATGACACTCCCAGAACATATCCTGACCTTCCAGGTACACCTCCCGACACTTCCAGGTACACACCTCGGCAGGCGGCCTCTGACACTCCCAGGTACCTCTGACACACACCCAGGTACACCTCCGATACTCCCAGGTACACCTCAGCCTCCCAGGTGCACCGTTGACATGCCCAGGTACACCCCCTGACCTCCCAGGTGCACTGACACTCCCAGGTACACCTCTGACTCTCAGGTACCTCTGACGCTCCCAGGTACATTTCTGAAACTTCAGGTACACCTCCGACACTCCCAGGTACACCTCAGACCTCCCAGGTACACAATGACACTGCCAGGTACACCACTGACACTCCCAGGTACACCACGCTCCCAGGTCACCTCTGACCTCCCAGGTACTCGTCTGATGCTCCCAGTACACCTCTGACCTCCCCCCAGGTACACCGCCGGCACTCCCAAGTACCTCCCAACACTCCCAGGTACACCTCCTAAATGCTCCAAAAGGTACCGCCCCGACACTCCCAGGTACACCTCTGGCCTCCCCAGGTACACACCCCTGACACTCCCAGGTACTCTTCCCTGGCTTGCTCCCAGGTACTCTCTGACACACACAGGTGCACCGCTGACTTGCTCCCAGATACACCTCAGGCGCTGACAGGCCACACTTCCGTGCTGGGTACCTCCTCACACTCCCAGGCACACCTCTGACACTCCCAGGAACACCTCCAGGCCTCACAGGTGCATCCCTGCTGCTCACCAGGTACACCTCTGGCTTGCTCTTAGGTGCACCTCTCCTGACCTCCCTGGTACTCTCTGACCTCCAGGTACCTCAGACACTCCCAGGTACACCTACAAGACTTGCTCCCAGGTGCCTCCAGACACTCCAGGTGCACCTCTCACCTTCCAGGTACACCTCCGACACTCTCAGGTACACCTCCTGACACTCCTAAGGTGCCACCTCTGACACTCCCGAGACACTCCCAGGTGCACCTCAGACACTCCCAGGTGCACCTCTGACCTCCAGTGCACCTCTGACACTCCCAGGTACACCTCTCACACTCCCAGGTACACCACTGACATTCCCAGGTACCTCCTAACACTGCCAGGTACCTCAGACACTCCCAGGTATACAGCTGACACTCCCAGGTACACCACTGACCTCCCAGGTACACCTCCTGACACCCCAGGTAACCCCAGACACTCCCAGGTGCACCTCTGACGCCTCCCAGGTACACCTCTGACCTCCCTACACCTCTGACACTCAGGTACACCTCTGACACTCCCAGGTACACCTCTGACCTCCCAGGTGCACCTCTGACACTCCCAGGTGCACCTCTGAACTCCCAGGTACACCTCTGAGACCTCCCAGGTACACCTGACACTCCCAGGTGCACACCTCAGACACTCCCAGGTACACCTCTGAGCCTCCCAGGTACACCTCTGACACTCCCAGGTACACCTCTGATGCTCCCAGGTACACCTCTGACACTCCCAGGTACTCCTAACACTCCAGGTACACCCCAGACACTCCCAGGTACACCTCTGACACTCCCAGGTACACCTCTGACCTCCCAGGTCACCTCCAGACACTCCCAGGTACACCTCAGACACTCCCAGGTACACCTCCGACACTCCCAGGTGCACCTCCGACACTCCCAGGTACACCTCTGACACTCCCAGGTACACCTCTGACACTCCCAGGTACACCTCAGACACTCCCAGGTACACCTCACACACTCCAGGTGCCTCAGACACTCCCAGGTGCTCCTCAGGCCTCCCAGGTACACCTCAATCACTCCCAGGTGCACCTCAGACACTCCCAGGTGCACCTCAGACACTCCCAGGTGCACCTCAGACACTCCCAGGTACCTCTCACACTCCCCTCATACTCTGTCACCTCCCTGGTTCTTCACTGACTCTCCCAGGTACCTGACACTCCCAGGCACACCCTGACCTCCCAGGTACTCCTCTGTCACTCCCAGGTACACCCCAGACACTGGGTACTTCTCTGACACTCCCAGGTACTTCTCTGATAATCCCAGGTACACCCAGACACTCCCAGGTAAACCCAGACACTCCCAGGTACACCTCTGACCTCCCAGGTACACCTCTGACACTCCCAGGTACCTCCTGACCTCCCAGGTACACCTCTGACCTCCCAGGTACACCTCTGACACTCCCAGGTACATCTCTGACACTCCCAGGTACACCTCTGACACTCCCAGGTACACCTCTGACACTCCCAGGTACACCTCTGACACTCCCAGGTACCTCAGACACTCCCAGGTACCTCTCACACTCCCAGGTGCACCTCTCACACTCCAGGTACACCTCTGATGCTCCCAGGTGCCCTCCTGACACTCCCAGGTACTCCCCTAACACTCCCAGGTGAACTCGGTGCTCCTCTGACACTCCCAGGTGACCTCAGACACTCCCAGGTACACCTCTGACACTCCCAGGTACACCTCTGGCCTCCCAGGTACAACTCTGACCTCCCAGGTACCACAGACACTCCCAGGTACACCTCAGACACTCCCAGGTACACCTCCAACACTCCCAGGTGCACCTCCGACACTCCCAGGTACACCTCCGACACTCCCAGGTACACCTCCGACACTCCCAGGTCACACCTCTGATACTCCCAGGTACACCTCTGTTACTCCAGGTACACCGCTGACCTCCCAGGTACACCCCTGACACTCCCAGGTACACCCCAGACACTCCCAGGTACACCTGACCTCCCAGGATCACCTCTGACTCCTGCAGGTACACTTCCACGTCTCCCAGGTACACCTCTCACCTCCCAGGTACACCTCTGACACTCCCAGGTACACCTCAGACACTCCCAGGTACACATCCTGACACTCCCAGGTACACCTCTGACACTCCCAGGTGCACCTCTGACACTCCCTGGTACTCCTCTGACCTCCCAGGTACACCTCAGACACTCCCAGGTACACCTCAGACCTCCCAGGTACACCTCAGACACTCCCAGGTACACCTCTGACACTCCAGGTACACCTCCGACACTCTCAGGTACCTCCTGACACTCCCAGGTACACCTCTGACACTCCCAGGTGCACCTCAGACACTCCAGGTACCTCAGACACTCCCAGGTACACCTCAGACACTCCCAGGTGCACCTCCGACCTCCAGGTACACCTCTGACATCCAGGTACACTGGACACTCCCAGGTACACCTGACACTCAGGTACACCTCAGACACTCCCAGGTACACCTCAGACACTCCCATGTGCACACCTCCGACCTCCCAGGTACACCTCCGACACTCCCAGGTACACCGCCGACACTCCCAGGTACACCTCAACCTCCCAGGTACACCTCTGATGCTCCAAGGTACACCTTGACACTCCCAGGTACACCTCTGACACTCCCAGGTACACCCCTGACACTCCCAGGTACTCTTCTGACACTCCCAGGTATCCTTGACACACACAGGTACACCGCTGACACTCCCAGATACACCTCAGACGCTGACAGGTACACTTCGATACTCCCAGGTACACCTCTCACCTCCCAGGCACACCTCTGACACTCCCAGGAACACCTCAGACACTCCACAGGTACACATCTAACACTCACAGGTACACCTCTGACACTCTTAGGTGCACCTCTGACCCTCCCTGGTTACTCCTCTGACACTCCCAGGTACACCTCAGACACTCCCAGGTACACCCTCAGACACTCCCAGGTACACCTCAGACACTCCCAGGTACACCTCTACACACTTCCAGGTACACCTCCGACACTCTCAGGTACACCTCTGACACTCCTAAGGTACACCTCTGACACTCCCGAAGTGCACCTCAGACCTCCCAGGTACACCTCAGACACTCCCAGGTGCACCTCCGACACCGGTACCCACTGACACTCCCACGTACAAGTCTGACACTGCCAGGTACACCTCAGACACTCCCAAGTTATCAACTGAGCCTCCCAGGTACACCACCTGACCTCCCAGGTGCACCTCTGACACTCCCAGGTGCACCTCTGACACTCCCAGGTGCACCTCTGACACCTCCAGGTACAACTCTGATACTCCCAGGTACAACTCTGACCTCCCAGGTACACCCCAGACACTCCCAGGTACACCTGACACTCCCAGGTATACCTCTGACACTCTCAGGCACACCCTGATACTCCCAGGTATCACCTCTGACACTCCCAGGTACACCTCTGACCTCCCAGGTACACCCTGACACTCCCAGGTACACCCCAGACACTCCCAGGTACACTTCTAACACTCCCAGGTACACCTCAGACACTCCCAGGAACACCTCAGACACTCCCAGGTGCACCTCAAAACTCCCAGATGCACCTCAGACACTCCCAGGTGCACCTCAGACACTCCCAGGTGCACCTCTGACACTCCCAGGTGCACCTCTGACACTCCCAGTTACACCTCTCACACTCCCAGGTACAACACTGACATTCCCAGGTACACCTCTAACACTGCCAGGTACACCTCAGACACTCCCAGGTATACAGCTGACACTCCCAGGTACACCACTGACACTCCCGGTACACCTCTGACACTTCCAGGTACCCCTGACCTCCCAGGAACACCCATGACCTCCCAGGTACACCTCAGACTCTCCCAGGTACACCTCACATACTCCCAGGTGCACCTCAGACACTCCCAGGTGCTCCTCAGACACTCCCAGGTGCACCTCAGACACTCCCAGGTGCACCTCAGGCACTCCCAGGTGCACCTCAGACACTCCCAGGTGCACCTCAGACACTCCCTCATACTCCTGTCACCTCCCTGGTTCTTCACTGACTCTCCCAGGTACACCTGACCTCCCAGGCACACCCCATACACTCCCAGGTACTCCTCTGTCACTCCCAGGTACACCCCAGACACTCCTAGGTACTTCTCTGACACTCCCAGGTACCTCTGATAATCCCAGGTACACAGACACTCCCAGGTAAACCCCAGACACTCCCAGGTACACCTCTGACACTCCCAGGTACACCTCTGACCACTCCCAGGTACACCTCCTGACACTCCCAGGTACACCTCTGAGCCTCCCAGGTACACCTCTGACACTCCCAGGTACATCTCTGACACTCCCAGGTACACCTCTGACACTCCCAGGTACACCTCTGACACTCCCAGGTACACCTCTGACACTCCCAGGTACACCTCAGACACTCCCAGGTACACCTCTCACCTCCCAAGGTACACCTCCTCCTCCCAGGTACACCTCTGATGCTCCCAGGTATGCCTCTGACACTCCAGGTACTCCCCTAACACTCCCAGGTACACCCCAGACACTCCCAGGTACTCCTCTGACCTCCCAGGTACACCTCAGACACTCCCAGGTCACACCTCTGACCTCCCAGGTACACCTCTGACCTCCCAGGTACAACTCTGACACTCCCAGGTACACCACAGACACTCCCAGGTACACCTCAGACACTCCCAGGTACACCTCCGACCTCCCAGGTACACCTCAGACCTCCCAGGTACACCTCTGACACTTCCAGGTACACCTCCGACACTCTCAGGTACACCTCTGACACTCTCAGGTACACCTCTGACACTCCCAAGTGCACCTCAGACACTCCCAGGTAACCTCAGACACTGCCAGCACCTCAGACACTCCCAGGTGCACCCCGACACTCCCAGGTCACCACTGACACTCCCACGTGCCCAGACACTCCCAGGTACCCTGACCTCCCAGGTGCACCTCTGACACCACCAGGTGCACCTCTGACACTCCCAGGTACAACTCTGATACTCCCAGGTACAACTCTGACACTCCCAGGTACCAACTCAGACACTCCC
>NW_024725127.1:0-15447 GCF_018991925.1 Homarus americanus | reverse complement strand
GGGACTCTGTTATCCTCGATCAGCGGAGTCTGTAATACTCGATCAGGGGACTTTGTTAAACTCGATCAAAGGCCTTTGTTATTCTCGATTAGAGGACTTTGTTAAACTCGATGAGGAGACTTTGTTATACTCGATCAGGGGCCCTTGTTATACTCGATCAGGGGCCTTTGTTATACTCGATCAGGGCCTTTGTTATTGTCGATTAGAGGACTTTGTTAAACTCGATGAGGAGACTTTGTTATACTCCATCAGGGGACTTTGTTATATTCGATGAGGGGACTTTGTTATACTCGATCAGGGGACTTTGTTATTCTCGATCAGGGGGAGTTTATTATATTCGATCCAGGGGCTTTGTTATACTCGATCAGGGAACTTTGTTATACTCGATCAAGGGCATTTGTTATACTCGTTCAGGCGCCTTTGTTATATTCGATCAGGGGCCTTTGTTATACTCGACCAGGGGACTTTGTTGTACTCGATCAGGGGCTTTTGTTAAACTTGATCAGGGGCCTTTCTTATACTCAATCAGGGGACTTTGTTATACTCGATCAGGGGACTTTGTTATTCTCGATCAGGGGACTTTGTTATATTCGATGAGGGGACTTTGTTAAACTCGATCATGGGACTTTGTTATACTCGATGAGGGGCCTTTGTTATACTCGATGTGGGGACTCTGTTATACTCGATCAGGTGACTTTGTTATACTCGATCAGGGGACTTTGTTATATTCGATGAGGGGACTTTGTTATACTCGATCTGGGGACTTTGTTATACTCGATGAGGGGCCTTTGTTATACTCGATGAGGGGCCTTTGTTATACTCGATGAGGGGACTTTGTTCTACTCGATCAGGGCCCTTTGTTATACTCGGTCAGGGGACTTTGTTATATTCGATGAGGGGACTTTGTTATACTCGATCATGGGACGTTGTTATACTCGATCAGGGTCCTTTGTTATACTCGATCAGGGGACTTTGTTTTCCTCGACCAGGGGAGTTTGTTATACTCGATCAGGGGACTTTGTTGTACGCGATCAGGGGACTTTTTTATACTCAGTGAGGGGACTTTGTTATACTCGATCAGGGAACTTTGTTAACCTCGATAAGAGGCCTTTGTTATACTCGATCAGGAGACTTTGTTATACTCGATCATGGGACTTTGTTATACTCGATGAGGGGCCTTTGTTATACTCGATGAGGGGACTTTGTTCTACTCGATCAGGGGACTTTGTTATACTCGATTTGGGTGACTTTGTTATATCCGATGAGGGGACTTTGTTATACTCGATCATGGGACTTTATTACACTCGATGAGGGGCCTTTGTTATACTCGATGAGGGGACTTTGTTCTACTCGATCAGGGGACTTTGTTATACTCGATCAGGGGACTTTGTTATATTCGATGAGGGGACTTTGTTATACTCGATCATGGGAATTTGTTATACTCGATCAAGGGCCTTTGTTATACTCGATCAGGGGCCTTTGTTATACTCGATCAGGGAACTTTGTTATACTCGATCAGGGGACTTTTTTATACACGATCAGGGGACTTTCTTATACTCGTTCACGGGATTTTGTTATACTCGATCAGGGGACTTTGTTATATTCGATGAGGGGGCTTTGTTATACTCGATCAGGCGAATTTGTTATACTCGATCAGGAGACTTTGATATACTCGATCAGGGGACTTTGTTATACTCGATGAGGGGCCTTTGTTAAACTCGATCAGAGGCCTTTCTTATACTCGATCAGGGGACTTTGTTATACTCGATCAGGGGACTTTGTTACACTCGATTAGGGCAGTCTGTTATTCTCGACCAGGGGACTCTGTTATACTCGATCAGGGGACTTTGTCATACTCGATCAGGTGCCTTTGTTATACTTGATCAGGGGACTTTGTTGTACTCGATCAGGGGACTTTGTTATATTCGATAAGGGGACTTTGTTATACTGGATCATGGGACTTTGTTATACTCGATGAGTGTCCTTTGTTATACTCGATTAGAGGACTTTGTTAAACTCGATCAAAGGCCTTTGTTATTCTCGATAAGAGGACTTTGTTAAACTCGATGAGGACACTTTGTTATACTCGATCAGGGGCCCTTGTTATACTCGATCAGGGGCCTTTGTTATACTCGATCAGGGGACTTTGTTATTCTCGATCAGGGGGAGTTTATTATATTCGATCCAGGGGCTTTGTTATACTCGATCAGTGAACTTTGTTATACTCGATCAAGGGCCTTTGTTATACTCATTCAGGCGCCTTTGTTATATTCGATCAGGGGCCTTTGTTATACTCGACCAGGGGACTTTGTTATACTCGATCTTGGGCTTTTGTCAAACTCGATCAGGGGCCTTTCTTAAACTCAATCAGGGGACTTTGTTATACTCGATCAGGGGACTTTGTTATTCTCGATCAGGGGACTTTGTTATATTCGATGAGGGGACTTTGTTATACTCGAACATGGGACTTTGTTATACTCGATGAGGGGCCTTTGTTATACCTCGATGAGGGGACTTTGTTCACTCGATCAGGGGACCTTTGTTATAATACGAGGGACTTTGTTATACTCGATCATGGGACTTTGTTATACTCGATCAGGGGCCTTTATTATACTCGATCAGGGGACTTTGTTATCCTCGACCAGGGGAGTTTGTTATATTCGATCATGGGAGTTTGTTAAACTCGATCAGAGGCCTTTGTTATACTCGATCAGGGGACTTTGTTATACTCGATCAGGGAACTTTGAAATACTCGATCAGGGGCCTTTGTTCTACTCGTTCAGGCGCCTTTGTTATATTCGATGAGGGGCCTTAGTTATACTCGACCAGGGGACTTTCTTATACTCGATCATGGGACTTTGTTATACTCGATGAGGGGCCTTTGTTATACTCGATGATGGGACTTTGTTCTACTCGATCAAGGGACTTTGTTATACTCGATCAGGGGACTTTTTTATATTCGATGAGGGGACTTTGTTATACACGATCATGGACTTTGTTATATTCGATCAGGGGCCTTTGTTATACTCGATCAGGGCCTTTGTTATACTCGATCAGGGAACTTTGTTATACTCGATCTGGGGACTTTGTTATATTCGATGAGGGGACTTTGTTATAAATTTCGATCATGGACTTTGTTGGCTAACTCGATGAGGGCCTCGTTATACTCGATGAGGGGACTTTTGCCTCTACTCGATTAGGGACTTTGTTATACTCGATCAGCCTTGTTATTCTCGATTAGGCACTTGTTAAACTCGATGAGGAGAATTTGTTATACTCGATCAGGGGTCTTTGTTATATTCGATGAGGGGACTTTGTTATACTCGATCAGGGGACTTTGTTATTCTCGATCAGGGGGAGTGTATTATATTCGATCCAGGGCTTTGTTATATTCGATCAGGGAACTTTGTTATACTCGATCAAGGGCCTTTGTTATACTCGTTGAGGCGCCTTTGTTATATTCGATCAGGGGCCTTTGTTATACTCGACCAGGGGACTTTGTTATACTCGATCAGGGGCTTTTGTTAAACTCGATCAGGGGCCTTTCTTAAACTCAATCAGGGGACTTTGTTTTACTCGATCTGGGGACTTTGTTATACTCGATGAGAGGACTTTGTTATATTCGATGAGGGGACTTTGTTATACTCGATCATGGGACTTTGTTATACTCGATCAGGGGACATTGTTATATTCGATGAGGGGACTTTGTTATACTCGATCATGGGACTTTGTTATACTCGATGAGGGGCCTTTGTTATACTCGATGAGGGGACTTTGTTCTACTCGATCAGGGGACTTTGTTATACTCGATCAGGGGATTTTGTTATATTCGATGAGGGGACTTTGATATACTCGATCATGGGACTTTCTTATACTCGATCAGGGGCCTTTGTTATACTCGATCAGGGGACTTTGTTTTCCTCGACCAGGGGAGTTTGTTATACTCGATCAGGGGACTTTGTTATACTCGATCAGGGGACTTTGTTATACTCGGTGAGGGGTTTTTGTTATACTCGATCAGGGGAGTTTGTTAACCTCGATCAAAGGCCTTTGTTATACTCGATCAGGGGACTTTGTTATACTCGATCATGGGACTTTGTTATACTCGATGAGGGGCCTTTGTTATACTCGATGAGGGGACTTTGTTATACTCGATCAGGGTGACTTTGTTATATTCGATGAGGGGACTTTGTTATACTCGATCATGGAACTTTGTTATACTCGATCAGGGGACTTTGTTACACTCGATTAGGGCAGTCTGTTATACTCGACCAGGGGACTCTGCTATACTCGATCAGGTGACTTTGTCATACTCGATCAGGTGCCTTTGTTATACTCGATCAGGGGACTTTGTTGAACTCGATCAGGGGACTTTGTTATACTCGATCAGGGAACTTTGTTATATTCGATGAGGGGACTTTGTTATACTCGATCATTGGACTTTGTTATACTCGATCAGGGGACTCCACACTCCGGATTAGGGCAGTCTGTTATACTCGACCAGGACTCTGTTATACTCCGGATCAGGAACTTGTCATACTCGATCGTGGTGCCTTTTGTTGGTTCTCGATCAGGGACTTTGTTGAACTCCGGATCAGGGGACTTTGTTATACTCGATCAGGGGACTTTGTTATACTCGATCAGGGACTTTGTTACACTCTCGATTAGGGCAGTCTGTTATACTCGACCAGGGGACTTTGTTATACTCGATGAGTGGCCTTTGTTATACTCGATGAGGGGACTCTGTTATCCTCGATCAGCGGACTCTGTTCTTCTCGATCAGGGGACTTTGTTCTACTCGATCAGGGGACTTTGTTATATTCGATCAGGGGACTTTGTTATATTCGATCAGTGGACTTTGTTATCCTCGACCAGGGGAGTTTGTTATACTCGATCAAGGGACTTTGTTATACTCGATCAGACGACTTTGTTATACTCGGTGAGGGGACTTTGTTATACTCGATCATGGGACTTTTGTTACACTCTGGGATGAGGGGCCTTTGTTATACTCGATGAGGACTTGTTTCTACCCGATCAGGGACTTTGTTATACTCGATCAGGGGACTTTGTGATACTCGATCAGGGGACTTTGCTACACTCGATTAGGGCAGTCTGTTATACTCGACCAGGGGACTCTGTTATACTCGATCAGGGGACTTTGTCATACTCGATCAGGTGCCTTTGTTATACTCGATCAGGGGACTTTGTTGTACTCGATCAGGGGACTTTGTTATATTCGATAAGGGGACTTTGTTATACTGGATCATGGGACTTTGTTATACTCGATGAGTGGCCTTTGTTATACTCGATGAGGGGACTCTGTTATCCTTGATCAGCGGACTCTGTAATACTCGATCAGGGGACTTTGTTATACTCGAAAAGTGGCCTTTGTTATACTCTTTTAGAGGCCTTTGTTATACTCGAACATGGACCTTTGGTAAACTCGATCAAAGGCCTTTGTTATTCTCGATTAGAGGACTTTGTTAGACTCGATGAGGAGACTTTGTTATACTCGATCAGGGGCCCTTGTTATACTCGATCAGATGCCTTTGTTATACTCGATCAGGGGCCTTTGTTATTCTCGATTAGAGAACTTTGTTAAACTCGATCAGGGGACTTTGTTAACCTCGATCAGAGGCCTTTGTTATACTCGATCAGGGGACTTTGTTATACTCGATCATGGGACTTTGTTATACTCGATGAGGGGCCTTTTTTATACTCGATGAGGGGATTTTTTTCTACTCGATCAGGGGACTTTGTTATACTCGATCAGGGTGACTTTGTTATATTCGATGAGGGGACTTTGTTATACTCGATCATGGAACTTTGTTATTCTCGATCAGGGGCCTTTGTTATACTCGATCAGGGGCCTTTGTTATACTCGATCAGGGAACTTTGTTAAACTCGATCAGTGGCCTTTGTTATACTTGATCAGGGGGCTTTGTTATACTCGGATCAGGGACTTTGTTATTCTCGATCAGGGGACTTTGTTATACCTGATCAGGGACTTTGTTATACCTCGATCATGTTACCGAAGCTTACTCGATGAGGGCCTTGGTTATACTGGCGAGGGACTCTATATATCGATAAGGGGACTTTGTTAGACCTGATCAGGAATTTGTTATATTCGATGAGGGGATCTTTGTTATACTCGATCATGGGACTTTGTTATAATTTCGGATGAGGGGCCTTGTTATGCCTCGATGAGGGGACTCTGTTATACTCGATCAGGGACTCTGGTTAATTCGGATCAGGGCCTCGTTATCTGATGAGGGAATTTGTTATACTCGATCAGCGGACTTTGTTATACCTCGATGAGGGGCCTTTGTTATACTCGATCAGGGGACTTTGTTCTACTCGATCAGGGGACTTTGTTATATTCGATCAGGGGACTTTGTTATATTCGATCAGGGGACTTTGTTATCCTCGACCAGGGGAGTTTATTATACTCGATCAGGGGACTGTGTTATACTCGATCAGACGACTTTGTTATACTCGGTGAGGGGACTTTGTTATACTCGATCAGGGAACTTTGAAATACTCGATCAAGGGCCTTTGTTATACTCGTTCAAACGCCTTTATTATATTCGATTAGGTGCCTTTGTTATACTCGACCAGGGGACTTTGTTATACTCGATCATGGGACTGTGTTATACCCGAGCAGGGGCCTTTGTTATACTCGATCAGGGGGCTTCGTTATACTCGATCAGGCGAATTTGTTATACTCGATCAGGGGACTTTGTTATACTCGATCAGGGGACTTTATTATACTCGATGAGGGGCCTTTGTTAAACTCGATCAGAGGCCTTTGTTATACTCGATCAGGGGACTTTGTTATACTCGATCAGGGGACTTTGTTACACTCAATTAGGGCAGTCTGTTATACTCGACCAGGGGACTCTGTTATACTCGATCAGGGGACTTTGTCATACTCGATCAGGTGCCTTTGTTATACTCGATCAGGGGACTTTGTTGTACTCGATCAGTGGACTTTGTTATATTCGATAAGGGGACTCTGTTATACTGGATCATGGGCCTTTGTTATACTCGATGAGTGGCCTTTGTTATACTCGATGAGGGGACTCTGTTATCCTCGATCAGCGGACTCTGTAATACTCGATCAGGGGACTTTGTTATACTCGAAAAGTGGCCTTTTTTATACTCTTTTAGAAGCTTTTCTTATACTGGAACAGGGGCCTTTGTTAAACTCGATCAAAGGCCTTTGTTATACTCGTTCAGGCGCCTTTGTTATATTCGATTAGGGGCCTTTGTTATACTCGACCAGGGGACTTTGTTATACTCGATCATGGGACTTTGTTATACTCGATCATGGGACTTTGTTATACTCGATGAGGGGCCTTTGTTATACTTGATGAGGGGACTTTGCTGTACTCGATTAGGGGACTTTGTTATACTCGATCAGGGCCTTTGTTATACCTCGATCAGAGACCCTTTGATATACCTGATCAGGGGACTTTGTTATACTCAATCAGGGACTTTGTTATACTCGATCAGGACTTTATATACCGAATCAGGGACTTGTTATATTCGATGAGGGGACTTGCTACCTCGATCATGGGACTTTTGTTATACCTCGCATCAGGGCCTTTGATATACTCGATCAGGGGCCTTGCTTTACTCGATCAGGAACTTGTTATACTCGATCAGGGGACATTGTTATATTCGATGAGGGGACTTTGTTATACTCGATCATGGGACTTTGTTACACTCGATGAGGGGCCTTTGTTATACTCGATGAGGGGACTTTCTTCTACGCGATCAGGGGACTTTGTCATACTCGATCAGGGGAATTTGTTGTATTCGATGAGGGGACTTTGTTATACTCGATCATGGGACTTTGTTATACTCGATCAGGGGCCTTTGTTATACTCGATCAGGGGCCTTTGTTATACTCGATCAGGGGACTTTGTTATACTCGATCATGGGACTTTGTTATACTCGATAAGGGGCCTTTGTTATACTGGATGAGGGGACTCTGTTATACTCGACCAGGGGACTTTGTTATAATGATCAGGGACTTTGTTATATCTCGATGAGGGGACTTTGTTATACTCGATCATGGGACTTGTTATACTCGATGAGGGCCTTTTGTTATACTCGATGAGGGGACTCTGTTATACTCGATCAGGGGACTTTGTTATACTCGATCAGGGGACTTTGTTATATTCGATGATGGGACTTTGTTATACTCGATCATGGGACTTTGTTATACTCGATGAGGGGCCTTTGTTATACTCGATGAGGGGACTTTGTTCTACTCGATCAGGGGACTTTGTTATATTCGATCAGGGGACTTTGTTATATTCGATCAGGGGACTTTGTTATCCTCGACCAGGGGAGTTTGTTATACTCGATCAAGGGACTTTGTTATACTCGATCAGACGACTTTCTTAAACTCGGTGAGGGGACTTTGTTATACTCGATCAGGGGACTTTGTTAAACTCGATCAGAGGCCTTTGTTATTCTCGATTAGAGGACTTTGTTAAACTCGATGAGGAGACTTTGTTATACTCGATCAGGGGCCCTTGTTATACTCGATTAGGGGCCTTTGTTATACTCGATCAGGGGCCTTTGTTATTCTCGATTAGAGGACTTTGTTAAACTCGATGAGGAGAATTTGTTATACTCGATCAGGGGTCTTTGTTATATTCGATGTTGTTATACTCGATCAGGGGACTTTGTTGAACTCGATCAGGGGACTTTGTTATACTCGATCAGGGGACTTTGTTATACTCGATCAGGGGACTTTGTTACACTCGATTAGGGCAGTCTGTTATACTCGACCAGGGGACTTTGTTATACTCGATGAGTGGCCTTTGTTATACTCGATGAGGGGACTCTGTTATCCTCGATCAGCGGACTCTGTTCTACTCGATCAGGGGACTTTGTTATACTCGATCAGGGGACTTTGTTATATTCGATGACGGAACTTTGTTATACTCAATCATGGGACTTTCTTATACTCGATCAGGGGCCTTTGTTATACTCGATCAGGGAACTTTGTTATACTCGATTAGGGGACTTTGTTATATTCGATGAGGGGACTTTGTTATACTCGATCATGGGACTTTGTTACACTCGATGAGGGGACTTTGTTATACTCGATCAGGGGACTTTGTTACACTCGATTAGGGCAGTCTGTTATTCTCGACCAGGGGACTCTGTTATACTCGATCAGGGGACTTTGTCATACTCGATCAGGTGCCCTTGTTATACTCGATCAGGGGACTTTGTTGTACTCGATCAGGGGACTTTGTTATATTCGATAAGGGGACTTTGTTATACTGGATCATGGGACTTTGTTATACTCGATGAGTGGCCTTTGTTATACTCGATGAGGGGACTCTGTTATCCTCGATCAGTGGAGTCTGTAATACTCGATCAGGGGACTTTGTTAAACTCGATCAAAGGCCTTTGTTATTCTCGATTAGAGGACTTTGTTAAACTCGATGAGGAGACTTTGTTGTACTCGATCAGGGGCCCTTGTTATACTCGATCAGGGGCCTTTGTTATACTCGATGAGGGGCCTTTGTTATTCTCGATTAGAGGACTTTGTTAAACTCGATGAGGAGACTTTGTTATACTCGATCAGGGGACTTTGTTATTCTCGATCAGGGGGAGTTTATTATATTCGATCCAGGGGCTTTGTTATACTCGATTAGGGAACTTTGTTATACTCGATCAAGGGCATTTGTTATACTCGTTCAGGCGCCTTTGTTATATTCGATCAGGGGCCTTTGTTATACTCGACCAGGGGACTTTGTTGTACTCGATCAGGGGCTTTTGTTAAACTTGATCAGGGGCCTTTCTTATACTCAATCAGGGGACTTTGTTATACTCGATCAGGGGACTTTGTTATTCTCGATCAGGGGACTTTGTTATATTCGATGAGGGGACTTTGTTAAACTCGATCATGGGACTTTGTTATACTCGATGAGGGGCCTTTGTTATACTCGATGTGGGGACTCTGTTATACTCGATCAGGTGACTTTGTTATACTCGATCAGGGGACTTTGTTATATTCGATGAGGGGACTTTGTTATACTCGATCTGGGGACTTTGTTATACTCGATGAGGGGCCTTTGTTATACTCGATGAGGGGCCTTTGTTATACTCGATGAGGGGACTTTGTTCTACTCGATCAGGGCCCTTTGTTATACTCGGTCAGGGGACTTTGTTATATTCGATGAGGGGACTTTGTTATACTCGATCATGGGACGTTGTTATACTCGATCAGGGTCCTTTGTTATACTCGATCAGGGGACTTTGTTTTCCTCGACCAGGGGAGTTTGTTATACTCGATCAGGGGACTTTGTTGTACGCGATCAGGGGACTTTTTTATACTCAGTGAGGGGACTTTGTTATACTCGATCAGGGAACTTTGTTAACCTCGATAAGAGGCCTTTGTTATACTCGATCAGGAGACTTTGTTATACTCGATCATGGGACTTTGTTATACTCGATGAGGGGCCTTTGTTATACTCGATGAGGGGACTTTGTTCTACTCGATCAGGGGACTTTGTTATACTCGATTTGGGTGACTTTGTTATATCCGATGAGGGGACTTTGTTATACTCGATCATGGGACTTTATTACACTCGATGAGGGGCCTTTGTTATACTCGATGAGGGGACTTTGTTCTACTCGATCAGGGGACTTTGTTATACTCGATCAGGGGACTTTGTTATATTCGATGAGGGGACTTTGTTATACTCGATCATGGGAATTTGTTATACTCGATCAAGGGCCTTTGTTATACTCGATCAGGGGCCTTTGTTATACTCGATCAGGGAACTTTGTTATACTCGATCAGGGGACTTTTTTATACACGATCAGGGGACTTTCTTATACTCTCGATCAGGGGACTTTTTTATACTCGACCAGGGGACTTTGTTATACTCGATGAGGGGCCTTTGTTTAACTCGATCAGAGGCCTTTGTTATACTCGATCAGGGGACTTTGTTATACTCGATCAGGGGACTTTGTTACACTCGATTAGGGCAGTCTGTTATTCTCGACCAGGGGACTCTGTTATACTCGATCCGGGGACTTTGTCATACTCGATCAGGTGCCTTTGTTATACACGATCAGGGGACTTTGTTGTACTCGATCAGGGGACTTTGTTATATTCGATAAGGGGACTTTGTTATACTGGATCATGGGACTTTGTTATACTCGATGAGTGTCCTTTGTTATACTCGATTAGAGGACTTTGTTAAACTCGATCAAAGGCCTTTGTTATTCTCGATAAGAGGACTTTGTTAAACTCGATGAGGAGACTTTGTTATACTCGATCAGGGGCCCTTGTTATACTCGATCAGGGGCCTTTGTTATACTCGATCAGGGGACTTTGCTATTCTCTATCAGGGGGAGTTTATTATATTCGATCCAGGGGCTTTGTTATACTCGATCAGTGAACTTTGTTATACTCGATCAAGGGCCTTTGTTATACTCGTTCAGGCGCCTTTGTTATATTCGATCAGGGGCCTTTGTTATACTCGACCAGGGGACTTTGTTATACTCGATCAGGGGCTTTTGTCAAACTCGATCAGGGGCCTTTCTTATACTCAATCAGGGGACTTTGTTATACTCGATCAGGGGACTTTGTTATTCTCGATCAGGGGACTTTGTTATATTCGATGAGGGGACTTTGTTATACTCGAACATGGGACTTTGTTATACTCGATGAGGGGCCTTTGTTATACTCGATGAGGGGACTTTGTTCTACTCGATCAGGGGACTTTGTTATATTTGATCAGGGGACTTTGTTATATTCGATCAGGGGACTTTGTTATCCTCGACCAGGGGAGTTTGTTATACTCGATCAGGGGATTTTGTTATACTCGATCAGGGAACTTTGTTATACTCGATCAAGGGCCTTTGTTATACTCGTTCAGGCACCTTTGTTATATTCGATCAGGGGCCTTTGATATACTCGACCAGGGGACTTTGTTATATTCGATGAGGGGACTTTGTTATACTCGATCATGGGACTTTGTTATACTCGATGAGGGGCCTTTGTTATACTCGATGAGGGGATTCTGTTATACTCGATCAAGAGACTTTGTTATAGTCGATCAGGGGACTTTGTTATATTCGATGAGGGGACTTTGTTATACTCGATCATGGGACTTTGTTATACTCGATGAGGGGCCTTTGTTATACTCGATGAGGGGATTCTGTTATACTCGATCATGGGACTTTGTTATACTCGATGAGGGGCCTTTGTTATACTCAATGAGGGGACTTTGTTCGACTCGATCAGGGGACTTTGTTATACTCGATCAGGGGACCTTGTTATATTGGATGAGGGGACTTTGTTATACTCGACCATGGGACTTTGTTATACTCGATCAGAGGCCTTTATTATACTCGATCAGGGGACTTTGTTATCCTCGACCAGGGGAGTTTGTTATATTCGATCAGGGGACTTTGTTAAACTCGATCAGAGGCCTTTGTTATACTTGATCAGGGGACTTTGTTATATTCGATGAGGGGCTTAGTTATACTCGACCAGGGAACTTTCTTGTACTCGAATCATGGGACTTTGTTATACTCGATGAGGGGCCTTTGGTATACTCGATGATGGGACTTTGTTCTACTCGATCAAGGGACTTTGTTATACTCGATGAGGGGACTTTGTTATATTCGATGAGGGGACTTTGTTATACTCGATCATGGGACTTTGTTATACTCGATCAGGGGCCTTTGTTATACTGGATCAGGGGCCTTTGTTATACTCGATCAGGGAACTTTGTTATACTCGATCAGGGGACTTTCTTATATTCGATTAGGGGACTTTTATATACTCGATCATGGGACTTTGTTACACTCGATGAGGGGCCTTTGTTATACTCGATGAGGGAACTTTGTTATGCTCGATCAGGGGCCTTTGTCATACTCGATCAGGGGCCTTTATTATACCCGATCAGGGGACTTTGTTATTCTCGATCAGGGGACTTTGTTATTCTCGATCAGGGGGAGTTTATTATATTCGATCCAGGGGCTTTGTTATACTCGATCAGGGAACTTTGTTATACTCGATCAAGGGCCTTTGTTATACTCGTTCAGGCGCCTTTGTTATATTCGATTAGGGGCCTTTGTTATACTCGACCAGGGGACTTTGTTATACTCGATGAGGGGCTTTTGCTAAACTCGATCAGGGGCCTTTCTTATACTCAATCAGGGGACTTTGTTATACTCGATCAGAGGACTTTGTTATACTCGATGAGGGAACTTTGTTATATTCGATGAGGGGACTTTGTTATACTCGATCATGGGACTTTGTTATACTCGATGAGGGCTTCACTCAGTCAGGGACTGTTCCTCGATCAGGACTTTGGTATATTGAATCGAGCCTGCACGATGAGGAACTTTGTTATATACTCGATCAGGGCCTTTGTTATACTCGTTCCAGGCGCCTTTGTTATATTCGATCAGGGGCCTTTGTTATCATGAGCCAGGGGACTTTGTTATATAGTCGATCGAGACTTTATTCAGCTCGATCTGGGGCCTTTATGCTCAATCAAGGACTTTGTTATACTCGATCAGGGCCTTTGTTATACGCGATCAAGGGGCCTTTGTTTTACTCGATCAGGGAACTTTGTTATACTCGATCAGGGACTTACCGATAGAGACATACTCGATCATGGACTTTGTTACATAAAGAAGGGCCTTTGTTATACTCGATGAGGGGACTTTGTTATATTCGATGAGGGGACTTTGTTATACTCGATCATGGGACTTTGTTATACTCGATCAGGGGCCTTTGTTATACTAGATCTGGGGCATTTGTTATACTCGATCAGGAAACTTTGTTATACTCGATCAGGGACTTTGTTATACTCGATCAGGGGACTTTCTTATACTCGTTCACGGGATTTTGTTATACTCGATCAGGGGACTTTGTTATATTCGATGAGGGGGCTTTGTTATACTCGATCAGGCGAATTTGTTATGCTCGATTAGGGGACTTTGTTTTACTCGATCAGGGGACTTTGTTATACTCGATGAGGGGCCTTTGTTAAACTCGATCAGAGGCCTTTGTTATACTCGATCAGGGGACTTTGTTATACTCGATCAGGGGACTTTGTTACACTCGATTAGGGCAGTCTGTTATACTCGACCAGGGGACTCTGTTATACTCGATCAGGGGACTTTGTCATACTCGATCAGGTGCCATTGTTATACTCGATCAGGGGACTTTGTTGTACTCGATCAGGGGACTTTGTTATATTCGATAAAGGGACTTTGTTATACTGGATCATGGGACTTTGTTATACTCGATGAGTGGCCTTTGTTATACTCGATGAGGGGACTCTGTTATCCTCGATCAGCGGACTCTGTAATACTCGATCAGGGGACTTTGTTATACTCGAAAAGTGGCATTTGTTATACTCTTTTATAGGCCTTTGTTATACTCGAACAGGGGCCTTTGTTAAACTCGATCAAAGGCCTTTGTTATTCTCGATTAGAGGACTTTGTTAAACTCGATGAGGAGACTTTATTATACTCGATCAGGGGCCTTTGTTATACTCGATCAGGGGCCTTTGTTATTCTCGATTAGAGGACTTTGATAAACTCGATGAGGAGAAATTGTTATTCTCGATCAGGGGTCTTTGTTATATTCCATGAGGGGACTTTGTTATACTCGATCAGGGGACTTTGTTATTCTCGAACAGGGGGAGTTTATTATATTCGATCCAGAGGCTTTGTTATACTCGATCAGGGAACTTTGTTATACTCGAACAAGGGCCTTTGTTATACTCGTTGAGGCGCCTTTGTTATATTCGATCAGGGGCCTTTGTTATACTCGACCAGGGGACTTTGTTATACTCGATCAGGGGCTTTTGTTATACTCGATCAGGGGCCTTTCTTATACTCAATCAGGGGACTTTGTTATACTCGATCTGGGGACTTTGTTATACTCGATGAGGGGACTCTGTTATACTCGATCAGGTGACTTTGTTATACTCGATCAGGGGACATTGTTATATTCGATGAGGGGACTTTCTTATAATCGATCATGGGACTTTGTTATACTCGATGAGCGGCCTTTGTTTTACTCGATGAGGGGACTTTGTTCTACTCGATCAGGGGACTTTGTTATACTCGATCAGGGGATTTTGTTATATTCGATGAGGGGACTTTGTTATACTCGATCATGGGACTTTCTTATACTCGATCAGGGGCCTTTGTTATACTCCATCAGGGGACTTTGTTTTCCTCGACCAGGGGAGTTTGTTATACTCGATCAGGGGACTTTGTTATACTCGATCAGGGGACTCTGTTATACTCGGTGAGGGGACTTTGTTATACTCGATCAGGGGAGTTTGTTAGCCTCGATCAGAGGCCTTTGTTATACTCGATCAGGGGACTTTGTTATACTCGATCATGGGACTTTGTTATACTCGATGAGGGGCCTTT
>NW_024725126.1:0-9535 GCF_018991925.1 Homarus americanus | reverse complement strand
CCCGCCTCACACGAAGAGGAAAAATGAAAAATTATCGAAGCCTTGAGATATCTTACGTCCACCAGTCCTCTCGGTGAATCTTGCAGTCAACAAGTCCATCTCATCTGCATCAAATCTCTGGGGAGGTCATATATCCAACCATCCCTTCTCCGGGAGATTCTTGACACCGGACACGCCGCCCCGAGGACATGTGACAAATAGGATATCATTAGAGAGGCCGACACGAGTGCTGTGGCAGTCGGACACATTTACCCTAAGTTATGTTCCACGAACCAGCGACCCCGGCAGGAGACGTGAGAGGACCTGAGATTGTTTTCTGACTATAAATCTCCCGACAGACGACTGGAGGTCAAAACTTTTGGAGCTTCTAAACTTGAAAAAAACTGGAGGTAATCTTGTGGCCGAAGTGAGGACTGGGTGAAGATGTTTTTTTTTAGTTTAACAAATTTATTGGCAGAGCTTGTAGTACAGTTTGCCTATTATGAGTAATTCAGTCAGGTCTTGACACTGAGGGTGGTATTACTTCTCACTGCCACGCAGGACGGACGTTCATACATAAGGAAATACATCATATTCATTAACAGCTATATACACTAACGTGGTCCTAAATGCTATCTGGCCGCTGGAGGAGGCCCTAAAGATGCCCTGGGCCTGTAATATGACCTTAAAGACTCCCAATATTAATATCACGGCCCATAAGAGCCCCTGATCCTGTCTCATGACTCACACACTCCCCCATACTGTAAATTCTTCATCCACAGCTAAAAAAAAAAAGTCAGAAAAAACACATTGGTTGCCATACTCCCGGGGGACACCTTAACTGGTTATACAACAGTGACCCTGACCTCTGACCCAGTAATCTCCGCTATCAATATGAAGCTTTTTATCCCTGGGGCCAAGGTCCTTATGGAAATTCGTGTTCAGTGGTGTATAGAAACTACCCAAGTCACCGCCAAGAACAAAAGAGTCGTTTACAGACACAGATGGCGATAGTAATCATCTCAGGCAGCCAATATAATAATAATAATAATAATAATAATAATATTAATAATAATAATAATAATAATAATAATAATAATAATAATAATAATAATTATTATTAACGGTTTATTGAAAGAGCTTGGCAGCCAGAAGGCTGAAAATATACAGTTACATATTTGGGGAATGGGTTTCTAATTACAAATAACATACAAGTAACATAAGTGACACAAATAAGACATATAATAACTAGATGGGGAAAAGCTCAAACTACAGTGCATCTCGCCCCTCTACTATATATTTATACTTGTTATACACCGTTTATTTCTTATACACTAGATTATTTACCATGTTGCAAGAATATATAAACTTGTACATTTCTATCAAGTGTCTTTTTAAATGAGCATCAGATCTTAAGAGTCTCAGCAATGTTAAATTATTATCACAGATGCAAACACAGAGTAAAGGACGTGAGGCTAAGAGGAGGTGGGACTGTTGGATGATGAAGGACCAGGAAGTGAACATAGAGAGGCGACACCCACACCATCACACTCTATACCATATCACCACACACACCACACACCCACACCACACACACCACACCCACAGATTACCTAAATTAGAGCCCCTGGAGAATTATGACCCACATAAAAAATTGACGTATTTACTTTACTTCCTGATGCCTGGATAGTGTCTCTCACCGTCAGGGCGTCTATGTCTCGTCCACTAATGAGACACTACTTCCCTCCCTCCCCCACTCCCTCCCTAACTTCCTCGCTACCCCCTCCCTCCCTCCCTCCCAAACTTCCTCGCCACCCCCTCCATCCCTAACTTCCTCATTCCTCCCCTCCCTCCCTGCCTCCCTCCCTTACCTGACCTCACCTGTGTCCCAAAATCGACCATGGACCATTAACACACATTAACATAAATCATGCAAACTATAGAAAGTATTTTAATATATTGGAAATAATTGAAATATTTTAATAATTCAATAGATAAGAAAAACTTCGATATATCTATAATTGAATGTATAAAAAAAAACCCACAGAGATATATCTATAATTCAATTCAAATTTTGACATTATATTCTGGGTTTATCCTGTGTAGGTTTAAGTAGCAGAGTGTAACAAATATTTTATTTGTCTTGTTCTTCCAAGACTTGTTGTGACCTCAGTTGGGATATTGTGAGTCACCTGAGTCACCTTCACAACACCGGAGGAACATGAACCATTATACTATCACCTTCACCTCAGTCATCTCAAGTCACCTAAAATCACTTCACCTCAACACGTCAAGTGAAGAGTGAGTTGAGTCTCTACCACGAGATATATCGCCTGAGACTGATAAGGGACTATACGGAAATTATTTTAATGTTCCTGAAATTGCCACCAAATAATATCCTTGTGTGTGTTTTATGTCATTTAAATCGCATGACCCGTTGTTAACATGTATTAGTTGCTGTTTATCAAGACATAACTTAATTTCCGATATAACTACCGGTACCAAATTTTGACTCTCGTGCGACCAACATACACAAAAATGTTCCTGTACCATTTTCTTCTCATCACACACACACACACACACACACACACACACACACACACACACACACACACACACCAAAAAAATCTAAACACGACTTTTACAATTCAAATAACAACAATCTTCAGCGGTAAATTTTACATTAACAGCAATGATCCTTGAGGGCGAAGCTTGTAGCACTTGTACTGTTGTTTACATGTTTATTGTCTCCCGGCCCCCGCTTAACTGAAGGGTCCTAGGAGTGTTGTGTGTCCATCTGTCTGTACGTTCATCTTGTTCCTCCCTGTGTATGTCCATCACTCCAATCCTCTGTATGTCTGCCCGTCCATGCACCCCTCAATGAGTCCATCTGTTGCTCAGTCTGGTCATATGTTCCTCTGCACGTTCGTGTGTCAGAGTTGTGAACGCGACGCCACGAGAACGAACTGAACTATGGTCTCCATCTCTGGCACAAAGCTGCCTGATCTGGGGCTCTCAGACGAGGCCAATAAGCAATATTTTTCCCTCCTGATGTAGAGGAATTGTGACTCTATGTCGTCTTGGGTCACCAGTCGTGGCTGGGGGGTTGGGGGGTAGATCGACGGGTTCTTACTGTGCGAGTTATAATAATCTAAAAACAATTATTACTTTTCCAAGATAACTTCATATAAGTTACGTATGTTTCTATGATTAATGTAAAGTATTTATTCAACATGACTTATAAGAACATAAGAACATAAGAAAGTGGGATACTGCAGGAGGCCGACTGGCCCATACAGGGCAGATCCCTTTCACACCCATCCCAGCACTTCCATGTGCCTATCCAACTTCGTCTTGAAGCTCCCTAGCGTCCCCGATCCTACTATAGCACTCGGTAGCCTATTCCACATATCCACAACTCTATTACTAAACCAGTGCTTGCCTATATCCTTTCTGAATCGGAATTTATCTAATTTAAAGCTCATTTGTTCTAGTTATTTCGTTATTACTGAGCTTCAGAACATCTTCCATTTTACCCTGTTAATTACTTACCCACTCCTGTACACCTCTATCATATCTCCCCTAACTCTACGTCTCTCTAATGAATGTAAGCCTAAGCTTTTCAGTCTTTCTTCATATGGAAGGTTTCTAATATTATGGATCATTTTTGTCATTCTTCTTTGTACTCTCTCCAAAGAATCTATGTCCATTTTATAATAAGGACACCAGAACTGAACCGCATAATCCATGTGTGGCCTCACTAATGCTAGGTAAAGTTTCAAGATAACGTCAGCAGTTCTGTTACTCACAGACCTAGATATGAACCCAAGAATCCTGTTTGCCTTGTTGCGAACGCTTCAATACATTGTTTCTAGGTTTCAAGTCGTTTGCTAACAAATACACCTAGATCTTTTCTAAACTGAGTTTTTCTATTTCCGTGTTACTAGTTTATACTTAACGTTTGTATTCGTCTTCCCTATATCTGTAGTACCTTGCATTTTATCAGTATTAAAATTCATTTGCCAGTCTACTGATGACCACTCATGTAAGGTATCTAGATCTCTTTGAAGAAGGTGTTCAAGTGCTGTCTGAATTCCTCCTCCCCATTTTGGTACATCATCTGCAAATTTGCCTAATCCTACTAGTTATGCCCTAAATCAAGATCATTAATAGACCTGCTTAAACAGCAGAGGGGCCTAATACAGATCCTGGGAACTCCGCTTTTGACCACACCAGTCTGACTTTAATCCATTTATACTGACTCTTTTGTTTCTACCAGTTAACCATGACCTAATCCATTTTAATACTGATCACCTATTCCATGTGCTTCCTACCTTCCTTATCAATCTCTCATGAGAGGACTCTATCAAAGATAGCTACTGAAATCTAAATAAATTATATCATATGACTTATCATTATCTACCGCTTCATATACTTCTGAGAAAAAGCTAAGCAAATTTGTGAGACAAGAACGTCCCTGGGTGAACCCGTGCTGAGAAGAATGAATTAAGTTGAATGTTTCAAGGTGGCTTCTGATTTTTGTAGCAATAATTGACTCTAGCAACTTGCCTATGATTGACGTGAGACTAATGGGACGGTAATTTGATGCTATTGATTTATCACCCTTAGTGAATGATAAACAAACTGACAGTTGGCTTATTTTTTCTCCTTTATCTCTTGCGTAAACCCCACGAGGAAGATAATTTTCTTTGCCAGGGAAATGGAATTTTATGCAATTTATAGTCTCGGTAAGCCTAACTGTCTTGTATACAACAAATGAAAAAAATTCTGTTATTTTATTTAACTCTACACAACCGAACTTCCCGCTGTTTCTATATTCTACAAGACGGTCATAGTTTGTTTTACGTATCATCCTCTCTTTATCCTATCACTGTTTACTACTTCATTTTCTATCGAAAAAATACAAAGTTGTTTCAAACATAAGGGAATTACTGATGACAGAGACACATACTGTAGTTGTCACACACAACAACTGCCTGGAATATAACCACGTATGTGGTTCCCGGGACTCTTTATCACACCCTGCACCATGACCTATGAACACCCTCTCCTGGCGACCACCTGGCTAGGCAGGCCCTTGGTTCTTACAACCCGCACCCTGGTACATCCTCCACTACCCCAGGCGAAGACACATAACCCTTAATTTAGAACCATTACCTGTTGCTGTCTCTGGCCAAACACCGTACCTGCAAAACACAAAAAAAATATCACTATTAGCTGAAGGAAAAAATAATATTTATAGGGAATTAATTGTTACTTGTACATTTCAACGTTACTCTTAATAAGTTTACAAGAGCAGGTGAGATACTGTGACAAACTGCAATTTATTTTCCTAATGCAATATTTTCTCCGCGACATCCACCGCATCTGATGGTGAGGAAGCACTTTCTTAACACACCATTATTGAACTTATAATGTATACATAAACTACATGTTAAGTGCTACCTAAAAAAAAATCTTGTATCACTGATTCTAATTATCTCGTAGAGTTGTACACAAACAATAAAGTGCTTAAGTGAGTGCGTAAGTAGCAAGCAGTATAAGTAAATAAGTGTATTCGTACATAAATATGCCCGTAAATAAATAAATAAATAAATAAATGAATAAATAAATAAATAAATAAATATAAAAGTAATTAAGTTATTATCTAGCTAATATATTAGAAACTCGACATAATTCAGTAAATTGCGTGCGCACCGTGTTTGGAGGCCACATTTACCGTGCCTCGGGAAAATTGGCTGGCAGGGAGCATATTGTCCGGCGGGAACATTTTAAGCGATATGTTCAATTTCCTTCCAAAGGTGATTAAAGTTATTTTTGTTGGAAAACTCAAGTTTTAATTCAACTCTTATGTTCCTGTCATAAGCCTTCCGCAAAAGTGCAGTGCAGTGGTTTTTACCGGGGAAAAATTGAGTGTGTACAATTTTAAAAGAAAGAAAGAAAGAAATACAAAAGAAAGAAAAAGATTTAAGGAGAACAACAACAACAACAACAACAACATAAAGAGCAAGGAAGGAGGAACAAGAAATAGCGGAGGAGGAGACCGCTAATCTCCCCGTCGGGACACACCAGTTCCAAAGAAGAACCGACGGAATAGCCTCATTATCCACTTCTTCAGTGGTTTTGTTGAGACACACATTCACCTACAAAGATCACAGTTAGAAAATTACGACTGTTTGAGTCCTCGATTTGACAGCATACTATGGACGGATTGATACACGGACAGACACACGGACGGACTAATACACGGAGAGACAAACGGACGGACTGATACATCGACAGACGAACAGACGATCTGATAGGAAACACAGACAGATACACGGACAGACTGATAAACTAATATAGACAGGAACGGACTGATCAACCAACAGACTGGAGGACGGACTAATAAACCAACAGACTGGAGGACGGACTAATAAACCAACAGACTCGAGGACGGACTAATAAACCAACAGACTCGAGGACGGACTAATAAACCAACAGACTGGAGGACGGACTAATAAACCAACAGACACACAAACATACAGTATAGTCGAACAGTCTACTACGGACCTAAAATAATCACTCCTATTGTTCTCTCTCCAGACGGCAGTAAACACAAATAAATTCAATTACTTTAAAACATTCCCATATATCAACACACAAATTCGAATGTACAGTTGCCGACATAAATCCCCGGACACGTGACAGTATCTAATGTGTGAGTACTTGAAGATCATTAGGTGATGGAGAATGGAAATTTGACGTATTTTCTCGAATTTGTCTCTGTATTAAGGAGTGTTATTTTCAATCTGTAGTTCCGATATACAATGTAATGAAAAGCAGATATTACCAACTGTTTGGAGAAATTTGTCCACAACTGTACATCATAAAATAGAACATAGGTTAACACAATCACCCTTACAGCACTAATATGTTTTATATTTATATATATATATATATATATATATATATATATATATATATATATATATATATATATATATATATATATATATATATATATATATAAGACCCTTAAATTCAGCCTTTTTCGATTCACCAATCTTATAATATCTAGTTTCTTTTAACCTTACTCAAGCAACGTGTAATTACTGTATTGTAACTGCGAGCCAAGAACGAATTTAATACTCATTGTTTTTTTTAAGGGGATACAACATAAATTACCAGTGTTTGTACGTCCTGATAGTCCCAGCTATTAATACCAACAGAGAAATTAATAAGTATTCAATTTTAGAACCATGTTAAGTTAAAGCATCCTGAATCTATTTGTAACCTTTATTATATACGGAATATGTACATATATATATATATATATATATATATATATATATATATATATATATATATATATATATATATATATATATATATATATATATATATATATATACACACCTGGTGTTAGTGCCATAGTAAATTAATACACATTACCTATTCAATTAAGTCAATGCGGTATATTATTGGTATTTAGTATAACATGGTGGACCTTAACACGTTAATATAGAGCGGGTATTAACAATAGATTAGTTTAATACCCCAGTTTCTGAACTAATCTTCCTCGGTACTCCCTGATTCCTCTCTCTTACCAACACGTTCTTCGTTTTCTTCTATTTTCTTCTTCTTTTCTACTTATTTTCTTCTTTGTCTGTTCTTATTACAATTTATTCCTCCTCCTACACCACCACCTTCTTTCCCATTTCCTTCTTCACCTCCTCCTCCTTCTCCACTTCCGCCACCCTGGATCAGACACCACCACACTTGACACAACATCAGCACCACCACCACACCTAACAATACCACCACCACCACAATTAACACATCACCATACCTAACATACTACACACAATACTACCAACACCACACACAACACCACTACCACACCATCACCACACCTAACACATCACACCTAACACACCACACCACCACCACACCTAACACACCACACCACCACCACACCTAACAACACCACCACCACAACTAAGACAAACCTGCAGACCAACGCCTCAGCCATACCTGTGGTTTAACCGACACTTGAAGTCTGCTCGAGTTGACAACAGAAATATAACGACAACAACATAACACTGACGGGAAGACTTTCTTAACCGAGCGACTAGACAAACAAGGTACCTACGTGGTAAACAAGATCCGAATATATACACTGAACATTAAAACAAACAAGGTAAACAGTATTAGTCAAAGCAAGAGAAACTAGTAAGAAATAAACAACATATGCAAACAATTTCGACAAAATATTATAACATAGCACAAGAAACAAGTTAAACAAAGTACAAAATAAATTACTAGATAAAAATAGTAATAATAAAACAAGGTGTAAGGCAAACAAGACACACGTTAACAGGAAAATAAAACCACATATACAAGACAGGATGTAAACAAAAAGCGCATCAAACAGAGCAGGAGATCAAATGTGAGATATACAGGATATTAAGCAATAACTGAAAATGTAAATAAAGTAAACAAGACAAAAGACAAATTACGAGTTAAACAAGAAACTCGCCAAACAAAGGCTGGGACAAACCAAAAAAACGACTGAAACAATACCTGAGATAAATAAGACACGAATTAAACAATGGCTGGGACAACCAAAACCCAAGTGAGGCCGTGGAGGCGGGCCGGGGAGGTAGGTGGTGGTGGTTCAGGTGTTATTAAGGTGCGACGTTAATTGTCCCGTGAAGGATGTACGATGAATTACGACTACAGTGCCACATCCTCCCCCACGGTGGCCTCCACCGTCACCCTGCAGTCCACCATGCACCTGATGCTGCTGCACCTACAGGATCACTTCCCCCATAGTCCACCATCACCACCTGCTGCCACAGCACCTACAGGATCAACTCCCCCACAGTCCACTACTACCACCTGCTGCTGCTGCTGTTGTTGCTGCTCCGGCTGCCACTGCACCAACAAGATCACCTCACCCACAGTCCACTACCACCACCTACTGCTGCTGCACATACAAGATCACCTCCCCCACAGTCCACCATCACCACCTGCTGCTGCTGCACCTACAGCTTCAACTCCCCCACAGTCCTCCACCACCGCCACCACCTGCTGCTGCTCCTGCTGCACCTACAGGATCAACTACCCCACAGCCCACCACCACCCCTTGCTGCTGTTGCTGCACCTACAGGATCACCTCCCCGACACTCCACCATCACCACCAGCTGCCACTGCACCTACAGGATCACCTCCCCCACACTCCACCACCACCACCTGCTGCTTCTGCACTTACAGGATCGACTCCCCCACACTCCACCATCACCCCTGCAACCACTGCACCTACAGAATCACCTCCCCCACAGTCCACCATCACCACAACCTGTTGCCACTGCACCTACAGGATCACCTCCCCCTCAGTCCACCATCACCACCTGCTGCCACTACACTTACAGGATCAACTCCCCCACAGTCCACCATCACCACCTGCTGCTGCTGCACCTACAGGATCACCTCCCCCACAGTCCACCATCACCACCTGCCGCCACTGCACCTACTACAGGATCAACTCCCC
>NW_024725125.1:0-27717 GCF_018991925.1 Homarus americanus | reverse complement strand
TAACAAACTCCACTGGTCAAGTATAACTAAGAACCCTGGTTGAGTATAACAAAGTCCCCTGATCGAGTATAACAAAGGCCCCTGATCGAGTATAACAAAGGCCCCTCATCGAGTATAACAAAGTCTCCTGATCGAGTTTAACAAAGTCCGCTGATCGAGTATAACAAAGTCCCCTGATCGAGTATAACAAAGTCCCCTTATCGTGTATAACAAAGGCCCATGATCAAGTTTAACAAAGGCCCCTGATCGAGTATAGCAAAGTCCCCTGGTCGAGTATAACAAACTCCCCTGGTCGATTATAACAAAGTCCCCTTATCGAGTATAACAAAGTCCCCTGAACGATTATAACAAAGTCCCCTGGTCGAGTGTAACAAAGGTCCCTCATAGAGTTTAACAAAGGCCCGTCATCGAGTATAACAAAGTCTCCTGATCGAGTATAACAAAGTCCGCTGATCGAGTATAACAAAGTCCCCTGATCGAGTATAACAAAGTCCCCTGATCGAGTATAACAAAGGCCCCTCATCAAGTTTAAGAAAGGCCCCTGATCGAGTATAGCAAAGTCCCCTGGTCGAGTATAACAAACTCCCTTGGTCGATTATAACAAAGTCCCCTGATCGAGTATAACAAAGTTCCCTAATCGAGTATAACAAAGCCCCCTGATCCAGTATAACAAAGTCCCCTGATAGAGTATAACAAAATCCCCTGATCGAGTATAACAATGGCCCCTGATCGAGTTTAACAAAGGCCCCTAATCGAGTATAACAATGGCCCCTGATCGAGTTTAACAAAGGCCCCTCATCGAGTATAAGAAAGTCCCCTGGTCGAGTATATCAAATTCCCCTGGTCGAGTATAACAATATCCCCTGATCGAGTATAACAAAGTCCCCTGATCGAGTTTAACAAAGTCCCTTGAACGATTATAACAAAGGCCCCTGATCAAGAATAACAAAGCCCCCTAATCGTGTATAACAAAGCCCCCCTCATAGAGTATAACAATGTCCCCTGATCGAGTATAGCAAAGTCCCCTGGTCGAGTATAACAAAGGCCCCTGATCGAGTTTAACGAAGGCCCCTCATTCAGTATAACAAAGTCATTTGGTCGAGTATAACAAACTCACCTGGTCGAGTATATCAAAGTCCCCTGATCGAGTTTAACAAAGGCCCCTGATCTAGTGTAAGAAAGTCCCCTGGTCGAGTATAACAAAGGTCCCTCATTGAGTTTAACAAAAGCCCCTCATCGAGTATAACAAAGTCACCTGGTCGAGTATAACAAACTCCCCTGGTCAAGTATAACAAAGAACCCTGGTTGAGTATAACAAAGTCCCCTGATCGAGTATAACAAAGGCCCCTCATCGAGTATAACAAAGGCCTCTCATCGAGTATAACAAAGTCTCCTGATGGAGTATAACAAAATCCGCTGATCGAGTATAACAATTCCCCTGATCGAGTATAACAAAGTCCCCTGATCGAGTATAGCAAAGTCCCCTGGTCGAGTATAACAAACTCCCCTGGTCGATTATAACAAAGTCCCCTGATCGAGTATAACAAAGTCCCCTGATCGAGTATAACTATGGCCCCTGATCGAGTTTAACAAAGGCCCCTGATCGAGTGTAACAAAGTCCCCTGGTCGAGTATAACAAAGGTCCCTCATCGAGTTTAGCAAAGGCCCCTCATCGAGTGTAACAAAGGCCCCTGGTCGAGTATAACAAACTCCCCTGGTCAAGTATAACAAAGAACCCTGGTTGAGTATAACAAAGTCCCCTGATCGAGTATAACAAAGGCCCCTCATCGAGTATAACAAAGGCCCCTCATCGAGTATAACAAAGTCTCCTGATGGAGTATAACAAAATCCGCTGATCGAGTATAACAATTCCCCTGATCGAGTATAACAAAGTCCCCTGATCGAGTATAACAAAGGCCCCTTATCAAGTTTAACAAAGGTCCCTGATCGAGTATAGCAAAGTCCCCTGGTCTGATGCTGACTCCCTGGTCGATTATAACAAAGTCCCTGATCGAGTATAACAAAGTCCCCTGATCGAGTATAACTATGGCCCCTGATCGAGTTTAACAAGGCCCCTGATCGAGTGTAACAAAGTCCCCTGGTCGAGTATAACAAAGGTCCCTCATCTTGTTTAACAAAGGCCCCTCATCGAGTATAACAAAGTCCCCTGGTCGAGTATAACAAACTCCCCTGGTCAAGTATAACAAAGAACCCTGGTTGAGTATAACAAAGTCCCGTGATCGAGTATAACAAAGGCCCCTCATCGAGTATAACAAAGTCTCCTGATCGAGTATAACAAAGGCCCCTGATCAAGTTTAACAAAGGCCCCTGATCAAGTATAACAAAGGTCCCTCATAGAGTTTAACAAAGGCCCGCCATCGAGTATAACAAAGTCTCCTGATCGAGTATAACAAAGTCCGCTGATCGAGTATAACAAAGTCCCCTCTATCGAGTATAACAAAGTCCCCTGATCGAGTATAACTAAGGCCCCTCATCAAGTTTAACAAAGGCCCCTGATCGAGTATAGCAAAGTCCCCTGGTCGAGTATAACAAACTCCCCTCGTCGATTATAACAAAGTCCCCTTATCGAGTATAACAAAGTTCCCTGATCGAGTATAACAAAGCCCCCTAATCGAGTATAAGAAAGTCCCCTGGTCGAGTATAACAAAGGCCCCTCATCGAGTTTAAGAAAGGCCCCTCATCGAGTACAACAAAGTCCCCTGGTCGAGTATATCAAACTCCCCTGGTCGAGTATAACAATATCCCCTGATCGAGTATAACAAAGTCCCCTGATCGAGTATAACAGAGTCCGCTGATCGAGTATAACAAAGTCCCTGATCGAGTATAACAAAGAACCCTGGTCGAGTATAACAAAGTCCCCTCATGGAGTATAACAAAGGCCCGTGATCGAGTATAACAAAGGCCCCTGATCGAGTATAACAACGTCCCCTGATTGAGTATAACATAGTCCGCTGATCGAGTATAACAAAGTCCCCTGATCAAGTATAACAAAGTCCCCTGATCGAGTATAACAAAAGCCCCTGCTCGAGTTTAACAAAGGCCTCTGATCGAGTATAACAGAGTCCCCTGGTCGAGTATAACAAAGGCCCCTCATCAAGTTTAACACAGGCCCCTCATTGAGTATAACAAAGTCCCCTGGTCGAGTAGAACAAACTCACCTGGTCGAGTATACCAAAGTCCCCTGATCGAGAATAACAAAGTCCCCTCATCGAGTATAACTATGGCCCCTGATCGAGTTTAACAAAGGCCTCTGATCTAGTGTAAGAAAGTCCCCTGGTCGAGTATAACAAAGGTCCCTCATCGAGTTTAACAAAGGCCCCTCATCGAGTATAACAAAGTCACCTGGTCGAGTATAACAAACTCCCCTGGTCAAGTATAACAAAGAACCCTGGTTGAGTATAACAAAGTCCCCTGATCGAGTATAACAAAGGCCCCTCATCTAGTATAACAAAGGCCCCTCATCGAGTATAACAAAGTCTCCTGATCGAGTATAACAAAATCCGCTGATCGAGTATAACAAAGTCCCCTGATCGAGTATAACTATGGCCCCTGATCGAGTTTAACAAAGGCCCCTGATCGAATGTCAGAAAGTCCCCTGGTCGAGTATAACAAAGGTCCCTCATCGAGTTTAACAAAAGCCCCTCATCGAGTATAACAAAGTCACCTGGTCGAGTATAACAAACTCCCCTGGTCAAGTATAACAAAGAACCCTGGTTGAGTATAACAAAGTCCCCTGATCGAGTATAACAAAGGCCCCTAATCGAGTATAACAAAGGCCCCTCATCGAGTAAAACAAAGTCTCCTGATCGAGTATAACAAAATCCGCTGATCGAGTATAACAAAGTCCCCTAATCGAGTATAACTCTGGCCCCTGATCGAGTTTAACGAAGGCCCCTGATCGAGTGTAACAAAGTCCCCTGGTCGAGTATAACAAAGGTCCCTCATCGAGTTTAACAAAGGCCCCTCATCGAGTATAACAAAGTCCCCTGGTTGAGTATAACAAACTCCCCTGGTCAAGTATAACAAAGAACCCTGGTTGAGTATAACGAAGTCCCGTGATCGAGTATAACAAAGGCCCCTGATCGAGTATAACAAAGGCCCCTCATCGAGTATAACAAAGTCTCCTGATCTAGTATATCAAAGTCCGCTGATCGAGTATAACAAAGTCCCCTGATCGAGTATAACAAAGTCCCCTGATCGAGTATAAGAAAGGCCCCTGATCAAGTTTAACAAAGGCCCCTGATCAAGTATAACAAAGGTCCTCATAGAGCTTACAAAGCCCGTCATCGAGCATAACAAAGTCTCTGATCGAGTATAACAAAGTCCGCTGATCGAGTATAACAAAGTCCTCTATCGAGTATAACAAAGTCCCCTGGTCGACGAGGTTGAAAGTCCCTGATCGAGGGCAACAAAGTTCCCTTGATCGAGTATAACAAAGCCCCCTGATCGAGTACAAAGTCCCCTGATCTAGTATATGTCCCTGTCCAGTATACGTCCCTGATCGAAGGAATATCCCCCCGATCGAATATAACGTCTCCGGCCTAGCTTAACAAAGTCCCCTAGATCGAGCATACCAAAGTTCCCTAATCGATTATAACAAGTCCCCTGGTCGAGTATAAATAGAAAGCCCTCGATCGAGTATAACAAAGTCCCCTGATCGAGTATAACAAAGTCCCCTGGTCCAGTATAACAAAGTCCCCTGATCGAGTATAACATATCCCCTCATCGAATATAACAACGTCTCCTGGCCTAGTTTAACAAAGTCCCCACATCGAGCATAACAAAGTTCCCTAATCGATTATAACAAAGTCCCCTGATCCTAGTATAACAAAGCCCCCCTGGACGAGTATAACAAAGGTTCCTAATCGAGTATAACAAAGTCTCCTGATCGCTTATAACAAAGTCCATTGATCGAGTATAACAAAGTCCCCTGGATGAGTATAACAAAGTCCCCTGATCGAGTATAACATATCCCCTGATTGAGTATAACAAAGTCCCCTGGTCGAGTATAGCAAAGTCCCTGATCGAGTATAAGAAAGCCTCCTGATCGAGTATAACAAAGTCCCCTGATCGAGTATAACAAAGCCCTCTGCTCGAATATAACAAAGTCCCCTGATCGAGTCCAAAAAAGGCCTCTAATCGAGTATAAGAAAGTCCCCTGATCGAGTATAACAAAGTCCCCGTTTCGAGTATAACAAATTCCCCTTATCGAGTATAACAAAGTCCCGTTATCGAGTATAACAAAGTCCCCTAATCGAGTATAACAAAGGCCCCTGGTCGAGTATAACACAGTCCCTGATCGAGTATAACAAAGTCCCTAGGTCGAGCATACCAAAGCCCCCTAATCGATTATAACAAAGTCCCCCGGTCGATTATAGCAAAGGGCCCTGATCGAGTAAGACAAAGTCCCCTGATCGAGTATAACAAAGTCCCCTAATCGTGTATAAAATGTCCCCTGGTCCAGTGAAACAAAGTCCCCTCATCGAGTATAAAAAAGTCCGCTGGCCCGGTATAACAAAGTCCCTAGATCGAGCATACCAAAGTCCCCTGATCGATTATAACAAAATCCCCCGGTCGAGTATAGCAAAGTGCCCTGATCGTGTAAGACAAAATCCCCTGATCGAGTATAAGAAAGTCACCTGATCGAGTATGACAAAGCCCCCTGGGTGAGTATAACAAAGTTCCCTAATCGAGTATAACAAAGTCCCTGATCGAGTATAACAAAGTCCCCTGGTCGAGTATGACAAAGCCCCCTGGATGAGTATAACAGTTCCCTGATCGAGTATAACAAAGTCCCCTGATCGAGTATAACAAAGTCCCCTGGTCCAGTATAACAAAGTCCCCTGATCGAGTATAAAATATCCCCTGATCGAGTATAACAACGTCTCCTGGCCTAGTTTAACAAAGTCCCCAGATCGAGGATAACAAAGTCCCCTAATCGATTATAAGAAAGTCCCCTGGTCGAGTATGACAAAGGGCCCTGATCGAGTAAGACTAAGTCCCGTCATCGAGTATAACAAAGTCCCCTGATCCTAGTATAAAAAAGCCCCTTGAACGAGTATAACAAAGTCCCCTGAACCGAGAATAACAAAGTCCCCTGATCGAGTATAACATATCCACTGATCGAGTATCACAAAGTCCCAGGTGGAGTATAACAAAGTTCCCTGGTCGAGAATAACAAAGTTTTCTAATCGAGCATAACAAAGGCCCTTGGTCGAGTATAACAAAGTCCTCTGATCAAGTATAACAAAGTCCCCTGATCTAGTATACCAAAGTCCCCTAATCAAGTAAAACAAAGTCCCCTGGTCAAGTATAACAAAGTCCCCTGATCGAGTATAACAAAGTCCCCTGATCGAGTATTACATATCCCCTGATCGAATATAACAAAGTCCCTGGTGGAGTATAACAAAGTCCCCTGATCGAATATCACAAAGTCTCCTGGTCGAGTATAACAAAGTTTTCTAATCGAGTATAAAAAGCCCCTCGTCGAGTATAACAAAGTCCTCTGATCGAGTATAACAAAGTCCCCTGATCGAGTATAACAATGTCACCTGGTCGAGTATAACAATGTCCCCTGATCGAGTATAACAAAGGCCCCTCATCGAGTATAGCAAAGCCCATTGGTCAAATATAGTAAAGTCCACTCATCGAGTATAACAAAGTTCCCCGATCGAGTATAACAAAGGCCTCTGGTCGAATATAACAAAGTCCCCTAATCGAATATAACAAAGTCCCCTGGTCGAGCATAATAAAGCACCCTCATCGAGTATAACAAAGGCCCCTAATCGAGTATAACAAAGTCTCCTGATCGCGTATAACAAAGTCCACTGGTCCAGTATAACAAAGTCCCCTGATCGAGTATAACATATCCCCTGATCGAGTATAACAACGTCTCCTGGCCTAGTTTAACAAAGTCCCCTGGTCGAGTATAACAAAGGGCCCTCATCGAGTATAACAAAGTCCCCTGATCGAGTATAACAAAGTCCCATGGATGAGTATAACAAAGTCCCCTGATCGAGTATAACATATCCGCTGATTGAGTATAACAAAGTCCTCTGGTCGAGTATAACAAAAGCCCCTCATCGAGTATAGCAAAGTCCATTGGTCAAATATAGGAAAGTCCACTCATCGAGTATAACAAAGTCCCCCGATCGAGTATAACAATGGCCTCTGGTCTAGTATGAGAAAGTCCCCTGATCAAGTATAAAAAAGTCCCCTGGTCTAGTATAACAAAGTCCCCTAAACGAGTATAACAAAGTCCCCTGGTCGATTATAGCAAAGTCCCCGGGTCGAGTATAACAAAGCCCCCTCATCGAGTATAACAAAGGCCCCTAATCTAGTATAACAAAGTCCCCTGATCGAGTATAACAAAGTCCCCTGATAGAGTATAACAAAGTCCTCTGGTCGAGTATAAAAAAGTCCCCTGATCGAGTATAACAAAGTCCCCTGGTCGAGTATAACAAAGTCCCCTCATCGAGTATAACAAAGTCCATTGGTCAAGTATAAAAAAGTTCCCATGATCGAGCATAGCAAAGTCCCCTGAACGAGTATAACAAAGCCTCCTCATCGAGTATAACAAAGTCCCCTAATCGAGTATAACAAAGCCCCCTGCTCGAGTATAACAAAGTCCCCTGGTCGAGTTTAGCAAAGTCCCCTGATCGAGTATAACAAAGCCTCCTGATCGAGTATAACAAAGTCCCCTGATTGAATATAACAATGCCCCCTGCTCCAGTATAACAAAGTCCCCTGATCGAGTCCAAAAAAGGCCTTTAATCGAGTATAACAAATTCCCCTGATCTAGTATAACAAAGGCCCCTGATCGAGTGTAACAAAGGCCCCTCATCGAGTATAACAAAGTCCCCAAATCGAGCATAACAAAGTCCCCTGGTCGAGTATAACAAAGTCCCCTGTTCGAGTCTAACAAAGCCCCCTTATCGAGTATAACAAATTCACCTTATCGAGTAACAAAGTCCCCTTATCGAGTACAACAAAGTCCCCTAATCGAGTATAACAAAGGCCCTGGTCGAGTATAACAAAGTCCCTCATCGAGTGTAACGAAGTCCCCTAATCGAGTTTAAAAATGTCCCCTGGTCCAGTGTAACAAAGTCCCCTGATCGAGCATAAAAGAGTCCCCTGGCCCAGTATAACAAAGTCCCTAGATCAAGCATACCAAAGTCCCCTGATCGATTATAACAAAGTCCCCGGTCCAGTATAGCAAAGGGCCCTGAGCGAGTAAGACAAAGTCCCCTAATCGAGTATAACAGAGCCCCCTGCTCGAGTATAACAAAGTCCCCAGGTCGAGTCTAAAAAAGGCCTCTAATCGAGTATAAGAAAAGTCCCCTGGTCGAGTATAACAAAGGGCCCTGATCGAGTAAGACTAAGTTTCCTCATCGAGTATAACAAAGTCCCCTGATCGAGTATAACAAAGCCTCCTGATCGAGTATAACAAAGTCCCCTGATCGAGTATAACAAAGCTCCTTGCTCGAGTATAACAAAGTCACCTGATCGAGTCTAAAAAAGGCCTCTAATCGAGTATAAGAAAAGTCCCCTGGTCGAGTATAACAAAGGGCCCTGATCGAGTAAGACTAAGTCCCCTCATCGAGTATAACAAAGTCCCCTGATCCTAGTATAACAAAGCCCCCCTGGACGAGTATAACAAAGGCCCCTAATCGAGTATAACAAAGTCTCCTGATCGCATATAACAAAGTCCCCTGATCGAGTATAACAAAGGCCCCTGGATGAGTATAACCAAGTCCCCTGATCGAGTATAACATATCCCCTGATTGAGTATAACAAAGTCCTCTGGTCGAGTATAAAAAAGTCCCCTGATCGAGTATAACAAAGTCCCCTGGTCGAGTATAAGAAAGTCCCCTCATCGAGTATAACAAAGGCCCCTCATCGAGAATAACAAAGTTCATTGGTCAAGTATAAAAGAGATCCCTGGTCGAGTATAACAAAGTCCCCTGGTCGAGTATAGGAAAGTCCCGTGATCGAGTATAACAAAGCCTCCTCATCGAGTATAACAAAGTCCCCTGATCGAGTATAACAAAGCCCCCTGCTCGAGTATAACAAAGTCCCCTAATCGAGTCCAAAAAAGGCCTCTAGTCGAGTATAAGAAAGTCCCCTGATCAAGTATAACAAAGCCGCCTAATCGAGTATAACAACGTCCCCTGGTCGAGTATAACAAAGTCCCCTGTTCGAGTCTAACAAAGTCCCCTCATCGAGTATAACAAATTCCCCTTATCGAGTATAACAAAGTCCCCTTATCGAGTATAACAAAGTCCCCTAATCGAGTATAACAAAGGCCCCTGACGAGTATAACAAAGTCCCTGATCGAGTATAACAAAGTCCCTAGATCGAGCATACCAAAGTCCCCTAATCGATTATAACAAAGTCCCCCGGTCGAGTATAGCAAAGGGCCCTGATCGTGTAAGACAAAATCCCCTGATCGAGTATAAGAAAGTCACCTGATCGAGTATGACAAAGCCCCCTGGATGAGTATAAGAAAGTTCCCTGATCGAGTATAACAAAGTCCCCTGATCGAGTATAACAAAGTCCCCTGGTCGAGTATGACACAGCCCCCTGGATGAGTATAACAGTTCCCTGATCGAGTATAACAAAGTCCCCTGATCGAGTATAACAAAGTCTCCGTGTCCAGTATAAGAAAGTCCCCTGATCGAGTATAACATATCCCCTGATCGAGTATAACAACGTCTCCTGGCCTAGTTTAACAAAGTACCCAGAACGAGGATAACAAAGTCCCCTAATCGATTATAACAAAGTCCCCTGGTCGAGTAAGACAAAGGGCCCTGATCGAGTAAGACTAAGTCCCCTCATCGAGTATAACAAAGTCCCCTGATCCTAGTATAAAAAAGCCCCTTGGACGAGTATAACAAGGTTCCTAATCGGTATAACAAAGTCTCTGATCATTTATAACAAAAGTCCCTGATCAGTACAACAAAATTACCTGGATAGAGTATAACAAAAGTCCCTGATCGAGGTATAACATATCCCTGATTGGTATAACAAAAGAGTCCCTGGTCGAGTATAGCAAAGTCCTGATCAGTATAAGAAAGCCTCCTGATCGAGTATAACAAAGTCCCCTGATCGAGTATAACAAAGCCCCTGCTCGAGTATAACAAAGTCCCCTGATCAAGTCCAAAAAAGGCCTCTAATCGAGTATAAGAAAGTCCCCTGATCGAGTATAACAAAGTCGCCTAATCGAGTATAACAAAGTCCCCTGGTCGAGTATAACAAAGTCCCCTTATCGAGTATAACAGATTCCCCTCATCGAGTATAACAAAGTCCCGTTATCGAGTATAACAAAGTCCCCTGTTCGAGTCTAACAAAGCTCCCTTATCGATTATATAAATTCACCTTAATAAGTAACAAAAGGTCCCTTATCGAGTACAACAAGTCCCTAATCGAAGGTATAAAAAAGTCCCCTGGTCGAGTAAAACAAAGTCCCCTGATCGAGTATAACAAAGTCCCCTGATCGAGTATAACAAAGTCCCTAGATCAAGCATACCAAAGTCCCCTGATCGATTATAACAAAGTCCCCGGTCCAGTATAGCAAAGGGCCCTTAGCGAGTAAGACAAAGTCCCCTAATCGAGTATAACAGAGCCCCCTGCTCGAGTATAACAAAGTCCCCTGGTCGAGTATAGCAAAGTCCCCTAATCGAGTATAACAAAGCCTCCTGATCGAGTATAACAAAGTCCCCTGATCGAGTATAACAAAGCTCCCTACACGAGTATAACAAAGTCCCCTGATCGAGTCTAAAAAAGGCCTCTAATCGAGTATAAGAAAGTCGCCTGATCGAGTATAACAAAGCCGTTTAATCGAGTATAACAAAGTCCCCTGGTCAAGTATAACAAAGTCCCCTGTTCGAGTCTAACAAAGTCCATCAAATTGACAATTCCTTATCGGTATAGCAAAGGTCCTTATGCGAGGTATAACCGAGTCCCTGATCGAAATTGCCAGCAGGTCCTAGTCAGGCATGCCAGGTCCCTTGATCGAGTATAACAAAAGTCTCCTGCTCGCGTATTGCAAAGTCCCCTGATCGAGTATAACAAAGTCCCCTGATGGAAAATAACAAAGACCCCTGGATGAGTATAACAAAGTTCCCTCATCGAGTATAACAACGTTCCCTCATCGAGTATAACAAAGTCTCCTGGTCCAGTTTAACAAAGTCCCCTGATCGAGGATAACAAAGTCCCCTAATCGAGAATAAAAATGTCCCCTGGTCCAGTGTAACAAAGTCCCTTCATCGGGTATAAAAAAAGTCCCCTGGCCCAGTATAACAAAGTCCCTAGATCGAGCATACCAAAGTCCTCTGATCGATTATAACAAAGTCCCCAGGTCGAGTATAGCAAAGAGCCCTGATCATGAGGGCAAATCCCTGATTGAGTATAACAAAGTCCCCTGATCGAGTATAACATATCCCCTGATCGAATATAACAACGTCTCCTGGCCTAGTTTAACAAAGTCCCCAGATCGAGCATAACACAGTTCCCTAATCGATTATAACAAAGTCCCCTGGTCGAGTATAACAAAGAGCGCTGATCGAGTAAAACTAAGTCCCCTCATCGAGTATAACAAAGTCCCCTGATCCTAGTATAACAAAGCCCCCCTGGACGAGTATAACAAAGGTTCCTAATCGAGTATAACAAAGTCTCCTGATCGCGTATATAACAAAAGTCCCCTGATCGAGTACAACAAAGTCCCTGGATGAGTATAACAAAGTCCCTGATCGAGTATAACATATCCCTGATTGGGTATAACAAAGTCCTGGTCGAGTATAGCAAAAGGGTCCTGATCGAGTATAAGAAGCGCCTGATCGAGTATAGCAGAATCCCCTGATCGAGTCTAACAAAGCCACCTGTAAGTATAACAAAGTCCCTGATCAGGCCCAAAAGGCCTCTAATCGAGGTATAAGAAAGTCCCTGATCGAGGTATAACAAAGTCCCCTTATCGAGTATAACAAATTCCCCTTATCGAGTATAACAAAGTCCCGTTATCGAGTATAACAAAGTCCCCTAATCGAGTATAACAAAGGCCCCTGGTCGAGTATAACAAAGTCCATGATCGAGTATAACAAAGTCCCTAGGTCGAGCATACCAAAGCCCCCTAATCGATTATAACAAAGTCCCCCGGTCGAGTATAGCAAAGGGCCCTGATCGAGTAAGACAAAGTCCTCTGATCGAGTATAACAAAGTCCCCTAATCGTGTATAAAAATTTCCCCTGGTCCAGTGAAACAAAGTCCCCTCATCGCTTATAAAAAAGTCCCCTGGCCCGGTATAACAAAGTCCCTAGTTCGAGCATACCAAAGTCCCCTGATCGATTATAACAAAATCCCCCGGTCGAGTATAGCAAAGGGCCCTGATCGTGTAAGACAAAATCCCCTGATCGAGTATAAGAAAGTCCCCTGATCGAGTATAACAAAGCCCCCTGGATGAGTATAACAAAGTTCCCTGGTCGAGTATGACAAAGCCCCCTGGATGAGTATAACAGTTCCCTGATCGAGTATAACAAAGTCCCCTGATCGAGTATAACAAAGTCCCCTGGTCCAGTATAACAAAGTCCCCTGATCGAGTATAACATACCCCCTGATCGAGTATAACAACGTCTCCTGGCCTAGTTTAACAAAGTCCCCAGATCGAGGATAACAAAGTCCCCTAATCGATTATAACAAAGTCCCCTGGTCGAGTATGACAAAGGGCCCTGATCGAGTAAGACTAAGTCCCCTCATCGAGTATAACAAAGTCCCCTGATCCTAGTATAAAAAAGCCCCTTCGACGAGTATAACATATCCACTGATCGAGTATCACAAAGTCCCTGGTGGAGTATAACAAAGTTCCCTGGTCGAGTATAACAAAGTTTTCTAATCGAGCATAACAGAGGCCCTTGGTCGAGTATAACAAAGTCCTCTGATCAAGTATAACAAAGTCCCCTGATCTAGTATAACAAAGTCCCCTAATCAAGTATAACAAAGTCCCCCGATCAAGTATAACAAAGACCCCTGATCGAGTATAACATATCCCCTGATCGAGTATAACAAAGTTCTCTGGTCGAGTATGACAACGTCCCCTGATCGAGTATAACAAAGTCCCCTGATCGAGTATTACATATCCCCTGATCGAATATACCAAAGTCCCTGGTGGAGTATAACAAAGTCCCCTGATCGAGTATCGCAAAGTCTCCTAGTCGAGTATAACAAAGTTTTCTAATCGAGTATAAAAAAGCCCCTCGTCGAGTATAACAAAGTCCATTGATCGAGTATAACAAAGTCCCCTGATCGAGTATAACATATCACCTGATCGTGTATAACAAAGTCCTCTGGTCGAGTATAAAAAATCCCCTGATCAAGTATAACAATGTCACCTGGTCGAGTAAAACAATGTCCCCTGATCGAGTATAACAAAGGCCCCTCATCGAGTATAGCAAAGCCCATTGGTCAAATATAGTAAAGTCCACTCATCGAGTATAACAAAGTTCCCCGATGGAGTATAACAAAGGCCTCTGGTCGAGTAAGACAAAGTCTCCTGATCAAGTATAAAAAGTCCCCTGGTCGAATATAACAAAGTCCCCTAATCGAGTATAACAAAGTCCCCTGGTCGAGCATAATAAACCACCTTCATCGAGTATAACAAAGGCCCCTAATCGAGTATAACAAAGTCTCCTGATTGCATATAACAAAGTCCCCTGGTCCAGTATAACAAAGTCCCCTGATCGAGTATAACATATCCCCTGATCGAGTATAACAACGTCTCCTGGCCTAGTTTAACGGTCCTGATTCGAGTATAACAAGGGCCCTGATCAGGTAAGACAAAAGTCCCTGGATAGGTACAACAAAGTCCCCTGATCAGGTATAACATATCCCTGATTGGAGTATAACAAAGTCCTCTGGTCGAGTATAAAAGTCCCTCATCGAGTACCTTAAAGTCCCTGGTCCGGTATAAGGAAGTCCCCTCATCGAGTATAACAAAGTCCCTGATCCTAGTATAACAAAGCCCCCTGGACGAGTATAACAAAGGCCCCTAATCGAGTATAACAAAGTCTCCTGATCGCATATAACAAAGTCCCCTGATCGAGTATAACAAAGTCCCCTGGATGAGTACAACAAAGTCCCCTGATCGAGTATAACATATCCCCGAATTGAGTATAACAAAGTCCTCTGGTCGAGTATAAAAAAGTCCCCTGATCGAGTATAAAAAAGTCCCCTGGTCGAGTATAACAAAGTCCCCTCATCGACTATAACAAAGGCCTCTCATCGAGAATAACAAAGTCCATTGGTCAAGTATAAAAGAGATCCCTGGTCGAGTATAACAAAGTCCCCTGGTCGAGTATAGGAAAGTCCCGTGATCGAGTATAACAAAGCCTCCTCATCGAGTATAACAAAGTCCCCTTGTCGAGTATAACAAAGCCCCCTGCTCGAGTATAAACAAGTCCCTAATCGAGTCCAAAAAAGGCCTCTAATCGAGTATAAGAAAGCCGCCTAATCAAGTATAACAACGTCCCCTGGTCGAGTATAACAAAGTCACCTGTTCGAGTCTAACAAAGTCCCCTCATCGAGTATAACAAATTCCCCTTATCGAGTATAACAAAGTCCCCTTATCGAGTTTAACAAAGACCCCTAATCGAGTATAACAAAGGCCCCTGGTCGAGTATAACAAAGTCCCTGATCGAGTATAACAAAGTCCCTAGGTCGAGCATACCAAAGTCCCCTAATCGATTATAACACAGTCCCCCGGTCGAGGATAGCAAAGGGCCCTGATCGAGTAAGACAAAGTCCCCTGATCGAGTATAACAAAGTTCCCTGATCGAGTATAACAACGTCCCCTGAACGAGTATAACAAAGTCTCCTGGTCCAGTATAACAAAGTCCCCTTATCGAGTATAACAAAGTCCCCTAATCGAGTATAAAAATGTCCCCTGGTCCAGTGTAACAAAGTCCTCTCATCGAGTAAAAAAAAGTCCCCTGATCGAGTATAACAACGTCTCCTGGCCTAGTTTAACAAAGTCCCCAGATCGAGCATAACAAAGTCCCCTAATCGATTATAACAAAGTCCCCTGGACGAGTATGACAAAGGGCCCTGATCGAGTAAGACTAAGTCCCCTCATCGAGTATAACAAAGTCCCCTAATCGTGTATAACAAAGTCCCCTGGTCGAGTATAGCATATCCCCTGATCGAATATAAAAAAGTCCCCTAGTCGAGTATAACAAAGTCCTTTGATCGAATATAACAAAGTCCCCTGATCGAGTATAACATATCTTCTGATCGAGTATAACAAAGTCCCTGGTGGAGTATAACAAAGTCCCCAGATCGAATATAAGAAAGTCCCCTGGTCGAGTTTAACAATGTCCCCTGATCGAGTATAACAAAGGCCCCTCATCGAGTATAGCAAAGTCCATTGGTCAAATATAGGAAAGTCCACTCATCGAGTATAACAAAGTCCCCCAATCGAGTATAACAATGGCCTCTGGTCTAGTATGAGAAAGTCCCCTGATCAAGTATAAAAAAGTCCCCTGGTCTAGTTAAACAAAGCCCCCTAAACGAGTATAACAAAGTCCCCTGGTCGATTATAGCAAAGTCCCCTGGTCGAGTATAACAAAGGCCCCTCATCGAGTATAACAAAGGCCCCTAATCGAGCATAACAAAGTCCCCTGATCGAGTATAACAAAGTCCCCTGATAGAGTATAACAAAGTCCTCTGGTCGAGTATAAAAAAGTCTCCTGATCGAGTATAACAAAGTCCCCTGGTCGAGTATAGCAAAGTCCCCTCATCGAGTATAGCAAAGTCCATTGGTCAAGTATAAAAAAGTTCCCTGATCGAGTATAACAAAGCCTCCTGATCGAGTATAAGAAAGTCCCCTGGATGAGTATAACAAAGTCCCCTGATCGAGCATAACATATCCTCTGATTGAGTATAACAAAGTCCTCTGGTCGAGTATAAAAAAGTCCCCTGATCGAGTATAACAAAGTACCCTGGTCGAGTATAACAAAGTCCCCTCATCGAGTATAACAAAGGCCCCTCATCGAGAATAACAAAGTCCCTTGGTTAAGTATAAAAGAGATCCCTGGTCGAGTATATCAAAGTCCCCTGGTCGAGTATAGGAAAGTCCCGTGATCGAGTATAACAAAGCCTCCTCATCGAGTATAACAAAGTCCCCTGATCGAGTATAACAAAGCCCCCTGCTCGAGTATAACAAAGTCCCCTAATCGAGTCCAAAAAAGGCCTCTAATCGAGTATAAGAAAGTCCCCTGATCAAGTATAACAAAGCCGCCTAACCAAGTATAAAGACGTCCCCTGGTCGAGTATAACAAAGTCCCCTGTTCGAGTCCAACAAAGTCCCCTCATCGAGTATAACAAATTCCCCTTATCGAGTATAACAAAGTCCCCTTATCGAGTTTAACAAAGTCCCCTAATCGAGTATAACAAAGGCCCCTGGTCGAGTATAACAAAGTCCCTGATCGAGTATAACAAAGTCCCTAGGTCGAGCATGCCAAAGTCCCCTAATCGATTATAACAAAGTCCCCCGGTCGAGTATAGCAAAGGGCCCTGATCGAGTAAGACAAAGTCCCCTGATCGAGTATAACAAAGTCCCCTGTTGGAGAATAAAAAAGCCCCCTGGATGAGTATAACAAAGTTCCCTCATCGAGTATAACAACGTCCCCTGATCGAGTATAACAAAGTCTCCTGGTCCAGTATAACAAAGTCCCCTTATCGAGTATAACAAAGTCCCCTAATCGAGTATAAAAATGTCCCCTGGTCCAGTGTAACAAAGTCCCCTCATCGAGTAAAAAAATGTCCCCAGATCGAGTATAACAACGTCTCCTGGCCTAGTTTAACAAAGTCCCCAGATCGAGCATAACAATGTCCCCTAATCGATTATAACAAAGTCCCCTGGACGAGTATGACAAAGGGCCCTGATCGAGTAAGACTAAGTCCCCTCATCGAGTATAACAAAGTCTCCTAATCGTGTATAACAAAGTCCCCTGGTCGAGTATAGCATATCCCCTGATCGAATATAAAAAAGTCCCCTAGTCGAGTATAACAAAGTCCTCTGATCGAATATAACAAAGTTCCCTGATCGAGTATAACATATCCTCTGATCGAGTATAACAAAGTCCCTGGTGGAGTATAACAAAGTCCCCTGATCGAATATAAGAAAGTCCCCTGGTCGAGTTTAACAATGTCCCCTGATCGAATATAACAAAGGCCCCTCATCGAGTATAGCAAAGTCCATTGGTCAAATATAGGAAAGTCCACTCATCGAGTATAACAAAGTCCCCCGATCGAGTATAACAATGGCCTCTGGTTTAGTATGAGAAAGTCCCCTGATCAAGTATAAAAAAGTCCACTGGTCTAGTATAACAAAGTCCCCTAAACGAGTATAACAAAGTCCCCTGGTCGATTATAGCAAAGTCCCCGGGTCGAGTATATTAAAGCCCCCTCATCGAGTATAACAAATGCCCCTAATCGAGTATAACAAAGTCCCCTGATCGAGTATAACAAAGTCCCCTGATAGAGTATAACAAAGTCCTCTGGTCGAGTATAAAAAAGTCCCCTGATCGAGTATAACAAAGCCTCCTGATCGAGTATAAAAAAGTCCCCTGATCGAGTATAACAAAGCCCCCTGCTCGAGTATAACAAAGTCCCCTGATCGAGTCCAAAAAAGGCCTTTAATCGAGTATAACAAAGTCCCCTGATCTAGTATAACAAAGGCCCCTGATCGAGTGTAACAAAGGCCCCTCATCGAGTATAACAAAGTCCCCTAAACGAGCATAACAAAGTCCCCAGGTCGAGTATAACAAAGTCCCCTGTTCGAGTCTAACAAAGTCCCCTTATCGAGTATAACAAATTCACATTATCGAGTAACAAAGTCCCCTTATCGAGTACAACAAAGTCCCCTAATCGAGTATAACAAAGGCCCTGGTCGAGTATAACAAAGTCCCTCATCGAGTGTAACAAAGTCCCCTAATCGAGTATAAAAATGTCCCCTGGTCCAGTGTAACAAAGTCCCCTGATCGAGCATAAAAAAGTCCCCTGGCCCAGTATAACAAAGTCCCTAGATCAAGCATACCAAAGTCCCCTGATCGATTATATCAAAGTCCCCGGTCCAGTATAGCAAAGGGCCCTGAGCGAGTAAGACAAAGTCCCCTAATCGAGTATAACAGAGCCCCCTGCTCGAGTATAACAAAGTCCCCTGGTCGAGTATAGCAAAGTCCCCTAATCGAGTATAACAAAGCCTCCTGATCGAGTATAACAAAGTCCCCTGATCGAGTATAACAAAGCTCCCTGCTCGAGAATAACAAAGTCCCCTGATCGAGTCTAAAAAAGGCCTCTAATCGAGTATAAGAAAGTCCCCTTATCGAGTAAAACAAATTCCCTTATCGAGTATAACAAAATCCCCTTATCGAGTATAACAAAGTCCCTGATCGAGTATAACAAAGTCCCTAGATCGAGCATACCAAAGTCCCCTAATCGATTATAACAAAGTCCCCCGGTCGAGCATACCAAAGTCCCCTGATCGAGTATAACAAAGTCCCCTGATGGAAAATAACAAAGCCCCCTGGATGAGTATAACAAAGTTCCCTGATCGAGTATAACAACGTTCCCTGATCGAGTATAACAAAGTCTCCTGGTCCAGTATAACAAAGTCCCCTGATCGAGGATAACAAAGTCCCCTAATCGAGAATAAAAATGTCCCCTGGTCCAGTGTAACAAAGTCCCTTCATCGAGTATAAAAAAGTCCCCTGGCCCAGTATAACAAAGTCCCTAGATCAAGCATACCAAAGTCCCCTGATCGATTATAACAAAGTCCCCCGGTCGAGTATAGCAAAGGGCCCTGATCGTGTAAGACAAAATCCCCTGATTGAGTATAAGAAAGTCCCCTGATCGAGTATAACAAAGCCCCCTGGATGAGTATAACAAAGTTCCGTGATCGAGTATAACAAAGTCCCCTGATCGAGTATAGCAAAGTCCCCTGATCGAGTAAAACAAAGTCCCCTAATCGAGTATAAAATGTCCCCTGTTCCAGTGTAACAAAGTCCCCTGATCGAGTATAAAAAAGTCCCCTGGTCGACTATAGCAAGTCCTCTGGTCGAGTATAACAAAGCCTCCTCATCGAATATAACAAAGGCCTCTAATCGAGTATAACAAAGTCCCCTAATCTAGTATAACAAAGGCCCCTGATCGAGTATAACAAAGGCCCCTGGTCGAGTATAACAAAGTCCCCATATCGAGTATAACAAAGTCCCTAATCGAGTATAACAAAGGTCCCTGGTCGAGTATAACAAAGTTCCCTGATCAAGTGTAACAAAAGTCCCCTGATCGAGAATAACAAAGTCCCCTAATCGAGTATAAAAATGTCCCCTGGTCCAGTGTAACAAAGTCCCCTGATCGAGTATAACAAAGTCCCCTAATCAAGTATAACAAAGTCCCCTTGATCGAGTATAACAAAGTCCCCTAATTGAGTATAACAAAGCCCCCTGCTCGAGTATAACAAAGTCCCCTGGTCGAGTTTAGCAAAGTCCCCTGATCGAGTATAACAAAGCCTCCTCATCGAGTATAAAAAAGTCCCCTGATCGAGTATAACAAAGTCCCCTGGATGAGTATAACAAAGTCCCCTGATCGAGTATAACATATCCCCTGATTGAGTATAACAAAGTCCTCTGGTCGAGTATAAAAAAGTCCCCTGATCGAGTATAACAAAGTCCACTGGTCGAGTATAACAAAGTTCCCTCATTGAGTATAACAAAGGCCCCTCATCGAGAATAACAAAGTCCATTGGTCAAGTATAAAAGAGATCCCTGGTCGAGTATAACAAAGTCCCCTGGTCGAGTATAGGAAAGTCCCGTAATCGAGTATAACAAAGCCTCCTCATCGAGTATAACAAAGTCCCCTTGTCGAGTATAACAAAGCACCCTGCTCGAGTATAACAAAGTCCCCTAATCGAGTCCAAAAAAGGCCTCTAATCGAGTATAAGAAAGTCCCCTGATCAAGTATAACAAAGCCGCCTAATCAAGTATAACAACGTCCCCTGGTCGAGTATAACAAAGTCACCTGTTGGAGTCTAACAAAGTCCCCTCATCGAGTATAACAAATTCCCCTTATCGAGTATAACAAAGTCCCCTTATCGAGTTTAACAAAGTCCCCTAATCGAGTATAACAAAGGCCCCTGGTCGAGTATAACAAAGTCCCTGATCGAGTATAACAAAGTCCCTAGGTCGAGCATACCAAAGTCCCCTAATCGATTATAACAAAGTCCCCCGGTCGAGTATAGCAAAGGGCCCTGATCTAGTAAGACAAAGTCCCCTGATCGATTATAACAAAGTTCCCTGATCGAGTATAACAACGTCTCCTGGCCTAGTTTAACAAAGTCCCCAGATCGAGCATAACAAAGTCCCCGAATCGATTATAACAAAGTCCTCTGGACGAGTATGACAAAGGGCCCTGATCGAGTAAGACTAAGTTTCCTCATCGAGTATAACAAAGTCCCCTAATCGTGTATAACAAAGTCCCCTGGTCGAGTATAGCATATCCCCTGATCGAATATAAAAAGTCCCCTAGTCGAGTATAACAAAGTCCTCTGATCGAATATAACAAAGTCCCCTGATCGAGTATAACATATCCTCTGATCGAGTATAACAAAGTCCCTGGTGGAGTATAACAAAGTCCCCTGATCGAATATAAGAAAGTCCCCTGGTCGAGTTTAACAATGTCCCCTGATCGAGTATAACAAAGGCCCCTCATCGAGTATAGCAAAGTCCATTGGTCAAATATAGGAAAGTCCACTCATCGAGTATAACAAAGTCCCCGGATCGAGTATAAATGGCCTCTGGTCAAGTATGAGAAAGTCCCCTGATCAAGTATAAAAAAGTCCCCTGGTCTAGTATAACAAAGTCCCCTAAACGAGTATAACAAAGTCCCCTGGTCGATTATAGCAAAGTCCCCGGGTCGAGTATAACAAAGCCCCCTCATCGAGTATAACAAAGGCCCCTAATCGAGTATAACAAAGTCCCCTGATCGAGTATAACAAAGTCCCCTGATAGAGTATAACAAAGTCCTCTGGTCGAGTATAAAAAAGTCCCCTGATCGAGTATAACAAAGTCCCCTGGTCGAGTATAACAAAGTCCCCTCATCGAGGATAACAAAGTCCATTGGTCAAGTATAAAAAAGTTCCTATGATCGAGCATAGCAAAGTCCCCTGATCGAGTATAACAAAGCCTCCTGATCGAGTATAACAAAGTTCCCTAATCGAGTATAACAAAGCCCGCTGCTCGAGTATAACAAAGTCCCCTGGTCGAGTTTAGCAAAGTCCCCTGATCGAGTATAACAAAGCCTCCTGATCGAGTATAAAAAAGTCCCCTGATCGAGTATAACAAAGCCCCCTGCTCGAGTATAACAAAATCCCCTGATCGAGTCCAAAAAAGGCCTTTTATCGAGTATAACAAAACCCCTGATGGAAAATAACAAAGCCCCCTGGATGAGTATAACAAAGCTCCCTGATCGAGTATAACAACGTTCCCTGATCGAGTATAACAAAGTCTCCTGGTCCAGTATAACAAAGTCCCCTGATCGAGGATAACAAAGTCCCCTAATCGAGAATAAAAATGTCCCCTGGTCCAGTGTAACAAAGTCCCTTCATCGAGTATAAAAAACTCCCCTGGCCCAGTATAACAAAGTCCCTAGATCGAGCATACCAAAGTCCCCTGATCGAATATAACAAAGTCCCCCGGTCGAGTATAGCAAAGGGCCCTGATCGTGTAAGACAAAATCCCCTGATTGAGTATAAGAAAGTCCCCTGATCGAGTATAAAAAAGTCCCCTGGTCGACTATAGCAAGTCCTCTGGTCAAGTATTACAAAGCCCCCTCATCGAATATAACAAAGGCCTCTAATCGAGTATAACAAAGTCCCCTGACCTAGTATAACAAAGGCCCCTGATCGAGTATAACAAAGGCCCCTGGTCGAGTATAACAAAGTCCCCTGTTCGAGTCTAACAAAAACCCTTATCGAATATAAAAAATTCCCCTTTTCGAGTATAACAAAGTCCCAATATCGAGTATAACAAAGTCCCCTAATCGAGTATAACAAAGGTCCCTGGTCGAGTATAACAAAGTTCCCTGATCGAGTGTAACAAAAGTCCCCTGATCGAGAATAACAAAGTCCCCTAATCGAGTATAAAAATGTCCCCTGGTCCAGTGTAACAAAGTCCCCTGATCGAGTATAACAAAGTCCCCTAATCAAGTATAACAAAGTCCCCTGATCGAGTATAACAAAGTCCCCTAATTGAGTATAACAAAGCCCCCTGCTCGAGTACAACAAAGTCCCCTGGTCGAGTTTACCAAAGTCCCCTGATCGAGTATAACAAAGCCTCCTCATCGAGTATAAAAAAGTCCCCTGATCGAGTATAACAAAGTCCCCTGGATGAGTATAATAAAGTCCCCTGATCGAATATAACATATCCCCTGATTGAGTATAACAAAGTCCTCTGGTCGAGTATAAAAAAGTCCCCTGATCGAGTATAACAAAGCCCCCTGCTCGAGTATAACAAAATCCCCTGGTCGAGTTTAGCAAAGTCCCCTGATCGAGTATAACAAAGCCTCCTCATCGAGTATAAAAAAGTCCCCTGATCGAGTATAACAAAGTCCCCTGGATGAGTATAACAAAGTCCCCTAATCGAATAAAACATATCCCCTGATTGAGTATAACAAAGTCCCCTGGATGAGTATAACAAAGTCCCCTGATCGAATATAACATATCCCCTGATTGAGTATAACAAAGTCCCCTGATGGAAAATAACAAAGCCCCCTGGATGAGTATAACAAAGTTCCCTGATCGAGTATAACAACGTTCCCTGATCGAGTATAACAAAGTCTCCTGGTCCAGTATAACAAAGTCCCTGATCGAGGATAACAAAGTCCCCTAATCGAGAATAAAAATGTCCCCTGGTCCAGTGTAACAAAGTCCCTTCATCGAGTATAAAAACGTCCCCTGGCCCAGTATAACAAAGTCCCTAGATCGAGCATACCAAAGTCCCCTGACCGATTATAACAAAGTCCCCCTGTCGAGTATAGCAAAGGGCCCTGATCGTGTAAGACAAAATCCCCTGATTGAGTATAAGAAAGTCCCCTGATCGATATAAAAAGTCCCTCATTTCCACTATAGCAAGTCCTCTGGTCAAGTATTACAAAGCCCTCATCGAATACATAAATAAAGGCTCCTAATCGAGTATAACAAAGTCTCTGACTTGGTATAACAAAGGCCCCTTATCGAGTATAATAAAGGCGCTCTGGTCGAGTATAACAAAGTCTCCCTGTTCGAGCTCAACAAAACCCTTATCGAATATAAAAAATTCCCCTTTTCGAGTATAACAAAGTCCCAATATCGAGTATAACAAAGTCCCCTAATCGAGTATAACAAATGTCCCTGGTCGAGTATAACAACGTTCCCTGATCGAGTGTAACAAAAGTCCCCTGATCGAGAATAACAAAGTCCCCTAATCGAGTATAAAAATGTCCCCTGGTCCAGTGTAACAAAGTCCCCTGATCGAGTATAACAAAGTCCCCTAATCAAGTATAACAAAGTCCCCTGATCGAGTATAACAAAGTCCCCTAATTGAGTATAACAAAGCCCCCTACTCGAGTACAACAAAGTCCCCTGGTCGAGTTTACCAAAGTCCCCTGATCGAGTATAACAAAGCCTCCTCATCGAGTATAAAAAAGTCCCCTGATCGAGTATAACAAAGTCCCCTGGATGAGTATAACAAAGTCCCCTGATCGAATATAACATATCCCCTGATTGAGTATAACAAAGTCCTCTGGTCGAGTATAAAAAAGTCCCCTGATCGAGTATAACAAAGCCCCCTGCTCGAGTATAACAAAATCCCCTGGTCGAGTTTAGCAAAGTCCCCTGATCGAGTATAACAAAGCCTCCTCATCGAGTATAAAAAAGTCCCCTGATCGAGTATAACAAAGTCCCCTGGATGAGTATAACAAAGTCCCCTAATCGAATAAAACATATCCCCTGATTGAGTATAACAAAGTCCCCTGGATGAGTATAACAAAGTCCCCTGATCGAATATAACATATCCCCTGATTGAGTATAACAAAGTCCTCTGGTCGAGTATTAAAAAGTCCCCTCATCGAGTATAACAAAGTCCCCTGGTCGAGTATAACAAAGTCCCCTCATCGAGAATAACAAAGTCCATTGGTTAAGTATAAAAGAGATCCCTGGTCGAGTATAACAAAGTCCCCTGGTCGAGTATAGGAAAGTCCCGTGATCGAGTATAACAAAGCCTCCTCATCGAGTATAACAAAGTCCCCTTGTCGAGTATAACAAAGCCCCCTGCTCGAGTATAACAAAGTCCCCTATTCGAGTCCAAAAAAGGCCTCTAATCGAGTATAAGAAAGTCCCCTGATCAAGTATAACAAAGCCGTCTAATCAAGTATAACAACGTCCCCTGGTCGAGTATAACAAACTCACCTGTTCGAGTCTAACAAAGTCCCCTCATCGAGTATAACAAATTCCCCTTATCGAGTATAACAAAGTCCCCTTATCGAGTTTAACAAAGACCCCTAATCGAGTATAACAAAGGCCCCTGGTCGAGTATAACAAAGTCCCTGATCGAGTATAACAAAGTCCCTAGGTCGAGCATACCAAAGTCCCCTAATCGATTATAACAAAGTCCCACAGTCGAGTATAGCAAAGGGCCCTGATCGGGTAAGACAAAGTCCCCTGATCGAGTATAACAAAGTTCCCTGAACGAGTATAACAACGTCCCCTGAACGAGTATAACAAAGTCTCCTGGTCCAGTATAACAAAGTCCCCTTATCGAGTATAACAAAGTCCCCTAATCGAGTATAAAAATGTCCCCTGGTCCAGTGTAACAAAGTCCTCTCATCGAGTAAAAAAAAGTCCCCTGATCGAGTATAACAACGTCTCCTGGCCTCGTTTAACAAAGTCCCCAGATCGAGCATAACAAAGTCCCCTAATCGATTATAACAAAGTCCCTTGGACGAGTATGACAAAGGGCCCTGATCGAGTAAGACTAAGTCCCCTCATCGAGTATAAGAAAGTCCCCTAATCATGTATAACAAAGTCCCCTGGTCGAGTATAGCATATCCCCTGATCGAATATAAAAAAGACCCCTAGTCGAGTATAACAAAGTCCTCTGGTCGAATATAACAAAGTCCCCTGATCGAGTATAACATATCCTCTGATCGAGTATAACAAAGTCCCTTGACGAGTATAACAAAGTCCCCTGATCGAATAAAAGAAAGTCCCCTGGTCGAGTTTAACAATGTCCCCTGATCGAGTATAACAAAGGCCCCTCATCGAGTATAGCAAAGTCCATTGGTCAAATATAGGAAAGTCCACTCATCAAGTATAACAAAGTCCCGCGATCGAGTATAACAATGGCCTCTGGTCTAGTATGAGAAAGTCCCCTGATCAAGTATAAAAAAGTCCCCTAGTCTAGTATAACAAAGTCCCCTAAACGAGTATAACAAAGTCCCCTGGTCGATTATAGCAAAGTCCCGGGTCGAGTATTACAAAGCCCCCTCATCGAGTATAACAAAGGCCCCTAATCGAGTATAACAAAGTCCCCTGATCGAGTATAACAAAGTCCCCTGATAGAGTATAACAAAGTCTTCTGGTCGAGTATAAAAAAGTCCCCTGATCGAATATAACAAAGTCTCCTGGTCGAGTATAACAAAGTCCCCTCATCGAGGATAACAAAGTCCATTGGTCAAGTATAAAAAAGTTCCCATGATCGAGCATAGCAAAGTCCCCTGATCGAGTATAACAAAGCCTCCTGATCGAGTATAACAAAGTCCCCTAATCGAGTATAACAAAGCCCCCTGCTCGAGTACAACAAAGTCCCCTGGTCGAGTTTAGCAAAGTCCCCTGATCGAGTATAACAAAGCCTCCTGATCGATTATAACAAAGTCCCCCGGTCGAGTATAGCAAAGGGCCCTGATCGTGTAAGACAAAATCCCCTGATTGAGTATAAGAAAGTCCCCTGATCGAGTATAACAAAGTCCCCTGATCGAGTATAACAAAGTCCCCTAATCGAGTATAAAATGTCCCCTGTTCCAGTGTAACAAAGTCCCCTAATCGAGTATAAAAAAGTACCCTGGTCGACTATAGCAAGTCCTCTGGTCGAGTATAACAAAGCCCCATCATCGAATATAACAAAGGCCTCTAATCGAGTATTACAAAGTCCCCTGATCTAGTATAACAAAGGCCCCTGATCGAGTATAACAAAGGCCCCTGGTCGAGTATAACAAAGTCCCCTGTTCGAGTCTAACAAAAACCCTTATCGAATATAAAAAATTCCCCTTTTCGAGTATAACAAAGTCCCCATATCGAGTATAACAAAGTCCCCTAATCGAGTATAACAAAGGTCCCTGGTCGAGTATAACAAAGTTCCCTGATCGAGTGTAACAAAAGTCCCCTGATCGAGAATAACAAAGTCCCCTAATCGAGTATAAAAATGTCCCCTGGTCCAGTGTAACAAAGTCCCCTGATCGAGTATAACAAAGTCCCCTAATCAAGTATAGCAAAGTCCCCTGATCGAGTATAACAAAGGACGCTCTCGGGTATAGCAAAGTCCATTGGTCAAATATAGGAAAGTCCACAGATCTAGTATGACAAAGTCCCCTGAATCAAGTATAAAAAGTCCCCTGGTCGAGTATAACAAAGTCCCCTGATCGAGTATAACAAAGTCCCCTGGTCGAGTATAGCAAATTCCCCTGATCGAGTATAAGAAAGCCCCCTGATCGAGTATAACATATCCTCTGATCGAGTATAACAAAGTCCTCTGGTCGAGTATGACAAAGTCCCCTGATCGAGTATAACAAAGTCCCCTGGTCGAGTATAACAAAGTCCCCTGATCGAGTATAACAAAGGCCCGTCATCGAGTATAGCAAAGTCCATTGGTCAAATATAGGAAAGTCCCCTGATCGAATATAACAAAGTCCCAGATCGAGCATAACAAAGTCCTCTGATCGATTATAACAAAGTCCCCTGGTCGAGTATAGCAAAGGGCCCTGATCGAGAAAGACAAAGTCCCCTTATCGAGTATAAGAAAGTCCCCTAATCAAGTATAACAAAGCCCTCTGGACGAGTATAACAACGTTCCCTGATCGAGTATTACAAAGTCTCTTGGCCCAGTATAACAAAGTCCCCAGATCGAGCGTAACAAAGTCCCCTGATCGATTATAACAAAGTCCCCTGGTCGAGTATAAGAAAGGCCCTGATCGAGTAAGACAAAATCCCCTGATCGACTATAACAAAGTCCCCTACTCCAGTATAACAAAGTCCCCTGGTCGAGTGTAGCAAAGTCCCCTGATCGAGTATAATAAAGCCTCCTCATCGATTATAACAAAGTCCCCTGATCGAGTATAACAAAAGCCCCCTGCATGAGTATAACAAAGTCCCCTGATCGAGTCCATAAAAGGCCTCTAATCGAGTATAACAAAGTCCTCTCATCTAGTATAACAAAGGAACCTGATCGAGAATAAAAAAGGCCCCTCATCGATTATAACAAAGTCCCCTAATCTAGTATAACAAAGGAACCTGATCGAGAATAAAAAAGGCCCCTCATCGAGTATAAGAAAGTCCCCTGATCGAGTATAACAAAGCCGCCTAATCGAGTATAACAAAGTCCCCTGGTCCAGTATAACAAA
>NW_024725124.1:0-3757 GCF_018991925.1 Homarus americanus | reverse complement strand
TATAACAAAGCCCCCCTTATCTTGAATAACAAAGTCCCCTGATCGAGCATAACAAAGCCCCCTGATCAAGTATAACAAATCCCCCTGATCGAATATAACAAAGACCCCCTTATCGAGAATAACAAAGTCCCCCGATCGAGTATAACAAAGCCCCTTGATCAAGTATAACAAAGGCCCCTGATCGAGTTTAACAAAGGCCCCTCATCGAGTATAAGAAAGTCCCCTGGTAGAATTATAAGAAACTCCCCTGATCGAGTATAACAAAGTCCCCTGATCGAGTATAACAAAGTCCCCTGATCGAGTATAACAAAGTCCCCTAATCGAGTATAACAAAGTCCCCTGATCAAGTATAACAAAGTTCCCTGATCGAGTATAACAAAGCCCCCTGATCGAGTATAACAAAGTCCCCTGATCGAAAAGTATGCTAACAAAGTCCCCTGATCGAGTATGTAACAAAGGCCCCTGATCGAGTTTAACAAAGGCCCCTGATCGAGTATATAACAAAGTCCCCTGGTCGAGTATAACAAACTCCCTGGTCGAGTATAACAAAGTCCCCTGATCGAAAGTATAACAAAGTCCCTGATCGAGTATAACAAAGTCCCTGATCTATATAACAAAGTTCCCTGACGAGTATAACAAAGCCCCTGATCGAGGATAACAAAGTCCCCTGGATCGAAAGTATAACAGAGTCCCTGATCGAGTATAACAAAGGCGCCTCTGTGAGTTTAACAAAGGCCCTGATCGAAGTATAACAAAGTCCCTGGTCGCAGTATAACAAACTCCTGGTCGAGTATAACAAAGTCCCCTGGATTGAGTATAACAAAGTCCCCTGAACGATTATAACAGCGCCGCTGATCGAGTATACAAAGTTCCCTGATCGAGTATAACAAAGCCCCTGATCGAGTATAACAAAGCCGCCTGGATCGGTATAACAAAGTCCCCTGATCGGTGCAGGCAACAAAGGGCCCTGATCGAGTCTAACAAAGGCCCCTAATCGAGTATAGCAAAGTCCCCTGGTCGAGTATAACAAAGACGCCTGAACGAGTATACCAAAGGCCCCTGATCAAGTTTAACAAAGTTCCCTGATCGAGTATAACAAAGTCCCCCTTATCTTGAATAACAAAGTCCCCTGATCGAGTATAACAAAGCCCCTTGATCAAGCATAACAAAGGCCCCTGATCAAGTATAACAAAGTCCCCTGATCGAGTATAACAACGTCCCCTGATCGAGTATAACAAAGGCCCCTGATCGAGTATAGCAAAGTTCCATGATCGAGTATAAAAAAGTCCTCTCATCGAATATAACAAAGTCCCCTGATCGAGTATAACAAAGCCCCCTGATCGAGTATAACAAAGCCCCCCTTATCTTGAATAACAAAGTCCCCTGATCGGAGTACAACAAAGCCCTCATCAAGTATAACAAAGCCCCCTGATCGAATATAACAAAGACCCCCTTATCGAGATTAACAAAGTCCCCTGATCGAGTAAAACAAAGCCCCTTGATCAAGTATAACAAAGGCCCCTGATCAAGTATAACAAAGTCCCCTGGTCGAGTATAACAAAGTCCCCTGATCGAGTATTATAAAGGCCCCTGATCGAGTATAACAAAGTTCCCTGATCGAGTATAACAAAGCCCCCTCATCGAGTATAACAAAGTCCCCCTTATCGAGAATAACAAAGTCCCCTGATCGAGTATAACAAAGCCCCATGATCAAATATAACAAAGGCCCCCAAATCGAGTATAACAAAGTCCCAGGTCGAGTATAACAAAGACCCCTGATCGAGTATAACAAAGGCCCCTGATCGAGTATAACAAAGGCCCCTGATCGAGTATAACAAAGTCCCCTGATCGAGTATAACAAAGCCCCCTCATCGAGTAAAACAAAGTCCCCTGATCCAGTATAACAATGTCCCCTCACCGAGTATAACAAAGTTCCCTGATCGAGGATAACAAAGCCCCCTCATAGAGTTTAACAAAGTCCTCTGATCAATTATAACAAAGTCCCCTGATCGGGTATATCAAAGGCCCCTGATCGAGTATAACAAAGGCCCCTCATCGAGTATAACAAAGTCCCATGATCGAGTATAAAAAAGTCCCCTCATCGAATATAACAAAGTCCCCTGATCGAGTATAACAAATTCCCCTGATCGAGTAGAACAAAGTCCCCGCATCGAGTATAGCAAAGGCCCCTCATCGAGTATAACAAAGTCCCATGATCGAGAATAACAAAGTCCCTCATCGAAAATAACAAAGTCCCCTGATCGAGTATAACAAAGTCCCCTGATCGAGTATAACAAGGTCCCCTGTTCGAGTATAACATAGTCCCCTGAACGAGTATAACAAAGGCCCCTGATCGAGTATAACAAAGTTCCCTAATCGAGTATAACAAAGTCCCCTAATTGATTATAACAAAGTCCCCCTTATCGAGATTAACAATGTCCCCTGACCGAGTATAACAAAGCCCCCTGATCAAGTATAACAAAGGCCCCTCATCGAGTATAACAAAGTCCCCTGGTCGAGTATAACAAAGTCCCCTAATCGAGTTTAACAAAGGCCCATGATCGAGAATAACAAAATTTCACTGATCGAGTATAACAAAGCCCCCTCATCGAGTATAACAAAGTCCCCCTTATCGAGAATAACTAAGTCCCCTGATCGAGTATAACAAAGCCCCCTGATCAAGTATAACAAAGGCTCCAGATCGAGTATAACAAAGTCCCCTGGTCGAGTATAACAAAGCCCCCTGATCGAGTATAACAAAGACCCCTGATCGAGTATGACAAAGTCCCCTGGTCGACTATAACAAAGTCCCCTGATCAAGTAGAACAAAGGTCCCTGATCGAGTATAAAAAAGTCCCCTGGTCGAGTATAACAAAGTCCCCTGATCGAGTATAACAAAGCCCCCTGATCAAGTATAACAAAGGCTCCAGATCGAGTATAACAAAGTCCCCTGATCGAGGATAACAAAGTCCTCTGGTCGAGTATAACAAAGACACCTGAACGAGTATAACAAAGGCCCCTGATCGAGTATAACAAAGTCCCCTGATCGAGTATGACAAAGTCCCCTGGTCGACTATAACAAAGTCCCCTGATCAAGTATAACAAAGGCCCTAGGTCGAGTATAACAAACTCCCCTTTTCGAGTATAACAAAATCCCCTGAACGAGTATAACAAAGGCCCCTACTCGAGTATAACAAAGGACCCTAAAAGTCTATAACAATGTCCCCTGATTGAGTATAACAAAGCCCGCTCATCGAGTATAACAAAGTCCCCATATCGAGGATAACAAAGTCCTCTGGTCGAGTATAACAAAGACACCTGAACGAGTATAACAAAGGCCCCTGATCGAGTATAACAAAGTTCCCTGATCGAGTATAACAAAGGCCCCTGATCAAGTACAACAAAGGCCCCAGATCGAGTATAACAAAGTCCCCTGATCGAGTATAACAAAGTCCCCTGGTCGAGTATAACAAAGCCGCCTGAACAGAGTATAACAAAGGCCCTTGATCGAGTATAACAAAGTTACCTGATCGAGTATAACAAAGCCCCCTGATCAAGTATAACAAAGACCCCTTTATCGAGAATAACAAAGTCACCTGATCGATTATAACAAAGCCCCCTTATCAAGTATAACAAAGCCCCCTGATCGAGTATAACAAAGACCCCCTTATCGAGAAAAACAAAGTCACCTGATCAAGAATAACAAAGCCCCCTGATCAAGTATAACAAAGGCCCCTGATCGAGTATAACAAAGTCC
>NW_024725123.1:0-11419 GCF_018991925.1 Homarus americanus | reverse complement strand
ATTCTTCTTTGTACTCTCTCCAAAGAATCTATGTCCATTCTATAATAAGGACACCAGAACTGAACCGCATAATCCATGTGTTGCCTCACTAATGCTAGGTAAAGTTTCAAGATAACGTCAGCAGTTCTGTTACTCACAGACCTAGATATGAACCCAAGAATCCTGTTTGCCTTGTTGCGAACGCTAATACATTGTTTTCTAGGTTTCAAGTCGTTGCTAACAAATACACCTTGATTTTTTTCACAAACTGAGTTTTCTATTTCCGTGTTACCTAGTTTATACTTAACGTTTGTATTCGTCTTCCCTATCTGTAGCACCTTGCATTTATCACTATTAAAATTCATTTGCCAGTCTACTGACCACTCATGTAAGGTATCTAGATCTCTTTGAAGGTGTTCAAAGTCACTGTCTGAAATTATCACTCTCCCCATTTTGGTATCATCTGCAAATTTACTAATCCTACTAGTTATACTAAATCCAAGATCATTAATGAATAACCATAGGGCTAATAGAATCCTGGGGAACTCGCTTTTGACACTTTGATCGCTTTTCAATCATTTATGCTGACTATTTGTTTCCTAACGATTAACCATGACCTAATCATTTTAATATGATCACTATTCATATTTCCTACCTTCGCCTCAAATACCTCATGAGAGACTCTATCGAATACTTTACACAAATCAAACAAATTACTAATATATGACTTATCATTGTCTACCGCTAAATGCTTCTGAAAAAAGCTAAGCAAATTTATTGAGACAAAAGAAGCATCCTAATTGCTGAAGAATGAATTAAGTTGAATGTTTCAAGGTGGCTTCTGATTTTTATATACTTAATAAATCCAGCTCTAGCAACACCTATGATTGACGATAGAGACTAATGGAATGATGATTTAGTGCTATTGATTTATACCCTTTTTGAAAATCAGACTACATTTGCAAGTTTCCAAACTTCTGGCACTAGGCCGATCTAATGACTTATTAAATAAAACTGCTAATGGATTACTCAACTCATCTCTACGATATTTTAATGTTCTAGCGCCTATACACCTCGTCTGGACCAGGCGATTTATGAGACTTCAGTTTGTTAATTGCTAGAAAGCACATCGTTACTAGTAATATTGATATTCATCAACATATTTTCTATACTGTCTTTATATACCTTATGAACTTCTGGAAACTGTGCTAGGTTTTCATTTGTGAATACGGAGCGAAAATGACTATTTAACGTACTACACATTTCTAACTCATCATCAGTCATTTCTCCTGTTGTAGTTTTAAGGGGACCTATTGTATCTAACCTTTGATTTATACAGTTGATAAAAAGCTTTGGGGGTATATTTCGATTCGTTTGCTACCTTGATTTCATAATTTCTCTTTGCTTTCCTAATTTCTGTTTATACCTGTCTTGTTAGGTTCTGATAGTAACCAAGTAAGTGATTTTCGCCTTTCTTAACTTTTCTATATACTCCTTTCTTTTCCCTAGAAGATCTAAGAGTCTATTATTCATCCATTTTGGTTGGTTCCGTATCGATCTGAATTTTCTTTTAGGGATGTGTTTATTTTGGGCATTATTGATTGTCGCAATGAATTGTTCATAAGTAGCTGCTAAATTAAATTCGGGGTTATCCCGTCCTAAGTTGACAGTTTCCGGAGGTGTGGGGGGGATTAATCTTTTGACCATAGGGTCATCCCTTAGGTCTCTCCTTATGCTACCGTAATTAGCATTCCTAAAATCCGGGATCAAGGCCGAATTTTCCTTCTTCCTGCCATCCCATATTATGTTAAAATATGTGGCTTTATGATCACTGTTTCCTAGTTCGTCTCCAATCCCAACATATTTTACTAGATTTTCATTATTACTGAGAACTAAATCGAGGATATTATTTCCTCTAGTGGGCAAGTTTATAAATTTATATATAAAACTATCCTGTACTACTTCTATAAAATCTTCAGATTCATTATCGCTAAGTTGATTTTTCCAATCTATGCCTGAAAAGTTGGAATCGCCTAGAATACATACATTGTTTCTATCAGATGCCTTCTTTATTTCCTCCCATAGCAATTTACCATCGTTCCTACTCAAATTAGGTAGTCTATATATAACACCAATGACTACGGATTCACTGCCCTCACCAATCTCTACCCAAATACTTTCATTGTCGCTATTTGTTTTAATGTTTGATTTATTGCAGCCTTTTAATGACACCCTGATATACACTGCTACACCGCCACCTCTCCTTCCTACTCTGTCAGATTTAAATAGGTTATATCCTGGAATATGAAATTCTGCTAAAAAATGCTTGCTGTTTGAATTTATCCATGTTTCCGTTATTGCAATTATATCTATGTTCTCTTTACTAACAATGGCCCTGAGCTGGTCCATTTTGTTACACAAGCTTCTACTATTAGTATAATAAACACTCAATATATTTCTTCCGTTTCTATCTGTTTTGTTTATTACTTTGATGTTGGTATTATGACTAACTATATTTTCAGCATTATCTCACTTCTGTTTCACTACTTAGGACCTGCTTGTTTTTTTACTCTCCATTTTCTGACCCCTCTCTACTGGCGAAAACCCCCCTTCGAGATGACAATTTGCGCTCAAGGGATGCAGATACGCGTCTTTACCCCTCACCGAGACAAGTGTACTCCGTCGCGACCAGTACGGTAGTGGAATTGCCATAAAATAGATTACTTCCGTCATCAATGAATGCCCAACCATTGTTTGCACAATGTTTCTCCAGTCGGCAATTAATAGCAATTGCCCTGGACAACCATTCACGACCAACCCCTCTTCTAGGCAAGACACCACATACTATCGGGATCCCTCCCCTATCTCTAATCTTCCCCAGCGCCTCCCTATACCTCTTGAAAAGTTCCTCACTCCTAACCTTACCTATGTCGTTTCCTCCCACACTAAGACACACTACTGGATTGGTACCCTCCCCTGACAAAACTCTGTCTAACCTCTCGGCTACATGCCCTATCCCAGCCCCAGGAAAACATACCCTAGTCCTACGTTTCCTATCTGTCGCACAAAAAGCCCGATCCATAAACCTCACCTGGCTGAAGATTGTGAAGTGAGATGCAGTGAAGATTGTGAAGCGAGATGTAGTGAAGATTTTGAAATAAGATTATAAAGTAAACTGTAGTAATTGAGGTTAAACGAACGCGGGTTATTCTGTAGTGTATCCGTGTCTTGTTCACGTGGAACCAACATGGCGGTGGTTCTCAATATAGATACGTTATTTTGCCGGGAATTTCTGTCAAAACAAAATATGAATCAACCATATTTAGCCTAAATTAACCTAACGGCTTTATTATATATTCTAAGTTTTTTGAGTTGGATAGATCAGATCAGGTTAGGTTAAGTCAGGTTGGGTTAGGTTAGGTTAGTTTTGTTAATTTTGCCACTTAGAGGCTAGTTTATTGTGCCCCCCATACTCATCCTGTCAGCTGTAGCACAGAGAGATTACAAAGTGGTGTTAGATGAGGTAGGTGGTTAAGTTAAGTTTCAATAGGTTAGGTTAGATTATGTCAGGTTGGGTTAAGTTAGGTTAGGTAGGTAATAAGTAGATAGGTTATGTTAGGTAGGTGGGAAAGTTAGGTTTGATTAGGTTAGCTTATGTCAGACGGGGAGGTTAGGTTAGATTATGTCAGGTTAGGTTAGATTATGTCAGGTTAGGTCAGATTACGTCAGGTTAGGTTAGATTATGTCAGGTTAGGTTAGATTATGTCAAGTTAGGTTAGATTATGTCAGGTTAGGTTAGATTACGTCAGGTTAGGTTAGATTATGTCAGGTTAGGTCAGATTACGTCAGGTTAGGTTAGATTATGTCAGGTTAGGTCAGATTACGTCAGGTTAGGTAAGATTATGTCAGGTTAGGTTAGATTATGTCAGGTTAGGTTAGATTATGTCAGGTTAGGTTAGATTATGTCAGGTTAGGTTAGATTATGTCAGGTTAGGTCAGATTACGTCAGGTTAGGTTAGATTATGTCAGGTTAGGTAAGTAGGTAGAGGTGGGTAAAAAAGGTTAGGTTAGGTCGGCAGGTTTTAGTGTAGGAGCTGAAGTAATCACGTAAAAATTTCATGTTAATTTTTGACACCATACATTATAATAATCCTTATAAACTATGTTAAGGAACTGTGGTGTCATTTTTTCTGAACGGTTTATTATAAGTTTTATGCCTTTAAAGAAGTTTTATGAAAGAGCGGCGTAATGAACCACAGATGTATTACCATTAAGTCCTAATTAACTTAAAACATGACTAATAACCTATGAACATGTAGTATTATATGATTACAATTTAACATAATATATCATGAATGCTGTTATAATATCATAAGTGTGTTACAAACATGGCTGCTCATATATGCCATCCTGTCTCTGGCAAAGAAGAGATTGCAGTAAGTAAAATTATTTGCTAGAGACAAATACTGGAAATTAAACATATACATATTACCATTATCTGAAAAGCTTAGAACCACCGTTTTATATTTATTAAAAGTTTGTAGTGTTATACATCATGTGTAAACAAGTCACAAGTTATTATTTACGACATTGCTTCAGTCCTCGTCATCAGAGTCTTCTGTGTACAACAGATTCCTTCACCTTGTTTAGGCATTTCGCATCATCTACTTGACAGTTACACATCTCGGTGCATGTCATGCTATTCTTTCTGATTCTTTCTGTATGAACATGACAATGATCCACATTTCCTGACGCCACATCCACATTTAACAAGTTCTGTGATTGCTTCTGGAGCTGGTGGTTGGTCTGATATTACTAGTAGGAAACAGTCATTGTCAATCTTCCAGCCATGCTCTAATTGTGAAAGCATTTCACTGTCTGCATCACAAGACCACAGAAGAGCTTGATACCTTCCTCTCAATATATGATACTTTAGAGTTGCTGCAGTCGCTGGTAGTTCTCCAGCTTCTGCCTGCGTTTTCTTGAAGAGATGCCATCTAAGTTATGACAGTTTAGTGAAAGTCATTCGTGGACAGTAGAGCTTAAATACAAATTCCTTTAGACCAATAAACATGTCTGCTGGAGGCATTTGGTCTACTCAGCATCTTGAATGCATCTATGACTTTTGTGTTAGATTTCATCAAAGTGCTCCAACATGCTTTCTTTCCTTTGCCAACAAATTTTCCAATGCAGTCAGATCCTGTGAAGGCATAGAAACCTGTAAGGCTCTCTGCCCAATGTGTCGTCGCTCACCAGTTCCTGTTTTCATACTTGTATTTTCTCCAAGTTGAGGCTGCTTTAATATGCCAAACACATCAGTGTCTGGTGACTTGATATGTACAGTGCTGCCCTTCTGTGATGCATATACTGTATGTCCTGCTTAAGTTCTATAACTTGTGATAGCAATTTGATGGTTGAAGTCTTATTTGCTGCTTTCCACGACAGAAGATTAACCTTGGACATCTTTTCCCAGATGCTCAATGGACCAACAATACGTTTCTTGACAAAATTTTCATAATTTTGTCTTCCACTTCATATGCACATAGATTGTCATATTTGGCATTTTCTGGCATTACAGCTCCAGTTACCAAGTTTAAAAGAGCAGCATTTTCCTGGGATTACAGTCACCAATAACATTGCGTAGCTTCTGTACATCAGCATATTGACGGCTGACAATAGCTGTAGAGAGCTCATGATGTTCTGTTCTTTTGTAATCTTTATGAGTTTGATATTTTATGTAATGAACTTAATTTGAAAACCCAAATGGTAGTATATGATCTTTTATCACCTTAGACACTCTGTGCGTCATGCCTCTCAAGTGATTTTTTTCCTCTCTTTCTTCTCTGGACAAATACGACCTTTATCCCATCAGAAAAAATATCACCATATATTTTCTTAATCTACAGGTGCCAAGGTTTAAAATAACGGATGGTGTTAAAAATTAACCTGAAATTTTTACGTGACCACATATTGTCTTGTTGAGTTTCTGAGAGAACTTCACGGCTAAATAGCGCCTCTGTATTGATAGCCGGTACATGTCGTAATATCCACCGCTCATAGTTAAATCTTTATGTCCGTTTATTTTGTCCTAATTTAAGTATCAAAGAGTGTTTTTATTTTTAAGTATCTTAAGTATCTCTTTTCCTCACTCTTAAGTATCTAAGTATGATGTTTTTTTCATTTTTAAGTAACTAACCATATTTTTGTTTTCATTATAAAATGTGATTGATATAGACAACAGAAGTAAATATCAGCTGGAAGTCGTAAACGAAGCTGATGTGAAGTATTTTGACTCACTGTTCCCACGAACTAATTGCTTCTCTGGTTTATACCGAAGAAATAAAACCGTCAACGAACCATCCGATTCAAATGTGTCTTAGGCGATACAGGGTGTTTAGGCGTCATTCTGATACCAAGAATGACTTTGTGTACTGTGGTGAAGCTGGGGGTAGGATAGGGTTGGGTTGGGTTGGGATGGGTTAGGATTACGCATGTGTGGGTATATTCTGTCGCATTTTATAGGTGTCTTGCGTCTTTCTCTTTATTCCTTCTTTATCATGAGTATCTGTGCCTATTAATACACCACCTCGCAGGATAGTGGAAGAGGAATGGATAGTAACGAGATAATATTCTTCTTACATATACCTTAGCTTGATTACAGGTAACACCAGGTAAAAGTTACGTGACTCTTAAGAGTTTTCCTCGACTTGGCTGATTCAACTGTAAGACTTGCTGTATTTATCTTTATTAAAATCCTCCACCTGTAAGACCCTCCACTTGTAAGACTCTCCACCTGTAAGACCCTCCACTTGTAAGACTCTCCACTTGTAAAACCCTTTATGGATTTGAAATACCTTCTCGTCTTGACTCCACTAGTACTGTACACACCCTCTCTAGCCATAGTTTACAGTAATGTTGAAGTATATAATGAAGACTCACAGCTCATGGGTTAGAAAAACAAAAGATGCTTGTTTTATTTATTTATTTATTTATTTATTTATAGCTTATTTTAGAATCCCCGAAAGTTAGAACAAAATGGCTGACGGGACTCACAAGCGGGCGATGTTTACAGTATGGACCAAGAATAAAAATAAATGAAAAATAAAATAAATAAATCGTAAATTGGTGCATTGTTTCTCCAGGGGTAATTATAGAAGTACAAATGTTCTCCAGCAGTGGGTAACGATCATAGCCACGTATAGAGCTTCTAACGCAGGTAGATTGATATAGATGCATTACCTGGAGTTAGTGGGTTACGGGGGCCTCCTACACGATAATATTAAAGGTGTTTTTTCCTTCTGTTTGTGGCACTTGAGGTGTTTAGGTTAGGTTTAATTAAAATGGTTTAGTTATAATAGTTATATTACGATAAGTTAAGTTGAATTTAGAACTTTTGATTTGCATATATCGTGTTTTAGAAGGATTTGTTAGCTAATAAGTTTAATTTGGATAAATTTAGTTTAATTTAGATCATTTGATTTTACAAGGTCGTATTATAATGACTGGGAACCATATAGAAAACTGTTAGAGAAGTAAATATTTCTACGGCAGTGAATGAGTAAGTCAATAAGTGGTGTATAGAGGTGCTGACGCAACTTAAACGGTATATACTGTACATTATATGTTATCAGAGCTTTCCTGTTGTACGTAACCGCCTCCGTCAAAGTGTCTTACTGGCTCATGTGAAGATTAGCCTCTAGTTTATTTAACCTCAAGATTAACTACACTGGCACTGCCTGACCTGACCTGACCTGACCTGACCTGACCTACCCTACCCTACCCTACTATACCCTACCCTAACCTAACCTAACTTAATCTAACCTAACTTAACTTCCTAGGTAGCGTTAGGTTAATCATTATTTGAAATAAGCTGGGAGGGTTAATCTTCAGGTAATATATCTTAATTAACAATTTTGGTCAGGTGAGGCCTTCCTTACCTTACTCGAGAGCAGGAGGAGGAGGACTTGCTAACGTCTACAGATCATCGTGTAGGCAGATATTTGAATACCTTTTGTTGCCAAGAACACATCTGCTGCTCAGCTAATAATACAGTAATTGATTATTGTATTCTAATAAAATTTACGGTGTATCTTGTGAACCAGATTTATTGTTTGACCTTAGTGAATGAGAAACTGGTTGAGGTGTATTGTGGTAAACATCCTTAAGAGCAGCTCTGTGTGTTCTTACGACCTCAAGTAACACAAAAGGTAGCCAATATCTACCCTTGATCAGTCACTTTATGTAGATGTCAATTGTGTCATTTTTCTAGACTTAGTGCCCCCTGGAGGAGAAAGTAAATACAATGTTGATATATTTTGGTCACAACACACACTAGTAGATTATTTTTCCTTTTTAACTAAATAATTAACACAATGAAGCTAACTAATTATATAACTCAAAGATGGTAACCAATATGGCGTCGATATTGTTCACATACTCTATGATAAATAGATGTATTGTCTGTTTAATTTTAGGGAAGAATTTAATTTATAAACTTTTGAGAATCTGGATACAGGAGTTTTGTCTTTGTGTGTGTGTGTGTGTGTGTGTGTTTGTGTGTGTGTGGTGATGATGCTGACGGATACTTTCCTCTGCAGTGAAAAAAATATCTTGACATTGCAAAGTTTAACTGCAAGCCGAAGGAACGTTTGTAATGTGACTTATTATGTGAAATTGTAACTTGAAATTCTTTGTGAAAAATATTTCCCCATAAAGTTTGGCAGTAAATGAAGTATTACATTAAGGTGTAACTTGTAGTTCCTTGTGGAGTAATTACCTATGTGGACGATACAGCTACTCCAGGGTGTAAGACCTAGAGTAGAAAGTCTTAAGACCTTACCTGAGGTTGAAAGACTCTTATAGTGGAACGTCTTAGGTATTGAAACTGTAATTACAGTAAATAAAATATAATCTACTGCAAGCAATTACTTCACCTGGCGACAATAATGATACGAAATTGGTGTGGCTCTTTAAATTCCTCCAGACATTCAGCATTTGCGCGACCGCAATGTGCAATATCTTGATATGCTTATTGCTTTAAGCGTACATGGTCAGTGCGCGGTGAGGGACATCTACTCGATAAGGTTGGAAATGTGGGTTGAGGCAAAAAGTTCGGTTGCTAGTGGATCATCAGTTGGGCCAACGGTTGTAATATACGACTTTATTAATTGTTACCGTGAAAAAATGTAAACAAAATGGCCCGACTGGTGACACCTTGCGAAGCCAACAGCAAGAACATTTGCACCAGTTTTACCCCCATTATCACCAGACTATCGGCATACCTGGTCGGTGGACACCTGCCTCCTCCTCCTCCTCCTCACCTTGCTAATATGCTAATATGCTAATATGCTCTGGTATGTTCCAGTCTATTTAAGATATGCTCCCATCTATCTTAAAGAGCTTATGCTAGGTTGGTCTGATATGCTCCTCAAAGACTATGCTGATATGCTCTTGTCATCTGATATGCCATTATGTTCATATCACTCTAAAGGATATACTAATATGTTCTGATATGTTGGTATGGTTCTGTCTCTCAGAGGGTGTGCTGATGTACTATAAGAGCATATGGGGTATGCTGATATACTTGGTTATGTAGCTAGGCTCATATCTCTCTTACAGGGTATGCTAATATACCCTGATATGCTTGCATCTATCTCTGAGCGTATACTGGTTGACTGTAATGACATAAGAGATATGCTGGTATGCTTCTAAGGGAATATGTTAACATACTCTAATAATAATTTGAAATGAGGTTAGCTATACCTTAAATTCAGGGGATATACTGATATGATATGAATTAACCTAGAAGTATACTGATATGTTCTCAAGGCATTCAGGGGATCTGTTAGTATGCTTCGACATACTTTCGGAACAAGGTAAACTGGACCTTCAGAAGATAGGGTGATATGCTGACATATTCTGATGGATCTAAGAGAGAGTGGAAGACTATGAGAGCTGGTTAATATACTCAGGTATGTTGATATCCCTTCATGGCACTTGGGATATATGGTAATATACTCCGATGTGTCTCTTTGGATATACTGATATGCCACTAATGGGTCCCCAGAAAGCAGGAGACAAGTTGATCTGCTTCGAGGACACTAATCTGTATAATGATATTTTCCCTGACTGTTAAGAAGTATACTGGTATAATTCAAATGTTGCTTAGTATTATAGTATACTTTGGGCTGTTCTGAACATATTTCACAGCTGATTTTCAGAAATATATGCTGCTGTCACTGGCTTGTTTATTCCGGAGACATTGATTATACTTTGAGTATGTTGATATGCTTTGTTACCAGTCAAGGAATATGCTGATATGTTCTGACACTTCTCAGTGATTACCCTGATATACTTAGATACCTGACAGTATTTATTGGAGTATAGTGTCCTATACTCTGATGTTATTCTAGTGATATGCTGATGAGCTGACATACCGCTTTATGTAACTGTGATATATTGAATCATATACATCCATTCCTCACGCTTAATATATATGAAATTCTAAACAATGCTGATATTATTTATGTTATACCCTGATTATATACTAACATACTACAGTGTCATTTATAGTGTATGATATTAAACATTCGGGGGTATACTTTGAGGTTATTTAGAGAATATGATGGCAAACGGTGATATACTCTGATGCCATATTTGGTATACACAGATATATTGATATAATTATATAATATACCGATAGATATAACTAAATATCTGTGAAGTAAATCCTGTACTTTTTGATATACCATTCAGGGTGAATGTATGCTAATATACCACGATAGCACCCGTCTCTCAGCGCTAATATACCCTGATGGCACACTTAACATCCTGGCGCCGGTCGTGGGGTATACTGATATGCTAAAGTCTTCTTCATCTTCTAATATCTCGACTTCAGCTTCGTAAACTGTGATTACTTAAACGTATTTAACGCTCGTTTACGTAACTTTTTTATAGAATAAATGAATGTATATCCGGGGTTCTTCTGTTTCTTTGTCCATCTGATGTTTGCGTCCATGTTGAGGAGAACCACTTAGCAGGGCTCGCATTTTCCCATAATGTGTTACCTCAAGTTCCATAATTTGCACTTAGTGAAGCTACGATATCCCGCGTTATGTTGCCCGTCTTACTTCCTTCTGGGTTATGTGTCTTAAGTTGGTGAAAAAATTAAATTAAGGCTGAATTATTGTTAAATGTTAAGGTATTATAGTACTTGTCTGTCGTGTTGTTAATATAACAGAGTTTCACCAGCAGTATGTACTCAAGAGCTTATTAACATCGTTGACGAGTCAGAGCCGCAACACTGAACCAATCTATATGAACATTAACACAAAAAATAAATTGTTACATTACATCGACTATCAAGACATAACTTACAATACAAATAAATAAATAATTGTACCAGGCAGATAAAAATATTAGTTACAAAAAATTATGAAAA
>NW_024725122.1:12500-24365 GCF_018991925.1 Homarus americanus | reverse complement strand
TGAAAGTATTAACTTGAGAAAACATTATAGACAATCCATAATGCTCAAAATAAACATATCCCTAAAAGAAAATTCAGATCGATACGGAACCAACCAAAATGGATGAATAATAGACTCTAAGATCTTCTAGGGAAAAAGAAAGGAGTATATAGAAAAGTTAAGAAAGGCGAAAATCACTTACTTGGTTACTATCAGAACCTAACAAGACAGGTAAAAACAGAAATTAGGAAAGCAAAGAGAAATTATGAAATCAAGGTAGCAAACGAATCGAAAAATAACCCCAAAGCTTTTTATCAACTGTATAAATCAAAGGTTAGAGATACAATAGGTCCCCTTAAAACTACGACAGGAGAAATGACTGATGATGAGTTAGAAATGTGTAGTACGTTAAATAGTCATTTTCGCTCCGTATTCACAAATGAAAACCTAGCACAGTTTCCAGAAGTTCATAAGGTATATAACGACAGTATAGAAAATATGTTGATGAATATCAATATTACTAGTAACGATGTGCTTAAAGTAATTAACAAACTGAAGCCTCATAAATCGCCTGGTCCAGACGAGGTATATGCTAGAATATTAAAAGAATGTAGAGATGAGTTGAGTAATCCATTAGCAGTTTTATTTAATAAGTCATTAGAATCGGGCCTAGTGCCAGAAGCTTGGAAACTTGCAAATGTAGTTCCGATTTTCAAAAAAGGTGATAATCCAATTGCATCAAATTACCGTCCCATTAGTCTCACGTCAATCATAGGCAAGTTGCTAGAGTCAATTACTGCTACGAAAATCAGAAGCCACCTTGAAACATTCAACTTAATTCATTCTTCTCAGCATGGGTTCACCCAGGGACGTTCTTGATAAGGAAGGTAGAAGCACATGGAATAGGTGGATCATTATTAAAATGGATTAGGTCATGGTTAACTGGTAGGAAACAAAGAGTCAGCATAAATGGATTTAAGTCAGACTGGGGTGCGGTCAAAAGCGGAGTTCCCCAGGGATCTGTATTAGGCCCTCTGCTGTTTGTTATATTCATTAATGATCTTGATTTAGGTATAACTAGTAAGATTAGTAAATTTGCAGATGATACCAAAATGGGGAGAGTGATAAATTCAGACAGTGACTTTAAACACCTTCAAAGAGATCTAGATACCTTGCATGAGTGGTCAGTAGACTGGCAAATGAATTTTAATACTGATAAATGCAAGGTACTACAGATAGGGAAGACGAATACAAACGTTAAGTATAAACTAGGTAACACGGAAATAGAAAACTCAGATTGTGAAAAAGATCTAGGTGTATTTGTTAGCAACGACTTGAAACCTAGAAAACAATGTATTAGCGTTCGCAACAAGGCAAACAGGATTCTTGGGTTCATATCTAGGAGTGTGAGTAACAGAACTGCTGACGTTATCTTGAAACTTTACCTAGCATTAGTGAGGCCACACATGGATTATGCGGTTCAATTCTGGTTTCCTTATTATAGAATGGACATAGATTCTTTGGAGAGAGTACAAAGAAGAATGACAAAAATGATCCATAATATTAGAAACCTTCCATATGAAGAACGACTGAAAAGCTTAGGCTTGCATTCATTAGAGAGGCGTAGAGTTAGGGGAGATATGATAGAGGTGTTCAAGTGGGTAAGTGGGATTAACAAGGGTAAAATGGAAGATGTTCTGAAGCTCAGTAATAACGAAATAACTAGAACAAATGGCTTTAAATTAGATAAATTCCGATTCAGAAAGGATATAGGCAAGCACTGGTTTGGTAATAGAGTTGTGGATATGTGGAATAGGCTACCGAGTGCTATAGTAGGATCGGGGACGCTAGGGAGGTTCAAGACGAAGTTGGATAGGCACATGGAGGTGCTGGGATGGGTGTGAAAGGGACCTGCCCTGTATGGGCCAGTCGGCCTCCTGCAGTATCCCACTTTCTTATGTTCTTCTTTATCCTAATTAAATCTAACAATAAAGTAATAAGTTTGTCACGTTCTTGGGTTCTGTGGATGAAGTCAGTAGAATATAACAAAGTACAGCATTAGGTATTATAAAGTTGCTATGACAGTGATGAACTCACTGTACTGATGAATTGGGATAAAATCTTGAAAAAATATCACCAAAACTGTTAGTTTTCTATCAAACAGGAAATTATCTTTGTACCAAAAATTTTTACTTTCATATTATACAAGTATAAAGGCCAGTTATCTACAAGATATGAAAACTTGAGATAATGTTTCGACTTGTCTCCACCTGATTATGCAACAAATACCCTTTCAAAGAAAGCAAGACATGAACACTTTCCCAATGTCAGGAGTAAAAATGTATACAATATGTTAATGACATGGACAAAACCAGCAGTTGAAGAAAAGTATCTGCTGTTAAAATGGCTTTTATTTGGAAAAATATTCGATGTAAATGCCGTATATGGATCCTCACCAAAGAGTTTATATAGTTAGTGTACAGACATTTGTTTACAAGGCATATACTCAACTATAATGGAAATGTAGACATGTTAGGTTAGGTTCATCTTGTGAGCAAATGTCATGGAACCCATATACAGTAGGTATATTCATGAAATTCTACCAACTAATCAGAGACTAATAATGTTAAACATAGAGCAAGATGATAAATAAATGGTTTAAAAATATCCTCAATACAGTCTGCAATGTTAATTGCAAATTATTTCTGCATTTTTTAATGTTTAATATCATCTGTAATAATAATAAGTAATAATAATAAGTATAAGAATACAATGATAATGCTTATGTCAGATTATTGCCTTTATTAAAAGCAGTATATGTTATAATATATGGATGATCAAGAGTAAAGTATTTTAAAGGAAAAATCATCCACAAATTTATTAATACGTAATATCCATGTATATATGCAGAGTGTAAAATAAAAAATAAAAATTAATTAAGGCATATGTTATGATTTCTCCAAGGCATATTTTCTGAAAATTCCAGAAACTGCATTTTTTTCTGGTCTATGAGTAATTTGGGGATTTTATGGAAAGTCTCCAAATTTTTCTGTTCCGGGTCTGGAAACCAATTCCGAGGTTAGGCTAGGTAGCAAATTCCAAAATCTTCTCTGGAACCGGAAAAATTCCTCATCAATCATGATACCAAGATTTATTTCTTCAGTATTGGTGAAAGGTGAATAGTCAGCTGTATCTCCACCTGTAAGTTAAAATAAAGTCATTAATATTGTGTTTGTTAAATTTGCGAATTCTGAAACATCTTTATTTATGAGGGTTAATATTTATAAATTTCCAACACCTACATATTGTGGATAATTTTGTCTTAAAAAAATAAAAAATAAAAAATTCCAATGGAAACTAAGATTTGTTTGGTTTGATATGCAACACACTCAAAAAATTGATTTTTTTTCTAATGTAGATTTTTATGGTGATTCCAAAAATTTGATCCTTTTGGGGGGGGGGGGAGAAATTCATAGAAAAAAAATTATAATCCCTTTAAAATTTTAATGTTCTACATCAAAATGTTAACCTAACCTACCTAACTTAACCTAACTGGAAAACATTGGTCAACTTAAAATCCTAAAATTCCCTGGATGACCGAAAAGATAATAAGACCTTACATTTAATTTATTTTGGAAGACATTATTCATTTTTGTTGGAATCATGGACATACAAAGCCAATATATCTGCACTTGATTCTACCACTGTCAATGTCAAAGTGAATTATTACCACCAAATGTTGCACCAAAAGTGGCAAGGTAGTCCTTCCTTGCAATACAATTTTTTTATTTATAAATTTTACAATTACTGTATACCTAAATATTTCATATTAACATATTTGTAAGTGAAATATTTGGATGATTTTTCTTTTAAAATACACTTGATCATCCATTTATTATAATATATCCTGCCTTTAATAAAGGCTATAGTCTCCTTAACATTATAATTTTCCTTCCTACTAAGCCACATACAGTACATATAATCTGACTTTAGCATGATCATTGTATTCTTATCCTTATTATCACTACAGTTAATTGAGCCACTAAGGGAATTTAAAAAAAGAACATGAATTTATGTCACCGAATTTATCTTATTAGTAACAAATTGTGGTTAAACTGATACACAAATGAAACATGCCCGGGAACTACCTGGCACTGGTTACCTGGCATATTTGGACTCATTAAAATATGAAATTTAGGCTACTAAGTATTTATACTTATGAAATAATTATTTTGGTAGTGCTGGACGGTTATTAATTGCGCTCATTACGAAAATTGGATCAATATTATTTCTGATAAGGGACGTCATTCACCATCCCAGAGGAAGCAGTTCTCACCACTCTTCAAATAGACCACTTACTATTTTTTTAGCTTAATTTGATTTTCATATATTTCTACACACAAATTATTTGGATTAGTTATCTTAAAGGCTTACCTTTTATGATGGTTTGGAAAATTTGGAGCATATAAGCTGCGATGAGGCAAGTAGAGGCTGGCGGATGTTCCTAAACAAACATGGAATTCTTTTACAGAGAACATTAAAGTTCTTCATGTGCTCTTCTATATGAAGGATATATTATAAAAAAATATTATTCCTTTGCAGATTTATACAATTCATGTACATCCAATTCTATTTCTTTTCTTTTGGTTTCAAAATATAGTTCCATCGTAGTGGTCATCGGGCAGGGGTGAGAGTACCAAGGAAATCTCCCACGTTCCAATAACGAATCGTAGATTTTTTTTTTTTTTTTTTATTGCGCCAGAACGCTTCTTGCACACCAACCATGGGGCTACTACAGCGTGGTATACACCACGGAGCTTCTTGCAATTGGCCCTAAGAAATCGTTATTTGCACTACCGAATGTAAATACTCACTTCGTTATTAAAATGGCATATGACCAAACACCCTCACGATAAAATAATAAAGGGGAGTAATTTGGGTATTATTTTAGTTGTGTACAAACATCTCATTCTGGGATTATGGCATTAGCAATCTGTAGATACACTTAACTGGTAAATGTCCAATAACGGAGATATTGGATGTGTTTTATTCTGTTGTTATTATCATCATCTACGGGAGCACCTGTCACCACCACTCTTGCAAGATTTGTGTTGTGTTACTATATACGTTCGAGGGCGAATATTGCCAGTAAATATTTGCTTAGCAAGAATGCATTTTTGGGTTAAGATACAAAGGCTCATAGACCATTGGGGGCCAGGAGGCGGAGTCCCCTTGCTTGGGGGTTATGTAAGGGGAGTTAGGTTACGACAAAGACAACCTGGAGCAGATATTTTTGTAAGTGATTTTTAAATCCCGTAGATTTTTATCTAGTGTGCGGTCGTCTGGTAATGAATTACCAGATGTAGCCCCGGAATTTTCATAAGCGATGTGTAAATCCCGTAGAACCTTAAAAGTCCCGCGATTTTCCGTTGCGTGATGTGTTTTTCAGATGTTTTTTAAAGCGATTCAGACGAATTTCACCCACGCAGATAACTCTTTTTGTGTCCACCCCTTTAGCCCCCGACACCCCACGTGTCCTCCGAGATTGTTATGGCGGAGGGAAGGGGGGGGGGGTGGCATAACTCTAAAATGACTGGTTTCCGGTGGAGACAAACATCAAATTCGTTTGAATCGCATCGAAAACAATTAGAAAAAACAGTGTTCATCAGGAACGGTTGGTTGGACGAAACTAAAAAAATACCGTAAATTTCTATAAAAATTAACAGGGCAAGTATAAATATTGTCAGTAATTTGATTAAACTTCAGAGGTCATTATCCCTGGCCAAGTGAATCCCCAACATGATCTTTCCAGCATATGTGACCCATGACGCCTTATGTAAGATTGTGCTGTGGAGACTGAGGTGTTATATAATGGTGGAGGCTCTGAGGCGATGTTATAGTAGGGGAGGCTGGGAGGCGGTGTTATAGTAGGGGAGGCTGGGAGGCGGTGTTATAGTAGGGGAGGCTGGGAGGCGGTGTTTTAGTAGGGGAGGCTGGAAGGCGGTGTTACAGTAGGGAGGCTGGGAGGCGGTGTTATAGTGGGGAGGCTGGGAGGCGGTGTTATAGTGAGGGAGGCTGGGAGGCGGTGTTATAGTGGGAGGCTGGGAGGCGGTGTTACAGTGAGGCTGGAGGCGGTGTTATAGTGGGGAGAAGAGAGGCTGGAGGCGGTGTTACAGTAAGGAGGCTGGGAGGTGGCAGGGGAGGCTGGGAGGTGTTATAGTAAGGGAGGCTGGGAGGCTGTTATAAGGAGGCTGGGAGGCGGTGTTATAGAGGCTGGGAGGTGGTTACAGTAAGGAGGCTGGGATGGTGTTATAGGGGAGGCTGGAGGCGGTGTTATAGTAGGGGAGGTGGGAGGCGGTATTATAGTAGGGAGACTGTTATAGTACGTGAGACTGGGAGGCGGTGTTATAGTACGGGAGGCTGGGAGGCGGTGTTATAGTAGGGGAGGCTGGGAGGCGGGTGTTAGTAGGGGAGGCTGGGAGGCGGTATTATAGTAGGGGAGACTGGGAGGCGGTGGCTACAGTAAGGGAGTGGGCTGGGAGGCGGTGTTATAGTATGGGAGGCGGTGTTATAGTACGGAGACTGGGAGGCGGTGTTATAGTAGGGAGACTGGGAGGCGTGTGAGGTGACTGGGAGGCAGTGTTATAGCACGGGAGACTGGGAGGCGGTGTTATAGTACGGGAGGCTGGGAGGCGGTGTGTTATAGTAGGGGAGGCTGGGAGGCGGTAAGTTATAGTAGGGGAGGCTGGGAGGCAGTATTATAGTAGGGGAGACTGGGAGGCGGTGTTACAGTAGGGGGAGGCTGGGAGTGCAGGCAGGGTATGGAGGCGGTAAGAGTAGTAGGGAGGCTGGGAGGCGGTGTTATAGCACGGGAGACTGGGGAGGCGCTATAGCACGGGAGGCTGGGAGGTGTTATAGTACGGGAGAGACTGGGAGGGGTGTTAGCACGGAGGCTGGGAGGCGGTGTTAGTAGGGGAGGCTGGGGAGGCGGTAAGAGTAGTAGGGGAGGCTGGGAGGCGGCATATAGTAGGGGAGACTGGGGAGGCGGTGTTACAGCAGGGGGAGGCTGGGAGGCGGTGTTATAGTATGGGAGGCGGTACATAGTAGGGAGGCTGGGAGGCGGAAGGCAGGGAGGCGGTGTTATAGTGTGGAGGCTATAAGTGGGAGTGGCATAGTAGGGGAGGCTGGGAGGCGGTGTTAGTAGGGGAGGCTGGGATAAGGTGTTATAGTAGGGGAGGCTGGGAGGCGGCATAGTAGGGGAGACTAGGAGGCGGTGTTATAGTAAGGAGGCTGGGAGGCGGTGTTATAGTAAGGAGGCTGGGAGGCGGTGTTAGTAGGGGAGGCTGGAGGGGTGTTATAGTAAGGGAGGCTGGGAGGCGGAAGCATAGTGGGAGGTGGTATTATAGCAGGGGAGGCTGAAGGTGGTGTTATAGGGTAGGGGAGGCTGGGAGGCGGTGTGGGGAGGCTGGGAGGCGTGGTGTTATAGTAGGGGAGGCTGGGGATATGGTAAGCGATAGTAAGGAGGCTGGGAGGCGGTGTTATAGTAGGGGAGGCTGGGAGGCGGTGTTATAGTAGGGGAGGCTGGGAGGCGGTGCTATAGTAGGGGAGGCTGGGAGGCGGTGTTATAGTAGGGGAGGCTGGGAGGCGGTGTTATAGTAGGGGAGGCTGGGAGGCGGTGTTATAGTAGGGGAGGCTGGGAGGCGGTGTTATAGTAAGGGAGGCTGGGAGGCAGTGTTATAGTAGGGAGGCTGGGAGGCGGTGTTATAGTAGGGGAGGCGGTATTATAGTGGGGAGGCTGGGAGGCAGGCGGTGTTACAGTAAGGGAGGCTGGGAGGCGGTGTTACAGTAAGGGAGGCTGGGAGGCGGTGTTATAGTAAGGGAGGCTGGGAGGTGGTGTTATAGTAAGGGAGGCTGGGAAGTGATGATGGAAAACCGAGACACGATAAATAGATAGATGACACAAACCTCATTCGTAAAAGTGACACAAAGAAGAGTACCGGTACGCTGTATTTATATTTAAAGTAAATATAAGAATGATTAAGGAAAAGTTGTATGTTAGGGTGTTGGAATGGAGGTTTAATTTGTGAGGTATATTAGCGGAATTAATGAACTGTGTGTAGCGAGAGATGACACGTGTTAGCAGCAGGTAGAGACAGCACAGTGAGTGAGTGGGTCTGACAATGATTGTGTGGTGGATGAAGCAGTAGGCTAGGGTGTAATATCTTCCTCTGAGTGTGAATGAAATTGGTATTATTTTCCTTCCTTCCTCCGTATTGCTTCAGCTTAGAAATATTTGTATAGTTGGTAAATCCTCGTCGCCAGAATAGAATGAATCGGCTGCTTGTCCAATTAACCAGTCCGTTCACACATATTTATATTTGGGTTTTAAGTAACGAGACCCAAACGGTAGTTCCTTTGTTTTATTATAAGAGGTTGTATATATAATTCCTGAGTGTATATCAACCGTAAGTCTCACTGTCTAGGAGTGAATGAGAAAGGGACGGCGTTTATGTATGATAAACGTTAGGTCACGTCCTTATGATATGAGTTGAAGTGAGCTACTGAAGCTTGGGGGCATCGCAGTGCGTGCTTACAGAAATGCTGAGCTATGGGTCTCGCCCTCTTGGGTGAGTTGCCCGCTCACGTGTCCATATCATGTCTTACTCATAGACAGTGGAAAGTTACAGGGTGGTGAATCTGAATATAATATCAGATGTATTGACCCATTTATATAATACGTTCTGTTGATGAGACAGGGGCCTATTACATCGCTCGGTCACCTACCAGCCGAGCTCCGTGAGGCCTAAATAACTCACAGAGTACAGTACATCCTAGACAACCCTAACCATGTTATAAACAGATATGTAGACACTAAGCTGGGGAAATTACTGTAGGGGTATTCTCTACTACAGGGGACCTAGACTTTTGTGTCGTACGGGTTAGTATGTTATGAACAATGTTGAATTTGGATGATACTGCCCGGTAATAACAGAACAGGAACATTATTGCCAGAATTAACAGAATAGAGGGAATCGTAAGACTTGGTAGTGCAAATTCCCGTGACAGGTAAAATGGCAAGTTATTATTCAAATCAGCAAAATGTGTCTCGTTCAAGAAAGCTAAAACTTTTAATTTCTCTGATACTATTTGAATATCCTTGATAGTGAAATTCATTATAGGAAGTGGAATTAAAGCAGACTTGAGTTTTCGATTTAACGCAAAATGCTGATGAGTAGGCAAGGTCCGTAATGTACTACAAGTGATTTCACAGTAATCAGGAGCCTTGTAATGCCCTTTCACAACTAGCTGCTTAACACCATTTTGGCATTTTAAAATTACAGTAGTGAGATTTGGAAAGAACAAATACTGCACATTGTGAAGGTGAGCGTGGAACACAGTCTTTAGACTAACTGGCCTATAACTGCATTGCGCTAACGCTGTGCGTACATTTGGTTGTATGACTGCCAATTCACATATTCCCTCTGCAGCAGGAATAAATGCAAACATGTAGGCTGGACATACGTGTAGGTGTAGATAAGACGACTTACACCGTGACAGTACCTCAGAATCCTCTATTGATAACAATGAATATTCTTCATCTACTAAGAAAAGTTCTTTAGGCCTATCTAGGGTATACAGTGTGTCGTTCACAAACCAGGGGAAGGGTTCTAAATGCCATGCATTAAACTCATGTTGCCCTCGCATAGGAATGTGGATCAGAATTGCGTTGTGCGTGAGGGTTGACTCCAACAGCGGGTAATAATAGTGAACCTCATTGTCATTGAAAATAGGAGTTAAATGATACTGCAACTTGGCTATTTTTAAAGCTTCAAGAAGCGTCTGCACAGGCACAAGCTTCGCGTCCACACGTCCTATCCCGGCATCTACAATGCTGTCTATTAGTTCATTTTTAGAGGTTACAATTTTATGAACTGAAATTTCAGCAGCATGCAAATATTCTGTGAAGTAAAGGAGCCATTCTAACGTCGGAATTGCTTTCTGTAGCCTAGTAACAATCCTCGAAACTTGGTTAGACTCCATTATGATTGCATTAACCTTTGATTCTAGAACAGTAATCGCGTGAAAGGTTTGAGAAACAACACGATTCTGTTGAGATACAGCTTGAACGACAACGTCCATGAAACTATTGTCGAATTCATCGAAGCTGTGCTGAGACCATGAAGAATGTCCAATGCTGATTGTAGTTGGCCGTCGACGTTTTCCATCTGACGCGAAAGTACGAGTTAACTTCTACTCGCAGAACGTAGTTTCATACAATAGTCATTTGGGACATTTTGCTTCTGAACAGTCTGTAAGGATGTATCAATCACATTATCATCAACTTGAGGTAAGACATTTATCTGGGTCTTCTTCAGACGATCCGCGTGCACGACATCTGCGATCTGTGCATTAGGCTTCCATATTTTGAATTTGTTGCCTGCTTCTTTTGAGATTATGCGGAATGGACCAGAAAATTTCGCCGAAAGTTTGGAGTTCCTTTCAGGTTCCTGTAACATAACAGCGTCCCCAACGTTCAGTGCGATAGGTTTAGCATGTTTATGTTGTTTGATGATCATTTCGGCGCGTGACGCCGCTAGCTGTGATCGTACTTGGTTATGAATTTCTGTAAAGACATGAATTTGTTTTGCCGCAAAATCATCCGTATTATATACCGCGTATGGCGCCTCTGTAAGGATGTCGTAAGGCAGACGTTTATCTGTACCATAGACAATATAGTAGGGTGTTTTGCCCGTAGAGCTATTAACTGACCCATTAATCGACGCTGCAACCTGCGGTAACCAATCCTCCCATGCGTATTGAAAACCACTAACAATTGGACACAGTATTTCTAGGATTTTACGATTGGTTCTTTCAACAAGGCCATTAGCCTGTGGATGATAAGCTGTCACAAAAGTTTGTTTAATTCCATATTGTGCACATATATGCTCTATTAGCTCATTCTTGAACTCTGTTCCATTATCAGAGAGTAGAACTTTAGGCGTAGTATATGGACATATGAGATTCATCACTAATGCATAGGCTACTGCTTCGGCCGTTTTGCTTTTTAGTGGGACCAAGACCACGAACCTGGAAAAATGATCCACACACACTAAGACGTATCCTGATCCCTGATGACTCATTGGGAGTTGTAACACATCAACAGCGACTGTGTCAAACGGACGGTCTGGTGTAGGATATTGTAGAATCGGGGCAGGTGATCCTGTTGATCCTTTATGTTGAGCACATGCCAAACAATTAGCTATGTGTAATTCTATGTCTTTCTTCATAGTGTTCCAGAAATACTTCTTTCGTAAATCCGCTAAGCTTTTATCACGACCTTGGTGACCTGCTTGTGGGACATCGTGGAACAATGTCATTACTGCTTTGTGCAACGTGTCAGGTACGACTATTTGAGACACATTACCCTCAAGAGATTTTCTCGTCCTATTGAGTATGTTATGTCGTAATTCAAACTGACTTAAGGGAAGAAATAACTTGGGGAGTTTAACATCCTCGCCCGATTCGAGAGCAAAAATAACAGCTGACCAATATGGGTCGCGTCGGTGCTCATCTTCCAGCTGCGAAAGAGTGAATGCTGATACAGGCATAACTGGTGCTATATTTCTTGACAGAGCGTCGGCGACAACATTCGCCCTCCCAGGTAAATACCTAAATTCGGGGTCAAACTCTTGAATTGTCAGATACCAGCGTGCTAATCTGCCTGATAAATTTCTGCCATGGAACAGTTCGGTGACTGCCGCATGATCAGTAAAAACAGTTATCTTGTAGCCAAAGATAATGTCTTTGAACTTCTTAAGTGCCCACACAACGGCTAACGTTTCTAAATGCGTCACCGAATAACGTGTTTCAGCATCGATTAGTTTG
>NW_024725122.1:0-7500 GCF_018991925.1 Homarus americanus | reverse complement strand
GCCCAGGGGAGAACATGCTCGGCGTTTTAATGCACCAACAGGGGCTGAAGTTGCAATTTTTAATGTCAAAATGAGCCTACAGAAAATAGATATTGTTCTTCAGTTGAAACAAAGGTGGATTGAGGGAGGAATTTCAGGCTACATCGACCCTAGGATCCTTTGATGTATCCATTGTTTTCCAAATGGAACAGACAGCTACCACATATATTTGCAAGGGAGAAATGGTCGGAAAGTCACATAGTTGCAGTTTTACTCTTTCCATATTATGTGTGCAGAGAGGAACTACCTCTTGCTTGGAAGGCGACTCTTCAGCAATTCTTGATGGTCATACAGCAAAATAAAACTGAAAGATTGAAGTTTTGAGAAGAACAACAAAGTCTCCGTGCTGAAAATTACTCAGATTTACGTGATAGTCTGCTTGCTGCTGATGGAGATCCAAATCAAGTTGGTCGTCGCATTGTGCTTCCAGCGACCTATACTGGTGGTCCTCGATACCTTCATGAAAAAGATCCAGATGCGATGGCCTTTGTGAGACACTACGGAAGAGCAGATTACCTTATCACTATGACATGTAATCGTTGGCGAGTGTTGACAATTTGGCTCCCGGATAAAGAGAGTCATGATCGACCAGATATTAATCTTCAGATTAAAAGTGAAAAAGTTTATGGAACATATGAAGAAAGGAATATTTGGTACATTGCAAGCATGGCTGTACACCATTGAGTACCAGAAGAGGTTTACCCCATGCACTTTCTTTCTGGATAGCTCCAGAGCACAAAATCAAAGCCGAAGAATATGATTTGGCAATTTCTGCAGAAATCCCCAAAAAAGAGCAAGATAAAGAACTCCATGACCTGGTCATGAAACACATGATCCATGGCCCATGTGGTCCCCTAAATGAAGGATCCCCATGTATGGTCGACAGAAAATGTTCCGCGCAAGGCGCGGGTAATTCGGCTAGTATTTATATTTAGTTTAATACTAAAAACGCACTTTTTTACATTTTTTTACCTTTTTTTAAACCCAAACTTAAACAAAACTCTTCATGGGTATCGATCTGTTGTTCTTCGGCTTCGGGACTTACGTAGGGATGTTTGTGGCGCAGCAGCTGCGAGGTCTTGCCCACCATCACGGGCCCCGAAGACCTGGCTCAATCCGTCAAAGATAAGCAGGGAAGGTGGTGGAGCAAGCTAAAGAAGCCGTAACCAACCTCTTCGAGTGGACCCACCAGGACCAGGAAGACGAGAGTTCACCTTCCCGAGCCGCCCTAACCCATCTACAGTGATAACTTACTGTACATCGGATGTTTAGTTTTATCTTTGTATATTTCATAATGATTAATTCCTTTGAGGTTCATGGTTTAACCCTTTCAAGACGATTTTTCTGTCCCTTTTAAGGACAATGAATACTTTTTTTTTTTTTTTTTTCTTTTCAAAAGCCTTTCCCCGATACAGGGTACAATGGCCGGAACTAAGAGCAACACGGAGTAGCAGTCATCGTAATTCCCAGCTGCCTCACACGTGTTTCCTATTTGTGATGTGTGTTTTTACCTCTATGATGCTATTACAGTATCTTCCATTTACTACTGACTTACTGGATTCTACGAACCTTTACAACGTACAGTAGTTAGTATAGTGTGTATTTTTTTCAGAATTATTCGTAACCTAGTTTAGCAAACACACGACTGTAGGCCGTATTCACAGTCTTCATGCCCGACGGTGTTCCCGATCGGTTAGATGGTGTAACGATTGTGAATAACGGCCCTGTATCCAAACAGATGGCTAAGTCAAAGTTAGGATGGGTTTGGTTAGGTTAGGATAGGTTATTTGGGTGTGAAAAAAATGTACGCATAAACCGGATTTCTATATCGTTTACCTACATATTAACAACCCTTTTCCGGAATCGCACGCAATTCCGTTAATGTACACAACAATATTACTAAACTTAAAAATTTAATTACTAATATAACTCATTAGACTGAGAAACCAGTTAACAGAAGTTAACGCACAATATACAGACGTACTGACTCCTCAACTGGTACACCATTCCCATATTTTCAGAGGTTTGGTCCTTACGTAATGTTAATCATATTGTCTGGTACGCTGAGCTTTCTCGCTAATGGTGGCACGTTTCTCACCTTCACGTCATACAACCACACCCTGAAAGTTCCTCTGCGATGAATAGATCATTTACCTTCAAATTTGAAACATGAGTGTTTTGACATCCCTAAGGAATTGTTTCTGTTAAATATAAACCTATTGGCCGTCATTCTTTTTTTCTGTGAACACGGAAATGCACACAACCAAACAGACAGACGTTATTACATCCGGGTGGTGTTTACGAGGAGTTTGGCCCCTCCAATGTGTGTACGTCTGTTTTCCTCTCTGTTACTGTCTTTCTTGTCTTTTATCTATCTCTTTCCCTCAGGCTCACTGAATCATATATTCTATTTCACTTATGGAGTAATATTACGATACTCTTTAATTCACCAAGACCAAATACACTGTGAGTCACATTATGTAAACAAGGTATCATAATATGCCAGAGGTTATAATGTTGTCTGTAAACTTCCATCAACGAGTTTACACTACTCTTTGCTTTTGTGATATTTGTATTTGAATAATTTATGTCTATAAGCACATAAACTAAGTCAGCTCATACACTAAAGAACAACCATATACGTTTCCATCACCTTCTGCCAATCTTCTACTTAACAACTGTCATAGGAATATCTCTCATCGTTTAAACTTCTTAATATTCAATTTCCTTCCATCAGTGCTCTCAAAGTTGTCTTTTTGTTTTCCACAACTCTGCAACTGAACAACTGTACAAAGCCAAATACACTGATCATAACATCATAACCCACACATGTTTTTTGTTTTGTCTGTTTATGTTAATTTTGATTATCCTTCACATCAATCGTCTACGTTCTCTGTTTGTATGTTTCCTTCTTTTATATTAAAACAGGGAATAAAAAGGTGACGTACCGACAAATAGACCAAATTGTAAGCAGTGCCAATCATCAGTGGACTGAAGAGCTCCTTGACTGTATCCCAAAAGAATAGACCGAGGAAAGAGACCAACTACCACATGAACAAATACAATTAAGAAGTAGGAGGTGTGTCAATGCTCTATGATGAACCCCGACCATCTACTCGTACCCTTGTTTGCCACATATCACGACGCTTCGGTATTTTTTCTTAAGTTCAAAAAATTCTAGGGCATAGGACTTAAGGGAGACGTGAAATTGAGAGAGAAAAAGAGACTAAATTACTGGCAAGAACGTCGGAGAGATTTATGTCTATCGCGAGAAGAGGTTTAATGGGAGGGAAAAACAGTGGAGGGCGTGAGTGAAATATGTAACTGAGGGAGGAAAAATGATGAATTATGTTGGCTGGGAATTTGGTGCTGACGACTCAACTCACGACCTACACTGAATTGATGTGAAACGTTGTTATAAATGTGGAGGTTTGATAATTCACTTTGTGTGGCGATATGTGGTGTAATGGTCAGTAAACGAGTGACCATGGGTTCGATATCCATGCAGAGTGAAACTATAGATAAGTTTCTATATAACATTTTGCGTATATTTATCCAGCAGCAATTGGGAACTTGGATGTTGATCGTGTTCGGGGTAATAGAAAACCGGTACAGTTAGCGAGTTGTCCGGCCTTCTTGAGTCATTCTTGTTTGTGGTTGGATCCTCCCTCCCCTGCAGCTGTTTGTGGTTGGATCCTCCCTCCCCAGCAGCTGTTTGTGGTTGGATCCTCCCTCCCCAGCAGCTGATTATCTATGCAGAGCTCCCTCCCTCTCCCTGCAGCTGTTTGTGGCTGATCCTCCTCCTGGGTGCTGTTATTGGTTCCTCTCCTCCCAGCAGCTGTTTGTGTTGGTTCCTCCTCCTCCCCTGCAGCTGTTTGTGGTTGATCCTCCCTCCTGCAGCTGTTTGTTGGCTGATTCCTCCCTCCCTCCCAGCAGCTGTTTGTGGTTGGTTCCTCCTCCCTCCCTGCAGCTGTTTGTGGTTGATCCTCCCTCCCCAGCAGCTGTTTGTGGTTGGTTCCTCCTCCTCCCCTGCAGCTGCTGTTTGAGGTTGGATCCTCCCTCCCCAGCAGCTGTTTGTGGTTAGTTCTCCTCCCTGCAGCTGTTTGTGGCGGATCCTCCTCCCCAGCAGCAGCTGTGGGTGGTCCTCCTCTCCCTCCCCAGCAGTCTGGTTGGATCCTCCTCCCAGCAGCTGTTTGTGGTTGATTCTCCTCCCTCCCTGCAGCTGTTTGGTTGATCCTCCCTCCCAGCAGCTGTCTGTGGCTGGTTCCTCCTCCTCCCCTGCAGCTGTTTGTGTTGATCCTCCTCCCCTGCAGCTGTTTGTTGGCTGATTCCTCCCTCCTCCCCAGCAGCTGATTGTGGCTGATCCTCCCTCCCAGCAGCTGTTTGTGGCTGATCCTCCTCCAGCAGCTGTTTGTGGTTGGATCTCCTCCCTCCCCTGCAGCTGTTTGTTATTGATTCCTCCTCCCTCCCCAGCAGTTGTTTCAGTTGGTTCTCCTCCCTCCCCAGCAGTTGTTTTGGTTGATCCTCCTCCCCAGCAGTTGCTCTGTGGGCGGATCCTCCCTCCCCTGCAGCTGTTTGTGGCTGGATCCTCCCTCCCCAGCAGCTGTTTGTGTTGGATCCTCCCTCCCTCCCAGCAGTTGTTTGTGGTTGGTTCCTCCCTCCCTCTCCTGCAGCTGTTTGTGGTTGGATCCTCCCTCCCTGCAGCTGTTTGTGGCTGGATCCTCCCTCCCTGCAGCTGTTTGTGGTTGGATCCTCTCCCCAGCAGTTGTTTATGGTTGGTTCCTCCCTCCCTGCAGCTGTTTTGGCTGGATCCTCCCTCCCTGCAGCTGTTTGTGGTTGACTTCCTCCCCTGCAGCTGTTTGTGGTTGGACCTCCTCCCCCAGCAGCTGTTTGTGGCTGGATCCTCCTCCTCCTGAGCAGTTGCTCTGGCTGGTTCCTCCTCCCTCCCCAGCATCTGTTTGTGGCTGGGTCCTCCTCCTCCCCAGCAGTTGTTTGTGGTTGGATCCTCCCTCCCCTGCAGCTGTTTGTGTTGATCCTCCCTCCACGCAGCTGTCTGTTATTGTTCCTCGCTCCCTCCCTCCCAGCAGCTGTTTGTTGATCCTCCTCCTGCAGCTGTTTGTGGCTGGACCTCCTTCCCCAGCAGCTGTTTGTGGTTGGATCCTCCCTCCCAGCAGCTGATTGTGGTTGATCCTCCCTCCCTGCAGCTGTTTGTGGCTGGATCCTCCTCCCAGCAGTTCTGTGGCTGGTTCCTCCTCCCCTGCAGCTGTCAGGTTGGCTGGTCACCTCCCCAGCAGTTGTTTGTGGCTGGTTCCTCCCTCCTCCCCAGCAGCTGCTTGTGGTTGGATCCTCCTCCCTCCCAGCAGCTGTTTGTGGATGGTTCCTCCTCTCCCCAGCAGTTGTTTCAGGTTGGATCCTCCCTCCTGCAGCTGTTTGTTGTTGGTTCCTCCCTCCTCCCACGCTGTTGTGTCCTCCTTGAGCTGTTTGTGGTTGAATCCTCCCTCCCTGCAGCTGTGTTGGATCCTCCCTCCCTGCAGCTGTTTGTGGTTGGATCCTCCCTCCCCAGCAGTTGTTTGTGGTTGGTTCCTCCCTCCCTGCAGCTGTTTCAGGATGGATCCTCCTCCCCTGCAGCTGTTTCTGGTTGGATCCTCCTCCCCAGCAGTTGCTTAGGCTGGATCCTCCTCCCTGCAGCTGTTTGTGGCGATCCTCCCCCTGCAGCTGTTTGTTATTGGTTCCTCCTCCCCTCCCCAGCAGCTGTTTGTGGCTGATCCTCTCCCTGCAGCCTGTAGCTGGATCCTCCCTCCTGAGCAGTTGCTCTGGCTGGATCCTCCCTCCCCCTGCAGCTGTTTGTGGCTGGATCCTCCTCCCCAGCTGTGTTTGGTTGTTCCTCCCTCCCCAGCAGCTGTTTGTGGTTGATCCCCCCCCAGCAGCTGCTTCAGGCTGATCCTCCCTCTCCTGCAGCTGTTTGTGGTTGATCCTCCCTCCCCTGCAGCTGTTTGTGGTTGGATCTCCCTCCCTCCCCAGCAGTTGTTTCAGGTTGGTCCTCCTCTCCCCAGCAGCTGTTTGTGGTTGGTTCCTCCTCCCTCCTCCCCAGCAGTTGCTTGTGGCTGGGTTCCTCCCTCCCTCCCCAGCAGTTGTTTGTGGTTGATCCTCCCTCCCCTCCCCAGTTGCTGTTTCAGGCTGGTTCCTCCCTCCTCCCCAGCAGTTGCTTGTGTTGGTTCCTCCTCCCCAGCAGTTGTTTGTGGTTGGCTCCTCCTCCTCCCTAGCAGCTGTTTGTGGCGCCTCCTCCCCTCAGCAGTTTGTGGATGCCCTCCCTCCCAGCATGTTTGTGGTTGGATCCTCCCTCCCCAGCAGCTGTTTGGTTGATCCTCCTCCCAGCAGCTGTTTGTGGCTGGATCCTCCTCCCCAGCAGCTGTTTTGTGGCTGGTTCAACCTCCTTCCCCAGCAGCTGTTTGTGGTTGGTTCCTCCTCCCTCCCAGCAGCTGTTTGTGGTTGGTTCCTCCTCCTCCCCAGCAGCTGTTTGTGGTTGGTTCCTCCCTCCCTCCCCAGCAGCTGCTTTGTGGTTGGTTCCTCCTCCCCCAGTGCTGCTTGGGTTGGTTCCTCCCTCCCCTGCAGCTGTTTGTGGTTGATCCTCCCTCCCCAGCAGCTGCTTTTGGTTGATCCTCCTCTCCTGCAGCTGCTTCTGTGGCTGGATCCTTCCCTCCCTGCAGCTGTTTGTGGTTGGTTCCATCCTCCCTCCCCAGCAGCTGTTTGTGGTTGGTTCCTCCCTTCCCTCCCAGCAGTTGCTGTTTGTGGTTGGTTCCTCCCTCCCTCCCCAGCAGCTGTTTGTGGTTGGTTCCTCCCCCTCCCCAGCAGCTGTTTGTGGCTGGTTCCTCCTCCTTCCCCAGCAGCTGTTTGTGGTTGGTTCCTCCCTCTCCCCTGCAGCTGTTTGTTGGTTGGTTCCTCCTTCCCCACCCAGCTGCTGTTTGTGGTTGGTTCCCCCTCCCTCCCCAGCAGCTGTTTGTGGTTGGTTCTCCCCCTCCCCTCCCCAGTTGCTTTGTGATTGGTTCCTCCCTCCCCTCTCCCCAGCAGTTAGCTGCTGTTCCTCCTCCCTCCCCAGCAGCTGTTTGTAGGTTGGTTCCTCCCTCCCTCCCCAGCAGCTGTTTGTGGTTGGTTCCTCCTCCCTCCCAGCAGCTGTTTGTGGTTGCTCTCCTCCCTCTCCCCAGCAGCTGTTTGTGGTTGGTCTCTCCCTCCCCCTCCCCAGTTGCTTGTTTTTGGTTCCTTCCCTCCCTCCCCAGCAGCTGTTCTGTGGTTGTTCCTCCCTCCCTCCCCAGCAGCTGTTTGTGGCTGGTTCCTCCTCCCTCCCCAGCAGCTGTTTGTAGTTGGTTCCTCCTCCTCCCAGCAGCTGTTTGTGGTTGGTTTCTCCTCCCCCCAGCAGTTGTTTGTGGTTGGTTCTCCAGCAATACGTAACCGGTCTAGTGCTGA
>NW_024725121.1:0-9480 GCF_018991925.1 Homarus americanus | reverse complement strand
GTTAGCCTTTTTTTCAAACTATTAACATTCCAGGAAATTAAGCTGACATTATGATACATTAGAATAAATTTCTCCCCCTCATATTCTTTACCGAAATAAGAACATTCTTTTTGACGTCGTTCCTTGTATTTTCCATTTATTCCAAAACAGAGTCAAGAATGTTCGTCAGGTCACCAAGCATTTCCTTGTTTACAACATTCTCTTTAGAAACCGAACCAACTCTATTTCCTAACTCACTATGATTACTATTTTGCTCTAGATTGCTATCCACAATATTTGATTCCATCTCTACTAATGTTTCATTTTCTTTTGAACTATCTTTATTAACAAGAGCAACATCACTATATGGCACAAGATTCACCAAGCATTTCTTGATATCCAATACTGCTTGTTTGAGCTCACCAATCTCCTTACAGAGTTCTACTAGAATGTTAGGGGCTGTAAGGTTATTGTCCCCGTTACCTATGTCCTTCTGTGCTGCTGCATTTCGTGTTTCCATACGCTTTTCCCACACATTTATAGCACTTGGTGTCCCTGCAACATCGCTCCTTACAGCATCACCTTTATCCTCTTCATTAGTGGACTGAGCTCGTGATTGCAATTGCTGAACTTTCGGTTTTTTAGGACACACCCACGAGCTGGCATTGTGAATCCCCCCCCCCCACCCCCGCAATTACAGCATTTTGGTGTAATTTTCTTCTTTGCCTTAATTTTATCTCCACATACCTTAGATTCAAGCATTTTTCCACAGAATCTACACCGAAAATCATTATGGCATTTCCACGCCATATGCCCCCACTTGTAACACTTATAACAGATTACTGGAGATTCGTTGAAGACAGCAACCCGTTTATATCCCACACATCTCACAAAGACCTTCTCTGGCGCTGGACCTTTGATTAGCGCAATTAGCTGTGGCATAGGTACTAGTTCTCCATCAATTTTAATTACACGTCTCTTGGCCCCAAAAAATCTATCGTCAGCCAACACATCCACGGGGTCGAGGTAAACAGGATAATCAAAAAGAATGATCTTCATACATTTCCCAATGGACTCCACAGGCTTTTACATCACTACATTCTCAAATCCTTCTGTAGTTAAATATCTAACTGCTGCCTCATCCTTCATAGTTATATAAGGAATATGTTTACCTTCTTTAAAGAGCACTTGATGGCACTTAGCGAGTCTAACTGACCACTTTACCTCATCATGAAAATCCAGGCCATTATTCTTGGGGAAGTAAAGACGTGGCCTCCTTGATGAGTTGCTGCAGTCTACAGCATCAATGGGGTTTAAACTCGTACTGATCATGGTTGAAGACTGACTCACACCATCAATTTTCTTTCTCTTATCCACCAAGAGGGAAATATTATCTTCACTACTTGTACCTTCTCTATTCCTCCTTTTATTCTTCTTTTCGTATTAACAACTTTAAACGGCTCTTGTTCTTCACATTCACTGCTGCTGGACAGCTCCAAATCCGACAACAGTCCTCCTGCAGTACCCTGGGCTACATTGCTGTGTCTGCTGTATCCACCACCCAATTCAGGAATTTAATAAGCGACCTGCTCGCTGAAGCTCTTCCGTCAGCCATAACAGTTCGTGTCCAACCAGGGAGGCGTAGGAGAGCGCCCTCACTACACTAGTACAGCTTCACTACACTAGTACATCTTCACTACACTAGTACATCTTCACTACACTAGTACATCTTCACTACACTAGTACATCTTCACTACACTAGTACATCTTCACCACACTAGTACATCTTCACTACACTAGTACATCTTCACTACACTAGTACATCTTCACTACAACAATAGTACATCTTCACTACACTATTTCATGTTCACTACAGCACTAGTACATCTTCACTACAACACTAGTACATCTTCACTAAACTAGTACATCTTCACTACAACACTAGTACATCTTCACTACATTACTACATCTTCACTACACTAGTACATCTTCACTACACTATTTCATGTTCACTACAACACTAGTACATCTTCACTACACTAGTACATGTTCACTACACTAGTACATGTTCACTACAACACTAGTACATCTTCACTACACTCGTACATCTTCACTACAACACTAGTACATCTTCACTACACTAGTACATGTTCACTACACTAGTACATCTTCACTACACTCGTACATCTTCACTACAACACTAGTACATCTTCACTACACTCGTACATCTTCACTACAACACTAGTACATCTTCACTACACTAGTTCATGTTCACTACAACACTAGTACATCTTCACTACACTCGTACATCTTCACTACAACACTAGTACATCTTCACTACACTAGTACATGTTCACTACACTAGTACATCTTCACTACACTCGTACATCTTCACTACAACATTAGTACATGTTCACTGCACTAGTACATCTTCACTACACTCGTACATCTTCACTACAACACTAGTACATGTTCACTGCACTAGTACATCTTCACTACACTAGTACATCTTCACTACACTCGTACATCTTCACTACAACACTAGTACATGTTCACTACACAAGTACATCTTCACTACACTAGTACATCTTCACTACACTAGTACATGTTCACTACAACACTAGTACATCTTCACTACACTAGTACATGTTCACTACAATACTAGTGCATCTTCACTACACTCGTACATCTTCACTACAACACTAGTACATCTTCACTACACTAGTACATGTTCACTACACTAGTACATCTTCACTACAACACTAGTACATCTTCACTACAACACTAGTACATGTTCACTACACTAGTACATCTTCACTGCACTAGTACATGTTCACTACACTAGTACATCTTCACTACACTCGTACATCTTCACTACACTAGTACATCTTCACTACACTGGTACTTCATGTCCTCAATATTAATTCAAATATTGTAAAATTCCAACCATATTAGTTTAAAACTGAACCAAGTCCGGTATTTTGAAATTGACCTCACCAGACATTACAAAGAAACCAACCATCACCATCATGCGCTTTGCAGTTGTTGAAGGTAAGGGTCAAGATGCCTTATTGGTGTTCATACCCAATAATCACCTGGAGTGGCTTAACCCCAGGGTGGTCCTTGAATACGACCCCACCATGGACGCTGAGGAGTACCCACCTAAGGCTGTGATTTGGGTCCCTGATCAGTTCATCATCTCTGTTAATTTGGAGATGGTGTCCTCCAGACCACAGACCATAACCCACATGCTACCACCAGCTACACCCTGCCGGGAACCTCACAGGCGCCACGAGGACCACAGGCATGAGGACCACAGGCGCCACGAGGAGCAACAGTTCCACAGGCGCCACGAGGAGCAACAGTTCCACAGGCGCCACGAGGAGCAACAGTCCCACAGGCGCCACGAGGAGCAGCGGTTCCACAAGCGCCGTGACGAGCGGTTCTATGAAGAGCGGCGGTTCCGCGAAGAGCCGCGATTCCAAGGCCTCTGTCACAACTGCTCAGAGCTACGATGCCGCAGTCGTCATGCACCGCGGTTCCACGACCATCAGTGATACAATTGCTGATCAGTCGCGTCAACCCAAATATAATAAATTGTAAAACATTAATAAAATTTTGTTTTTGTTTAATTGTTTTCTTTGTTCTTTATTACATTTTATGGAACAAGTACTGATTTATTTGATTATATTCACACGAATATTATTTTTTAAATTGTTTTACTTGAAAAAAACAAATTCCAATTAGAGTACAATGATGACTGTGGTGTAGTGAAGAATAATGATAGCATTCCACACGTCTTGGTGGAAACTCTTCAGGTGACCCAAAAATATAAAAGGTTTAAAATATCATAAAATAGAGTATTTTTAATTTCTTAATGCAAATAAAATCTAAATAAAAGATAAAATTAAACAATCAAAAAGGAATTTAAAAGCCAATTTATGTAACTTAGAGAACGCTTCTCTCTCACCTTCTCTCTAACCTCTCTCTCACCTCTCTAACCTTCTCTCTCTCTCTCACCTTGTCTCTCACCTTCCCTCTCTGTTAACTATTTTTTTGCACTAAATGGAGAAAATTAAATATTTTTTCATTTTCAAACATTTATGATTTTTTCTTTTCTTTTCTTGTGAAAACAAATAGACTCTTTCAACTTATTTTGTGCTGCAATGTCAGGTCTGTGATACTGTGTTTTGTACACTCATACTTATTGGAGAATTTTAATTGCTTATGGAGGAGTGTACAACGTCAGGCATGTCATTTATGAAACAAACAACAACAGGCCCAATACACTGCTTGGGGTCATGTAGAAAATCTTCTATCCATGCTAGGACATTTCCCCGAATTCCGTACCCTTCCAGTTTGATTGTTAGCCTTTCGTGGGGTACACTGTCGAAAGCCTTGGCAAAATCTATATAAATATTGTCTATATTACCAGCCTGTTCCAGAATATGGGTCCAAATATCTAATACCTTGAGCAATTGTGTTAAGCAGGAGCGCCCCTGCATAAAACCGTGATGGCAATCCTTTACAAGGTTGTTTCGTATTAGATGTTCCATCGCAGCATCTCTGATAATACTTTCTGTATGTATATTGGTGTATGCTGATTATATATTATGTATGTATATATATTGCATGCCCATTTATTATTTATTCAGCTCTAGCTAGCAGCGTGGCAATAAAAGCATAATGATATCCCATATGCTTAATTATCAGTTCTTGGCGACGTATGGTTGCTAATGTATCACTTCTGCGTCGTCGTTCATAGCAGCTGATTAAGGACAATATGAGAGCACTACCTCAGTACATACCTTATCCAGTAAACTGAACTCACAAAACTATACAGGTGTTTGTGTTCTCTCCTGTATATTGAACTTATTATTCAGAACCTAACATGGCGCAGTGCGTAATCTTACTGGATAATTACGAGTGATAGTGCAAGTTTGTGAAAGCCGGCTTATGGACTCCCGCCTTGTGTCAACCGCCGCATCATCCCTCCTCGAAGAATTTCGCAACTTTGAGCAGTGTCAGTGACAGTGATTTTCTGTGAAGTGTTTAGTGCATTGTGTGTTTCGTGCCATTCATGTGTGACCTTGTTCTAAAAGGATTCCCAAGGTATACGGCACGTTCTGGGCATTTGTGGGGAGTAGAGTTCAGTGCACCCTTCTCTGACCGTTTCCAGAGGGTGACTGAGCTCCTCGCTGTCTCCAACCCCCCCCCTCACAGCGCCGCCTCCACCCCCCCTCACAGCTGAGGCGAGACGCTCTGCCTGCCCGGGACACACACACACACATACATGTACTAACACTTGCTGACCGCGCGGCTTTCTTATATATATTTTATATATATAACCTACTTATCTGTGTATTTAATTAATTTTTTTGTCTGAAATCTTGTTGATACGACGGGCTGACCGGTCAACACTGATTTAAGACACAGTACACAGATGAAGTAGTTATGTCTCATGCCTTACGTAGCCGTGGACCCAGCGTCTGGATGAGTCAAGCGGATGATAGCCCGGCAGAAATGGATGACATGGCCGACCACGACGCTCCAGCTCCCACAACATCGCGCAGCCCTTCACCTCAATATTCAGCGTTGTCTCCAGAGATAATTGCTTTACTGAAGCTATGGAGATGAGACGCAGGATGAAGCTCACAGACGTTTGCTGATGAGCAGAGTAAGCAGAGAATGGAGACTCACTCAACTTGAGGATTTCTGGAAGATTGAGGCACGTTTGAAGCCTTGATATCTCGTCTTCACTCGTTAACCAAGCCCCTGGCTTTAACACTGCCTCTGGTACTGGAATGGTCGATACTCATCCATGCTCTCTTCACGTTTCAGCCCCACCTTAAAGAAGTCAAAACACTGCCCATCTTAATTTGGGATGTGACTTTCCAGACTTTTCGTGAATGGCGGCGACGGTGGACTGATTATTCTACAATGGTGGATCTCCAGAGTTTGTCACAGCCTAAACAGCTCATTCAGCTGCGTATGTGCCTGTCCTTGGAAATTCAGCGTGTCTTAGAACATACGTTGCAGGTACCTCCGACCTCTTCGCTGTCTGTAGAGGAGGTACTGGACATTCTACAACGGCACATCAAAGGACAGCAGAATGAAGCTCTGTGCAGGAGGGAATTGTTTAGCTGCAGACAGATGGAAGGTGAGACTTTTGACGCCTTTTATGTACGTCTTAAGAGAGCCTCGGAAGAGGTAGATATATGTCTAGGCCACCACCAGCAGTGCGAGGAGACCCAGTTGAAGCAGGTGATCTTGATGGGCGTTAAGGACGAGGAATTTGTCCAACGCCTCACCTCCCTCGACTCCTCCTCTTCTCTCAGGGATGTGTTGACGATATGTCGCTCCTATGAGGCTGCCAGGTGTGCCACCTCTGCCATCCGAGCTCCCCCTACAGCTGTACGCGCTGTGTCCCAGTACAAGAAGGACAAGAAGTCTGCTCCTACGCCTTCGCCCACCACGTCCACGCCCGGTTCATTTTGTAACAACTGTGGTAAGCAGCACGGAACACAGGCGTGTCCAGCTGCTGAGTCTACATGCAACAGTTGTGACCGTAAGGGCCACTGGTCACTCACAGTACGGTGCCCAGCCAAACGCGTCCAGTGCAATGTGTGCGGTCGTCTGGGCCACTATGACAAGTGTTGCCCTTCCAACAAACCCAAGGGACAGCGTCGGCGGAAGCTTCAGCTCCCTTCCACCAGAGAGGGCCGCCCACAGTCTTCCAATCAGAGGCACGACGACCCTGGACAACGCTCGAGCCATATTAGGAATGTGTGCTCCCCCCCGCGTCCCAGGACCAAAGTCCCCCAGTACATCAGTGTCATTGTGACCTACCGCAGTGTGTCATCCCGTCTTCAGATGTTGCCCGACACCGGCGCTGACGCTACAGTCATCGGTCCCCAGCATTTGCAATGCTTGGGGCTCTCTCCAAGTGATCTAGGACCGCCCCCCAAGGATCTCCGCTTTATGGCAGATGGTTCACAGATGACCCCGGCCCTGGGTTCACTCCAAGCACAAGTCACCCTTGGCAACAGGTCGTGTCAAGCCTGGATTGATGTGCATAACGGTGTCCCGACTCCTTTGCTGTCCTACAGACATTGTCAAGAGTTGGCCATCATCTCCCAGGACTTCCCCAAACCTATTCTTGAGGTAAAACACGCCAACAGGGTGCAAAAAGGGAGCAGCAGCGACCCTGCTGCCGCCCTACCCCTGCCTCTTGCCAGTGACACCTCTCCTTCGGATGCTTGGAAGTACTTCCTGAAGGAATTCAGCGACGTTCTGGTGACCAAGTCCGCTCTGGAATCCAAGCCTCTCAAGAAGATGGCAGGTCCCCCCATGAGGATCCACCTGAGGGCCGACGCGAAGCCCTTCGCTATTTACACCCCTCGACTGGTTCCCCTGGCCTTCCGCGAGGCGGTCAAAAACGAGCTGGACTCCATGGTCGCCTAAGAAATTATTGCACCAACCGGCGATGACCCGTCTCCATGGTGTCACCCTATGGTTGTCGTCGCAAAACCTAAAGGTGGTGTTCGGATCACCACTGACCTCTCCAAGCTCAACAGCCAGGTGTCTCGTCCTGCGCACCCTTCTCCCACGCCCTTTGCAGCTACACGCAGTGTGAACCCGAAGGCGCGCTTCTTCACGACGATGGACGCCCTGTGTGGATACTGGCAGATAGAGCTTGCCGAAGAAGACCGACCACTCACAACTTTCATCACCCCGCATGGACGTTACAGTTATTGCCGTGGCCCCATGGGATTCGCCGCTACAGGAGACGCTTTCTGTCTTCGAGGTGATATGGCTCTACAAGGTCTGGCAAACTGCGTGAAAGTGGTCGATGACATACTCTTGTACGACGAGGATTACATGGATCACCTCCGCCGTATCTACGAGGTACTCAACAGGTGCCGGAAGCACTGCATTACCCTAAATGCCGACAAGTTTGTTCTGGCCAGCTCTTCAGTTGACTTTTGTGGGTACACCCTCTCAGGGAATGGTATCGCAGCTGACCAGGAAAAGGTCCGCGCCATCACGGATTTTCCCACCCCTGCTAACCTGACCGACTTGAGGTCCTTCATCGGTCTCGTCAACCAGTTAGCAGAGTTTTCGTCAGACATCTCCGCAGCTGCTCAACCACTTCACCCCCTGATGAGCCCCAAGAGGACATTCCTGTGGACCCCCGACCACAACAAGGCCTTCCAGCAAGTGAAACAGGCCCTGTCTCGTCCACCTGTCCTCGCCACGTTTGACCCAGCCTTGCCGACAGTTCTGCAGACAGATGCCTCACGCTTGTATGGCGTGGGATACGCCCTACTGCAGGATCATGGTGGAGGGCAGTTCCGGCTCGTCCAGTGTGGCTCGCGTTTCCTCTCTGACACTGAGACGGGCTACGCCACTATTGAGTTGGAGCTGTTGGCTGTGGTTTGGGCGATGTCCAAGTGCAGGTTTTACCTCATAGGCCTGCAACACTTTCACCTAGTGACCGACCATCGCCCGCTTGTCCCGATCCTCAACCACTACACGCTAGACGCCGTTGAGAACCCTCGCCTCCAGCGTCTGAAAGAGAAGCTCTCGGCGTACATCTTCACTGCAGTGTGGCGTGCTGGCAAGGAGCTCTGCATCCCTGATGCCTTATCCCGCTCTCCTGTCAGCCGCCCTACTCCAGAAGATCATGTGCTCGACGCCGACCTCGCTCTTTCCGTCAGGACTGTGGTCACTCTCCATGCCGTCCAATCCCTTCGTTCGGACCTGTCACCAGATGACGACAAGGCAATGGAGGACCTTCGAAGAGCGGCCCGAGATGACCCTTCCTACGTCCGACTTGTCGAGTGTGTGAGGAATGGATTTCCTAGCAACCGCTACGATCTTCACAACACCCTGCTCCCGTATTGGAAACTCCGCGATGAACTCTACTGCGACGGAGACCTTGTTCTGTACGGAGCACGTGTAGTTGTCCCTGCTGCATCACGTCCCCACGTCTTGGCTCGCCTTCACGACAGTCACCTTGGAGCTGAGGCCACCAAACGACGTGCGCGACAGACTGTGTTCTGGCCCGGCATCAACTCCGACATCTCCAATGTTGTCCGTGCATGTGAGCCCTGCCAAGTATTACAACCCAGCCAGCAGCAGGAACCCTTCATGAGTGATGACGACAACCCCACCCGCCCCTTTGAGTCCGTGTCGGCCGACTTTTTCTCTGTGTCAGGAAAGTCCTTCCTTGTTATCGTCGACCGTCTCTCTGGTTGGCCGGTTGTCATCAAGTGCGGTAATGACACGATGTCTGCCGCCACTATCAGCAAGTTCCGCCACTACTTCCATGACGTGGGCGTTCCTGTACGCCTGCGAACCGACGGAGGGCCTCAGTTCACAAGCCGGGACTTTGCTGTGTTCCTTGACCGATGGGGAGTCCGGCATGTGTTGTCATCGCCCCATTACCCACAGTCCAACGGCCACGCTGAGGCTGCTGTCAAATCCCTGAAGCACCTC
>NW_024725120.1:0-27432 GCF_018991925.1 Homarus americanus | reverse complement strand
ATTACGTATTGCTTATTTGTTCATTGTCCATATGTTATTACTTGTTTGCTTTTGTTCACTGTCTTGTCTTATATGTTACTCCCCACCCATTTGTTCATTATTCATATGTTATTACCAGTTTGTTTGTTCACTGTTCTTGTTCATATGTTACTCTCACCTGTTTGTTCATTGTTCATATGTTATTACCAGCTTGTTTGTTCACTGTTCTTGTCTATATGTTACTCCTTGACTCATTTGTTCATTGTCTATGTTAGTTACCAGTCTTGTTTGTTCACTGTCTTGTCTTTCATATGTTACCCCCACCCATTTGTTCATTGTCTGTTATTACCAGTTTGTTTGTTCACTGTTCTTATTCATGCTACTTCACCTATTTGTCTACATTGTCTATATGTTGGTTACCAGCTTGTTGTTCACTGTTCTTGTTCATATGTTAATTTCACCCATTGCTCCTATTGTTCATACATACTAATTTTGTTTACTGTTCATATGTTACTCCTAACTCATTTGTTCATTGTCTATATGTTATTACCAGCTTGTTTGTTCAATGTCTCTTCTGTTTGTCCATTTTAGTTTGTCTCAGAGTTCTCTAAGCCAAGAACACTCACCATCAACTAGCTGCATAACATTTAAATTATAAACATATCACTATAGGGTGTTATATAGTTTTAACACCATCACTGTCACTACAGAGTGTTGAGAGTTTTAACACCGGCACTGTCACCATTATTTAGGAGGGTGTTATAGTGCTTTAACACCACCACATCACCATAGGAGGGTTACAGCACTGTCGCTCATTATCACCACAGGAGGTGCACACCGGCACTGGCCACCATGACCACCATAGTGCTCTTAACACCAACAACACACACCATAGAGTTACAGCGCTTCAACACCGGCACCACCATTATCACCCAGAGGGTGTGTTCTAACACCATCACGCCCAGGAGCACAGTTTCAATGGGCACTGCCACCACATCACCATAGGAGGGTTATAGTGCTTCAACACCAACACTGTCACCATAGAGTGTTGCTTCCAACACCGGCACTGTCACCATTATCACCATAGGAGGTGTTATATTTAACACTGGCATTGTCAACATCACTATAGAGAAGCACACCAACACTGTCACCACAGTGTTGCAGTTTTAACACTGCATCAGTCACCACATTATCACTAGAGGGCAAGAGAAAAGTTTTAACACCAACACTGTCACCATAGTTATAGTGCTTCAACACCAACACTGGGTCTCACCACATCACCATAGATATGTTGAGAGTTTAACACCAACACTGTCACCATAGTGTTATAGTGCTTTCAACACAACACTGTCACCATTATCACCACAGGAGGGTAGCTTCTGTCACCAACACTGTCACCATTATCACTATAGAGCATTTAACACCAACACTGTCACCATTATCACTACAGGAGGTGTTAGTGTGCTTAACACTAACACTGTCACCATAGAGAGAAGTGCTTCACACCGGCATTCGTCACCATTATCACTATAGGAGGGTGTTATAGGCCTCTAACACTGGCACAGCCACCATTATCACCATAGAGGTGTTATAGTGCTTCTAACACCAACATCAGTTTACCATATATGTTATAGTGCTTCTTAACACCGGCACTGTCACCATTATCATTATAGAGGGTGTTATAGTGCTCTTAACACCAACATCACGTCACCATAGAGTGTTATAGTGCTTCTAACACTGCACTGTCACCATTATCACCATAGGAGGGTGTTATAGCAACACCTTCTCAACACTGTCAACATAGAGTGTTATAGTGTTTGACTGGCACTGTCACCATTATCACTATAGATATGTTACTATAGAGGGTTATAGTGCCTAATTCAACACTGTTTACAGAGTGTTATATGCTTCTAACACTGCACTCATTATCACTACAGGAGGGTGTTAAAGTACTTAACACCAACACTGTCACCACAGAGTTATAGTGCTTCAACACCAAACACCAGTCACCTATTATCGCTCATAGGAGGGTATAGTGCCTAACACCAACACTGTCACCATAGAGTGTTAGTGTTTTACCACTGACTGTCACCATTATCACTCATAGGAGGGTGTTATAGTGCTTATCACCAACACACTGTCACCACAGAGTGTTGGTGCCACTTGCACTGCACACCATAGAGTGTTGGTAGTGTCTCTAACACTGGCACTGCCACCACATTATCACCATAGGAGGGTGTTGTGCCTAACACCAACACTGTCACCACAGTGTTACAGTGCTTCTAACACCAACACTGTCACCATTATCACCATAGAGGGTGTTATAGTGCTCTTAACACCATCACTGTCACCATAGTGTTATAGTGTTTTAACACTGGCACTGTCACCATTATCACCATAGAGGGTGTTATAGTGTTTCAACACTCAACACTGTCACTACACAGAGCAATATAGTGCTTCTAACACCGGCACTGTCACCATTATCACCACAGGAGGGCAAGAGAAAAGTTTTAACACTGCAATGCTCAACACAGGTTATAGTGCTTCAACACTGCACTGGGTCGACTACTATCACCAGGAGGGTGTTATAGTGCTTCTACCACCAACACTGTCACCATAGAGTTATAGTGCTTCAACACCAAGCACTGTCACCATTATCACCATAGAGGGTGTTATATTTTAACACCAACACTGTCACCATAGAGTGCAGTGCCTTAACACCAGCACCACACCATATCACCACATAGGAGGCAAGAGGAAAAGCCCTGTAACACCGGCACTGTCACCACATCACCATAGTGAGGTTATAGTGCTCTACCACCAAATGTCACCACAGAGTGTTATAGTGTTTAACACCAACACTGGCCACCATTATCACCATAGGAGGCTATAGTGCTTTAACACCAACACTGTCACCATAGTGTTACAGTGCTTCCCACACCAACACTGTCACCACATTATCACCATAGATAGGTACAGGCTCTAACACCAACACTGTCACTCATAGAGTTATAGTGCTTCACCCACCATACCCTACCATTATCACCACAGAGGTGTTATAGTGCTTCTTGACCCAGCACTGTCACCACAGAGCAATATAAGGCTTTAACTCATCACTGTCACCATTATCACCATATTAGTGCCTAGTTGCACCACCAACTCTCACCACCACCCCACCACCCCCACCACCACCCCAACCACCACCACCACGAACCACCACCACCACCATGAACCACCACCACAACCAAACCAACCCAACCACCACCACACCCCAACCCACCCACCAACCCACCAACCCACCAACCAACCAACCAACCAACCCCAACCCCACCAACCCCAACCCCAACCAACCAACCAACCAACCAACCAACCACACCAACCAACCAACCAACCAACCACCAACCCCAACCCACCACCACCAACCACACCACCACCACCACCACCACCACCACCACCCCCACCCCCAACCCCAACCCCACCACCACCACCACCACCACCACCCACCCCACCACCACCACCCCACCACCACCACCAACCACCAACCACCACCCACCACCACCACCACCACCACCACCACCACCACCATCACCCACCACCACCAACACCAACACCAACACCACCACCAACCCAACCAATCCACCACCCACCACCACACCAACACCACCACCACCCCACCACCACTCACAACCCCACCAACAACCACCACCAACCACCCAACCACCACCACCACCACCACCAACCACCACCACCACCACCAAACACCAACCAACCAACCCACCCAACCACCACACCACCCCACCAACCACCAACCACCAACCCAACCACCACCACCACCACCACCACCACACACCACCACCACCAGACCCCCCACCACACCAACCACCACCACCACCCACCCACCACCACCCCCACCACCAATCTCCCCACCACCACCACCCCACCACCACCACCCACCACCACCACCCCCCCCACCCACCAACTCCCCACCACCACCCACCCCACACCACCACCAGCCCACCACCCACCCACCCCACCACCACCACCACCACCACCACCACCACCACCACCCACCACCACCCACCACCACCACCACACCACCACCACCACCACCACCACCACCACCACACCACCACCACCACCACTCCACCACCACCCCACACCACCACCACCACCACCACCACCACCACCACCACCACCACCCCCACACCACCACCAATCACCCACCACACCACCACCACCACCACCACCACCACCACCACCACCATCCCCCACCTCACCACCACCACCACCTCACACCACCACCCCACCCCCACCACCACCCACCCACCACCACTCACTCACCACCACCACCACCACCCACCCACCACCACCACACCACTCACCACCCCCACCCCACCCTACCCCACTAATCTCCCACCACTCACCACCTAGGTTTTAGTTTATATTAAAATGTTAAAATTATGTTAAATTATTTTATTATAGTTAGTTTAATTCATTTGTTAACTTAAATGTTAATTAGATTAGTTTGGATGTTTATATACAGATGCTATTGTAATGTTTATATTTTATTGCTTGTTTATTCATTTGCTTCCTTAAATGCTTTAACAAATGCTGATGTTTTTGTCTGTTAAATGTTTATCACATGACAAGGTCATAAACCCAACTCTAACCAAAATGTACTCTAAATCCTAACATTGGTCATCTCTGTGTTCTGGTACTCTCTCTCCCCCCTTCTCTCTCTCTCACTCTCTCTCACACACCCCCCCCTGTCTCTCTCTGTCTCTCTCACCCTCTCACACTCTCTCTCCTTCAGGGTCGGTCTCTTCCAGAGGAACTTCCGGGAGACACTGTAGCAGGCTTCAAGTCCTTTCTGACGTTCCTCAGTCTCCCTCCCCACCACTAGCGTCCTGGCACCTCCTCTAGTCTCCCCCGCCGCAGCTGCACCACCCCACTCTTTCCCCTAACCCGTAGAGCCCCGCAGTAGTTCACCCCAGCTACTCCCACCCCAGCAGCCATCACCCCAGAGGAGAATGGAAGGCAGTACATCACCCCTCAGGTCACCCAATGAGGTGCCTCACCCACCAGTCCTCAGCGGGACTCACCCGTCAGATCACCCCTTAACTCACCTCCCTGTTCCTGCCCCCCGAGATATCCTCCCTACCTCTCTGTTCGTCAAACACCTCACCTCCCCACCAGGTACCTCAGACGTAGTGCCTCCAGTGCCCTCTCCAGTGCCCTCCCAGGCCTTAATTCCTCTGTTTTCCTCCTCAACACGGTCCTCTCCGCCCTAATCCCTGTAGAGGTCAGAGGAAGTCTCCTCTCCCCTCGGAAATATCTTCAGGCAGTGTTCCCTGTGGCAGTACTCCTCCTCCAGAAGGGCTCCTCCCTCCTCCCTCCCTCTGCTGGTGGATAATAACAGAGACTCCCAGCACAACGAGAAGGACTCCTGCCGATAAGAGGGACCCCTGCTGATAAGAGGACCAGCCACCCACGATGAGAGTGACCAACAACACCTCCAGCTAGAAACACGCCACTGGCCCCGCCAAACCAGCCCCACCCCATCTCTATCAGCCCCACTCACCTCTCCACCAGCCCCACTCCACCTCTCCACCAGCCCCACTCACCTGACCAAACAACCATCACCATCTCAACAGTCGGAAGACAAGCTTCTCTGCCCACTATCCTCCACCCTAGCATTCTGGGGGTCTTACCCAGATCTACAGACAGTCATCCCTGCCAGAGGAAAGACCCTGAAGAGCGTCTTAGAAGTCTACAGTGACCCCACTCAGACCAACAACTCTACAGGTGATTACCCGCCCATCACACCCACCACCGCCCCTCATTCCTGCCCCTACGACTATTTAGACAAGCTTCACCACAGAATCGAGATACAAGACTAAACCAATAAATAACAGAAGTGTGATTGGTGACCAGCTAATACAGAGATGGATTGATGACCAAGCATAATACAGAGATGTATTGAGACCAACAACAGAGACATGACTGTGACCAGCAAACAGAGATGTGATTGGCATATTTCACCACGCCTCACCAGGTGGTGACAAAGTCCAAGCCACTGTCAGTCCCCAGGTGAGAACAGACCCAAGTCCCCCAGGCATGAGAACACAGATCCAAGTCCCCAGGCAGAACAGATCCAAGTCCCCAGGAGAACAAGATCTCAGTCCCAGGAGAACAGATCCAGATAGACCCAATCAACCGACAGACGTCCACACAGGAAGGACTCCAGCCCCTGAACATCCTCCTCCACCCCTAGCTGTACCGGAGTCACCCCAGACACACACACACGAGCGGCCCCCTCCTCCACACCTCCACCACCACCTCCCTCCACCACTCACCTCCTGCTGAAAACAACACCCACCACAACCAACCCCTCCACATTACTCCAATAAACCCAACATACAAACCTAGCCTCACCAACGTCAAGGACACCACAAACACTCGCCCCACACCAAGGCCAGAGTCAACCATAGGTCATCAAGGCTTAAGGCCATTCTCCAGCAGGTCACAGTCCCTGGCTCACACCTGAAGTAACCTGTTAGAAGTCTCCAGGTCACCACACCGAGGCAGGACCCCAAAACCCAGGGTCCCCAGCAGGCATGACCACAGGAGGGTCACCACTCGAGGCAGGACCACAGGGCAGAAGCCTCACCACTGAGGCAGGTCCTAAGATCAGACGCCCTTGAAGGACAAACAGCAGACCAGGATCACCCTTGAGAAAATCATCCCCAGGGCCCTGAAGAGGATTCACAGGCAGGGTCCCTCTAAAGAAAGACTACTCCATGGTCACCCCTTGAAAAGTAGTCCATAGACCAGGTCCCACTCACCAAGACTAACTGCCATGGTCCCCCTTGAAGAGAGATCATCCTCCAACTCCCCTCAAAGCAGGACCACAAACCAGGTCCCTTGAAGAAGGATCAAATCCAACAGGGTCACCCTAAGCCACTACCAAAGTCCAAGGTGAAAGAATGAACACAAGGCCTACAATGACCCACCATAAACCAGAGGCTTCCTCCAAGAACCGGAGTCCCAGCCAGGGTCTCCTCCACAACCCCCAGCCAGGGTCCTCCAGAGGACTCCTAGCCAGGGTCCTCTCCAAGAAGGACTCCCAAACAGTCCTCTCCAAAGAGTCCCCAGCCAGGTCCTCTCCAAGACTGAGTCCCAGCCAGGGTCCTCCCTCCAAGATGGAGTCCCAGCCAGGGTCCTCCCTCCAAGATGGAGTCCCAGGGTCCTCCTCCAAGATGGAGTCCCATCCAGAGTCTCCTCCAAGAAGGAGTCCCAGCCAGGAAGTCCTCCTCCAAGAAGGAGTCCAGCCAAGTCCTCCTCAACAAGACCCCAGCCACGGTCCTCCTCCAAGAAGGAGTCCCAGCCAGGTCCTCCCAAGCAAGCGAGCCCGCCAGGTTCACCAAGGAGGAGTCCCACCCAGGGTCCTCCTCTGTAAGCTGAGTCCCACCCAGGTCCCTCCAAGAAGGAGCTCCACCCAGGTCTCCTCCAGGAGTCCCACCCAGGTCCTCCTCCAAAGGAGTCCCAGCCAGTCCCTCCTCCAAGAAGGAGTCCCAGCCAGGGTCCTCCAAGAATGAGTCCCAGCCAGCGCCCTCCTCCAAAGTCCCAGCCAGGTCCTCCAGAAGGAGTCCCAGCTAGGGTCCCTCCTCCAAGATGAGTCCCAGCCAGGGGTCCTCCCAAGAAGGATCCCAGCCGTCCTCCTCCAAGAAGGAGTCCCAGCCCGGGTCCTCCAAGAAGGACCCCAGCCCGTCCTCCAGAAGGACTCCCAGCCAGGTCCTCCTCCAAGAAGGACTCCCAGCCAGGGTCCCTCCTCCAAGAAGGACTCCAGCCAGGGTCCTCCTCCAAGAAGGAAAGTCCAGGCCAGGGTCCTCCTCCAAGAAGGAGTCCAGGCCAGGGTCCTCCTCCAAGAAGGAGTCCAGGCCAGGTCTTCTCCAAGAAGGACTCCCAGCCAGGGTCTTCCAAGAAGGACTCCCATTCAAAGTCCCTCCCAAGAGGTAGCACCAAGGGTCCCTAGCACCGACTGCAGGACCTCAAGCACTAGTTACAAGGAGGTCAAGATTCCTGCAGCAGCAACATTCTGACTGAACCAATTGACGACAGTCATAACCACTGACCACCCTCCTTGTCCCCGAGAGGTGCCCCTCCTGCCCTCCCTCAACGCCCTTCAACGCTTCCTGCCCTTCCTCAACGTCCTCCAACGCCTCTTGCCCTTCCTCAACGCCCTTCAACGCCCTCTTGCCCTTCCTCAACGCCCTTTCAACGCCTCCTGCCTCTCCCTCAACGCCCTCAACGCTTCCTGCCCTTCCTCAACGTCCTCCAACGCCTCTGTCCCTTCCTCAACGCCCTTCAACGCCTTTGCCCTTCCTCAACGCCCTTCAACGCCTTCTGCCCTTCCTCAACGGCTCTCAACGCCTCCTGCCCTTCCTCAACGTCTCTTTCCTGAACGCCTCTCTATCAACGCCACAGTACAAATTATTAAAACAAACGGATACACAGATGGATTGCAACAGAGGCCTTTAACAGTACAACAGAAACAGACAGTCAGACAGTCAACTCCAGCTCAACAGACAGTCAGACCGTCAATGACATCTCAACAGACAGTCAAGCAGTCAACGCCAGCTCAACAGACAGTCAGACCATCAACTCCAGCTCAACAGACAGTCAGACCGTCAACGACATCTCAACAGACAGTCGCCAGCCAACGCCAGCTCAACAGACAGTCATAGTCAACGCCAGCTCAACAGACAGTTACGCAGTCAACGCCAGCTCAACAGACAGTCAAGCAGTCAACGCCAGCTCAACAGACAGTCAAGCAGTCAACGCCAGCTCAACAGACAGTCAAGCAGTCAACGCCAGCTCAACAGACAGTCAAGCAGTCAATGCCACTTCAACAGACAGTCAAGCAGTCAACGCCAGCTCAACAGACAGTTACGCATCAACGCCAGCTCAACAGACAGTCACAGTCAATGCCACTTCAACAGACAGTCAAACAGTCAACGCCAGCTCAACAGACAGTCAGACCATCAACGCTAATTCAACGGCAGCCCAGATCAAGCACAGCCCTCAGCCCTCAGCCCTCTCATGGTAGTAGGTCGAGCAGTCCCCTGGCACTCTTGGTTTGGCCCTTCATCCTCGTGTCCGCCCTGTATAGTGATCCAACTGAGACCTTGCCCCTCCCTCTGCCCCCCTCCTCCCTACTGCCGACCTCCTCGACCCTCCTCCTCTACTGCCGAACCCTCCTCGCCCCCCTCCTCCCCCACTGCCGACCCCTCCTCGCCCCTCCTCCCTCTACTGCTGACCCTCTCGCCCTCCTCCCCACTGCCGACCCTCCCCGCCCTCCCCCCACTGCCGACCCTCCGCCCCCTCCTCCCACTGCCGACCTCCTCACCCTCTACTGCCGACCCTCCTCGCCCTCCCACTGCCGACCTCAACGATGACCTATACAGAGGTCAGATCGAACCCCTGTAACTGATGAGAAACCAACCATGAGCCCCCAAACACCACACGCCTTATCTAACTCACAAACTCACAAGACACCCTTAAATAACTCCACAAACTCATAAGGAAAGAGATTTATTGATAACACTATGATAGAAAATTGTCCTAGTTCGTAGACTCAAGAACTTTGATGTTGTTAAGGAATTTCAACATCAACAAGGTAGCAATGTTTACAAGACGGCAGACGAGAGGAACGAGCCTTAAATCGTTAAATCAAGATCGACAACAGAGTAATAGCTTTGATACTTTTCATGAGCTTTTTAAAAGATGTTCGGTTAAAAGTTTAGCGAATAATGTTACTTCACGTCATGCTGATCTCTAGCCCGGCCAAACGCACGCGGAAATATTTATACCACCAGAGGGACTAGAATTTCTCCTCCAGTGACTCTTTTCTCCCCATCGTAAACAAAGATCTCTACGACAAATAATAAGAGCCCATGACGTCACAGAAGATATCTCACGACAAATAATAAGAGCCCATGACGTCACAGAAGATATCTCGCGATATAAGAGGCGCCTATGACGTCACAGAAGATATCTCACGACAAAGAGGCGCCCATGACGTCACAGAAGATATATCACGACAATATAAGAGGCGCCCATGACGTCACAGAAGATATCTCACGACAAAGAGGCGCCCATGACGTCACACAGAAGATATATCACGACAATATAAGAGGCGCCCATGACGTCACAGAAGATATCTCACGACAATATAAGAGGAGCCCATGACGTCACAGAAGATAACTCACGACAATATAAGAGGCGCCCATGACGTCACAGAAGATATCTCACGACAATATAAGAGGCGCCCATGACGTCACAGAAGATATCTCACGACAAATAATAAGAGCCCATGACGTCACTGAAGATATCTCACGACAAAGAGCGCCTATGACGTCACAGAAGATATCTCACGACAATATAAGAGGCGCCTATGACGTCACAGATCATCAGCTGGTTACTTTTTGATCACCTGAAGATTAGACACCCAGTTAGGGTGTCTTAATTCTCAGGTGTATTGCTTGAAAATATAAGGTGTAAGCTGGCGTGTCTAATCTACAGGTGTATTAAGCTTGAAAATATAAGGTGAAATAAGCTGGCGTCTAATCTACAGTGTATAAGCTTGAAAATATAAGAAATAAGCTGGCGTGTCTAATCTACAGGTGTATTAAGCTGGAAAATATAATGAAATAAGTTGGCGTGTCTAATCTACAGGTGTATTGCTGGAAAATATAAGGTGAAATAAGCTGGCGTGTCTAATCTATAAAATAGTTTTGAAAATATAAGGTAAAAGCTGTACGTGTCTAATTTACAGGTGTATTAAGTTGAAAATATATGTGAAATAAGCTTGTGTCTAATCTACAGGTGTATTAAGCTTGAAATATAAGGTGAAATAAGCTGGCGGTCTAATCTACAGGTGTATTGTTGGAAAATATAAGTGAAATAAGCTGGCGTGTCTAATCTACAGGTGTATTAAGCTGGAAAATATAAGGTAGCTGTGTGTCTAATCTACAGGTGTATTGCTGGAAAATATAAGGTGAAATAAGCTGGCGTGTCTAATCTCATTATGTATTAAGCTGGAAAATATAAGGTGAAATAAGCTTGAAAATATAAGAAATAAGCTTGAAAATATAAGGTGAAATAAGCTGGCGTGTCTAATCTACAGGTGTATTAAGCTGGAAAATATAAGGTGAAAGGTTGGAAAATATAAGGTGAAATAAGCTTGAAAATATAAGGTGAAATAAGTTGGCGTGTCTAATCTACAGGTGTATTGCTGGAAAATATAAGGTAGATAAGCTTGAAAATATATAAAGAAATAAGCTTGAAAAATATAAGGTGAAATAAGTTTATGTAATCAATCACAGGTGTATTAATGGAAAATATATGAAATAAGCTGAAATATAAGGTGAAATAAGCTGGCGTGTCTAATCTACAGGTGTATTAAGCTGGAAAATATATGAAATAAGCTTGAAAATATGTGAAATAAGCTGGCGTGTCTAATCTACAGGTGTATTAAGCTGAAAATATAAGGGAAATAAGCTGGCGTGTCTAATCTACAGGTGATTAAGCTGAAAATATAAGGTGAAATAAGCTGGCGTGTCTAATCTACAGGTGTATTGCTTGAAAATATATAGAAATAAGCTATGTGTCTAATCTACAGGTGTATTGCTGGAAAAAATATAAGGTGAAATAAGCTGGCGTGTCTAATCTACAGGTGTATTAAGCTGGAAAATATAAGGAAAATGCTTGAAAATATAAGGTGAAATAAGCTGTGTGTCTAATCTACAGGTGAAATAAGCTGAAAATATAAGAAATAAGCTGGCGTGTCTAATCTACAGGTGTATTAAGCTGAAATATAAGGTGAAATAAGCTGGAAAATATAAAGGTGAAATAAGCTGGCGTGTCTAATCTACAAATGTATTAAGCTGGAAAATATAAGGTGAAATAAGCTGGAAAATATAAGGTGAAATAAGCTGGCGTGTCTAATCTACAGGTGTATTAAGCTGGAAAATATATGGTGAAATCAGCTTGAAAATATAAGGTGAAATAAGCAAAATATAAGATGAAATAAGCTGGCGTGTCTAATCTTCAAGTGAAATAAGCTGGAAAATATAATCTTCAGGTGAAATAAGCTGTCGTGTCTAATCTACAGGAGTAATAAGCTTGAATTTACTCTGTGTTTATTTTCTTCTTATATGAGATGTTAACTTTTATATTACAGCTGTTTTGTGCAGCTGCAACACGTGTTTGTCTGTATTGTGCAGCTGTAACACGTGTTCTGTGAGTATTATGCAGCTGTAACACGTGTTCTGTGAGTATTGTGCAGCTGTAACACGTGTTCTGTGTGTATTATTGCAGCTTAACACGTGTTCTGTGTATTAGCAGCTGTAACACGTGTTCTGTGAGTATTGTGCAGCTGTAACACGTGTTCTGTGTGATGTGCAGCTGTAACACGTGTTCTGTGTGTATTGCGCAGCTGTAACACGTGTTCTGTGTGTATTGTGCAGCTGTAACACGTGTTCTGTGTGTATTGTGCAGCTGTAACACGTGTTCTGTGTGTATTGTGCAGCTGTAACACGTGTTCTGTGTGTGTGCAGCTGTAACACGTGTTCTGTGAGTATTGTGCAGCGCTGTAACACGTGTTCTGTGAGTATTGTGCAGCTGTAACACGTGTTCTGTGTATTGTGCAGCTGTAACACGTGTTCTGTGTGTATTGTGCAGCTGCAACACGTGTTCTGTATTATTGTGCAGCTGTAACACGTGTTCTGTGTGTTTGTGCAGCTACGCACGTGTTCTGTAGTATTGTGCAGCTGTAACACGTGTTCTGTGAGTATTGTGCAGCTGTAACACGTGTTCTGTGAGTATTGTGCAGCTGTAACACGTGTTCTGTGTATTGTGCAGCTGTAACACGTGTTCTGTGTGTATTGTGCAGCTGTACACACGTGTTCTGTAGTATTGTGCAGCTGTAACACGTGTTCTGTGAGTATTGTGCAGCTGTAACACGTGTTCTGTGTATTGTGCTGCAGCTGTAACACGTGTTCTGTTGTATTGTGCAGCATGTACGTGTTCGTGTGTGTATTAGTGCAGCTGTAACACGTGTTCTGTAGTATTAGTGCAGCTGTAACACGTGTTCTGTGTAGCTATTATTGCAGCTGTAACACGTGTTCTGTGTGTATTGTGCAGCTGTAACACGTGTTCTGTTTGTATTGTGCAGCTGTAACACGTGTTCTGTGTGTATTGTGCAGCTGTAACACGTGTTCTGTCTGTGTGCAGCTGTAACACGTGTTCTGTGTATGTGTGCAGCTGTAACGTGTTCTGTGTGTATTGTGCAGCTGTAACACGTGTTCTGTCTGTATTGTGCAGCTGTAACACGTGTTCTGTGTGTATTGTGCAGCTGTAACACGTGTTCTGTCTGTATTGTGCAGCTGTAACACGTGTTCTGTGTGTATTGTGCAGCTGTTAACGTGTTCTGTCTGTATGAGCAGCTGTAACACGTGTTCTGTAATGTAATGCAGCTGTAACACACGTGTTCTGAGTATTGTGCAGCTGTAACACGTGTTCTGTGTGTATTGTGCAGCTGTAACACGTGTTCTGTCTTATTGTGCAGCTGTAACACGTGTTCCTGTATTGGCTAGCTGCTTAACACGTGTTCTGTGTGTATTGCAGCTGTAACGTGTTCTGTCTATTGTGCAGCTGTAACACGTGTTCTGTGTGTATTGTGCAGCTGTAACACGTGTTCTGTGTGTATTGTGCAGCTGTAACACGTGTTTGTCTGTATTGTGCAGCTATGCACGTGTTCTGTGTATTGTGCAGCTGTAACACGTGTTCTGTGTGTATTGTGCAGCTGCTAACACGTGTTCTGTCTGTTTGTGCAGCTAGCAACGTGTTCGTGTGTATTGTGCAGCTGTAACACGTGTTCTGTGTGTATTGTGCAGCTGTAACGTGTTCTGTCTGTATTGTGCAGCTGTAACACGTTCTGTCTGTGTGCAGCTGTAACACGTGTTCTGTGTGTATTGTGCAGCTGTAACACGTGTTCTGTCTGTATTGCAGCTGTAACGTGTTCCCTCTAACCTCTGTAATCAGCTGTAACACTGAGCCAATATTGACTGTATTTACCACTTATAGTCGTGACTGAACCGTGTACTGACTTAGCAGCAGGGGCAGCCACACACACACACACACACACACACACACACACACACGCACACACACACACACACACACACGGCCCCCAAAAAAATCCCAGCAAAATAACACAAATTTACAGAATTTTATACACAAGTGTCCCAGAATAGTGTTCCCCCTCTACCTGTCTACCTGTCTCCCCTACCTGTCTATATTCTTCCTTCCACCGTCACCTACCACAATCACCTACCACCATCACCTACCACCATCACCACCATCTTCCTACCACACACCATCACCTACCATCACCTACCACCATCACCTACCATCACCTACCACCATCACCTACCACCATCACCTACCATCACCTACCACCATCACCTACCACCACCACCTACCACCATCACCTACCATCACCTACCATCACCTACCACCATCACCTACCACCATCACCTACCACCATCACCTACCATCACCTACCACCTACCATCACCCACCACCCACCACCATCACCCACCATCTCACCACCAACCAACTCACCAACCATCACTCCAACACCATCACCACCACCCACCACCATCACCCACCAACACCATCACCACCACCATCACCCACCACCATCACCACCACCATCACCTACCACCACCACCTACCACCACCCAACCACCATCACCACCAACCACCACCCACCACCATCACCTACCACCATCACCCAACACCACCACCACCACCACCCACCACCATCACCACCGTCACCTCACCATCCAACCACCAACCCACACCACCCACCACCAACACCCACCACCATCGCCCACCACCACCAACACCACCCACCACCACCGCCCACCACCACCACCCACCACCGTCACCCACCACCACCACCCACCACCACCGCCCAACACCACCCACCACCATCACCCACCATCACTCCACCACCATCGCCCACCACCACCACCACCATCACCTACCACCATCACCCACCACCGTCAACTCATCACCGTCACTCCACCACCGTCACCATCAGCCTTCATCACCTACCACCATCACCTACCACCATCACCTACCACCATCACCTACCACCACCACCTACCACCATCACCTACCACCCCTTAGGATAATTAAATACAATAGTAATTTAATATAATTCGTATTTTTGTAGGAATTTAGAGTCGACTAATTATTTAACCTTCCTCAATTACATTTACCTGTTAGCTTTCATTCCATTAATTACATTTACCTGTTAGCTTTCATTCCATTAATTACATTTACCTGTTAGCTTTCATTCCATTAATTACATTTACCTGTTAGCTTTCATTCCATTAATTACATTTACCTGTTAGCTTTCATCCCACTAATTACATTTACCTGTTAGCTTTCATCCCACTAATTACATTTACCTGTTAGCTTTCATCCCACTAATTACATTTACCTGTTAGCTTTCATTCCACTAATTACATTTACCTGTTAGCTTTCATTCCACTAATTACATTTACCTGTTAGTTTTCATTCCACTAATTACATTTACCTGTTAGCTTTCATTCCCTTAATTACATTTACCTGTTAGTTTTCATTCCACTAATTACATTTACCTGTTAGCTTTCATTCCCTTAATTACATTTACCTGTTAGCTTTGATTCCATTAATTACATTTTACCTGTTAACATTCATTCCACTAATTACATTTACCTGTTAGCTTTCATCCCACTAATTACATTTACCTGTTAGCTTTGATTCCATATTACCTACCTATTTGTACAGAGGACAGCGATTAGTGGTCTATTAAGGACTAGTTGGAATTGAATAGACACCTGTCAAAAACACCTGTCATAAACACCTGTCACAAACACCTGTCACAAACACCTGTCATAAACACCTGTCATAAACACCTGTCATAAACACCTGTCATAAACACCTGTCATAAACACCTGTCATAAACACCTGTCATAAACACCTGTCACAACACCTGTCATAATTCAAAATATACATTGAATTCTGTTAATATATTTGGCTGTTGTGAAGTGAGTTAAGCCTGAGTTAATGTTTACCCGGGTTAATGCTTACCTTAACTACACAGGTAAACGTGTAATTAACCTGATGGATTATGTTAAAATGGTTGAAGGTTTAACACTGAGACTCTACCTTAACACTGAGACTCTACCTTAACTAGATACCTTCACTTAACACTGAGACTCTACCTTAACACTGAGACTCTACCTTAACTAGATACCTTCACTTAACACTGAGACTCTACCTAAACCAGATACCTTCACTTAACACTGAGACTCTACCTTAACTAGATACGTTCACTTAACACTGAGACTCTACCAACACTGAGACTCTACCTAACTAGAACACGTTCACTTAACACTGAGACTCTACCTTAACTAGATACGTTCACCTAACACTGAGACTCTTACCTTAACACTGAGACTCTACCTTAACTAGATACCTTCACTTAACACTGAGACTCTACCTTAACCAGATACCTTCACTTAACACTGAGACTCTACCTTAACACTGAGACTCTACCTAACACTGAGACTCTACCTAACACTGAGACTCTACCTTAACTAGATACCTTCACTAACACTGAGACTCTACCTAAACTAGATACCTTCCAATTTAACACTGAGACTCACCCTAACTAGATACCTTCACTTAACACTGAGACTCTACCTTAACTAGATACCTTCACTTAACACTGAGACTCTACCTTAACTAGATACCTTCACTTAACACTGAGACTCTACCTTAACACTGAGACTCCACCTTAACTAGATACCTTCACTTAACACTGAGACTCTACCTAAACTAGATACCTTCACTTAACACTGAGACCTACCTAACTAGATACCTTCACTAACACTGAGACTCTACCTTAACCAGACCTCACATAACACTGAGACTCTACTTTAACTAGATACCTTCACTTAACACTGAGACTCTACCTTAACACTGAGACTCTACCTTAACTAGATACCTTCACTTAACACTGAGACTCTACCTAACCAGATACCTTCACTTAACACTGAGACTCTACCTTAACTAGATACCTTCACTTAACACTGAGACTCTACCTTAACTAGATACCTCTTACTTAACACTGAGACTCTACCTTAACTAGATACCTTCACTTAACACTGAGACTCTACCTTAACTAGATACGTTCACTTAACACTGAGACTCTACCTTAACACTGAGACTCTACCTTAACTAGATACGTTCACTAACACTGAGATCCCTACCTTAACTAGATACGTTCACTTAACACTGAGACTCTACCAACACTGAGACTCTACTTAACTAGATACGTTCACTTAACACTGAGACTCTACCTTAACACTGAGACTCTACCTTAACTAGATACGTTCACTTAACACTGAGACTCTACCTTAACTAGATACGTTCACTTAACACTGAGACTCTACCTTAACACTGAGACTCTACCTTAACTAGATACCTTCACTTAACACTGAGACTCCACCTCAACACTGAGACTCTACCTTAACACTGAGACTCTACCTTAACTAGATACGTTCACTTAACACTGAGACTCTACCTTAACTAGATACGTCTACTTAACACTGAGACTCTACCTTAACACTGAGACTCTACCTTAACCAGATACCTTCACTTAACACTGAGACTCTACCTTAACTAGATACCTTCACTTAACACTGAGACTCTACCTTAACTAGACACTTTCACTTAACACTGAGACTCTACCTTAACACTGAGACTCTACCTTAACTAGATACCTTCCCTTAACACTGAGACTCTACCTTTACTAGATACCTTCACTTAACACTGAGACTCTACCTTAACTAGATACCTTCACTTAGCACTGAGACGCGACCTTAACTAGATACTATCACTTAGCACTGAGACTCTACCTTAACACTGAGACTCTACCTTAACACTGAGACTCTACCTTAACTAGATACCTTCACTTAACACTGAGACTCTACCTTAACTAGATACCTTCACTTAATACTGAGACTCTACCTTAACTAGATAACTTCACTTAACACTGAGACTCTACCTTAACTAGATACCTTCACTTAAAACTGAGACTCTACCTTAACTAGATACATTCACTTAACACTGAGACTCTACCTTAACTAGATACCTTCACTTAACACTGAGACTCTACCTTAACTAGATACCTTCACTTAACACTGAGACTCTACCTTAACTAGATACCTTCACTTAACACTGAGACTCTACCTTAACTAGATACCTTCACTTAACACGGAGACTCTACCTTAACTAGATACCTTCACTTAACACTGAGACTCTACCCTAACTAGATACCTTCACTTAATACTGAAACTCTACCTTAACTAGATACCTTCACTTAACACTGAGACTCTACCTTAACACTGAGACTCTACCTTAACTAGATACCTTCACTTAACACTGAGACTCTACCTTAACTAGATACCTTCACTTAACACTGAGACTCTACCTTAACTAGATACATTCACTTAACACTGAGACTTTACCTTAACTAGATACCTTCACTTAACACTGAGACTCTACCTTAACTAGATACCTTCACTTAACACTGAGACCCTACCTTAACTTGATACCTTCACTTAACACTGAGACTCTACCTTAACTAGATACCTTCACTTAACACTGAGACTCTACCTTAACTAGATACCTTCACTTAACACTGAGACTCTACCTTAACTAGATACCTTCACTTCACACTGAGACTCTACCTTAACTAGATACCTTCACTTAACACCGAAACTCTACCTTAACTAGATACCTTCACTTAACACCGAAACTCTACCTTAACTAGATACCATCACTTAACACCGAAACTCTACCTTAACTAGATACCATCACTTAACACCGAAACTCTACCTTAACTAGATACCATCACTTAACACCGAAACTCTACCTTAACTAGATACCTTCACTTAACACAGAGGCTCTACCTTAACTGAATACCTTCACTTAACACTGAGACTCTAACTTAACTAGATACAGCTTCATAGCACTGGGACTCCCATAACTGCGATCACCTTCACTTAACACTGAGACTCTACCTTAACTAGACACCTTCACTTAACACTGAGACTCTACCTTAACTAGATACCTTCGCTAACACTGAGACTCTACCTTAACTAGATACCTTCACTTAGCTTACTGAGACTCTACCTTAATAGATACAGCTACATAACACTGAGGACTCTAACCCAACAGATACCTTCACCTAACACTGAGACTCTACCTTAACTAGATACCTTCACTTAACACTGAGACTCTACCTTAACTAGACACCTTCACTTAACACTGAGACTCTACCGTAACTAGATACCTTCACTTAACACTGAGACTCTACCTGAACTAGACACCTTCACTTAACACTGAGACTCTACCTTAACTAGATACCTTCACTTAACACTGAGACTCTACCTTAACTAGATACCTTCACTTAACACTGAGACTCTACCTTAACTAGACACCTTCACTTAACACTGAGACTCTACCTTAACTAGATACCTTCACTTAACACTGAGACTCTACCTTAACTAGATACCTTCACTTAACACTGAGACTCTACCTTAACTAGATACCTTCACTTAACACTGAGACTCTACCTTAACTAGATACCTTCACTTAACACTGAGACTCTACCTTAACTAGACACCTTCACTTAACACTGAGACTCTACCTTAACTAGATACCTTCACTTAACACTGAGACTCTACCTTAACTAGACACCTTCACTTAACACTGAGACTCTACCTTAACTAGACACCTTCACTTAACACTGAGACTCTACCTTAACTAGATACCTTCACTTAACACTGAGACTCTACCTTAACTAGATACCTTCACTTAACACTGAGACTCTACCTTAACTAGATACGTTCACTTAGCACTTGTTCAGTTAAGGTCACCATTAACCGCCACGAACGTGTGGTGAACGTTAACTGAGGCTGGCAAATGTTACTAAGGGTGAACGTGCCTTGAACTAACACAGGAAACACGGTCCAACGTACAGTACACCTGCCCTGCCTGGATCCGTGTTCAAAGCCGTTCTTTATACGTTCGTGCATTTGTCGTGTGGAGTAACACCTGTTTCGTGACTTACGTTCTTTTAGGCTGTAACAAGCGTGATTTCATACGTTCTTTTAGTGTCAGTGAATTTGTGTGTACAGATTACGTCTAAATATTCGTTCTTTTAGGACATTTTAACTGTATATATACGTTCTCGTTCCTTTAGGCTCCGTACGTTCGTTCCTTTAGGCTTTATACGTTCTTTCCTTTAGCTTCAGTACGTTCGTTCCTTTAGCCTCCGTACTATCGTTCCTGTAGGCCACGTAACCTTGTCAATAGATCCAATCACACGTTCCTTTAGGCTAAACCTTATATAGTAATCGTTCTTTTAGGAAATACATCAATTAATTACCTTCACCTGTAATCTACCTGTACGTTCCTTTAACATTAAATTCAGTTAATTAATCACTAAAAAATCACGTAATTTATATAATATAGTTTATATAATTCTTACAGTAGTTAGTTAAGAGAATTTCTATATTATTATTCCCTCAGTACAAATGGTTTTAGTTGGTCGAGATCTGTCTGTCTGTCTGTCTTTATCTTCTTATCTTCTTTATCTTCTTATCTTCTTTATCTTCTTATCTTCTTCATCTTCTTCTCCTCTTCTTCTCTCTATTAGGACCGAATCATAATAATCACAATATTTTGATAACAGCCAATCAATCAAAACACGAATTTATGACGTCAGGATGTTGTTGTGACGTATTGATGACGTGGTTGTGACGTAATGATGCTGTAGTTGTGATGTATTGATGACGTGGTTGTGACGTAATGATGCTGTAGTTGTGATGTATTGATGACGTGGTTGTGACGTAATGATGCTGTAGTTGTGACGTATTGATGACGTTATTATGACGTAATGATAATGATTTTTGTGACGTAATAGCAATCATTTTTGTTCTTGTTTGTCTTTAGTTTTTTACCAGTAGAAAGAATTTTAAGAATTGTGTCGTCTTTATTAGTAAACTATTGTCACCTCGGTCTAATGGGCCCCAGGTCTAATGGGCCCCAGGTCTAATGGGCCCCAGAATGGATTCTAACCTAACGTATTGTCAAGGTTTGGGGTCCCAGCAGGATTGGGACCTATTAGAACTGGGACCTATTAGAACTGGGGCCTATTAGAACTGGGGCCTATTAGAACTGGGGCCTATTAGAACTGGGGCCTATTAGAACTGGGGCCTAATAGAACTGGGGCCTATTAGAACTGAGGACCTAATAGAACTGGGGCCTATTAGAGCAGGGCCTATTAGAACTGGGGTCCATGACTGGGCCTATTAGAACTGGGCCTATTAGAACTGGGGCCCATTAGAACAGAGAGCCCATTAGAACTGGGCCCATTAGAACTGGCGCCCATTAGAATGAGCATTAGAACTGGGACCTATTAGGCTGCCCATTAAGACTGGGCCCATTAGAGCTGGGCCCATTAGAGCTGGGCCCATTTAACCTGCCTGTGTTCGGTCCACAAACTCGATTGCACAAATGTCCAAATATCTGGACACTACACCTACCTGACCTACCTACCCTACCCTGACCTACCCCTGACCTACCCTGCCTACCTGACCTACCTGACACCTACTGACCTGCCCTACCCCTGCCTAACCTACCCTACCCTAAGAATCAACAGTATCCATATAATTAGAGGTCAAGTCAGGTCAACAGAACAAATAACTAACCTTTTTTGTGTTGACAGAGTAGTTATGCTTGTTTAATTTAGACTATATAATTGGCCAATTAACTAAGCTCCGCCCACTTGTCCCTCCATAGGAACACAAATTATTATTTCTTATGACTAAAAAAAAAAATGTTACTTGAGATAATATAAATGTGTGTTCCTTTTTGTTCCTTGATGCTGTTACGTACGAGGCTCCGTTATGTTCCGTACCGTGAGAATGATGTTACTTGTGTGTGTGTGTGTTGAATTCATTTTGTTTGTAGTGAGTGAGATTGTGGGTAACTGTGGAGCAAGATTGTGGGTAACTGTGGGCAGGATTGTGGAGTAAACTGTGAGCAGGATTGTGGAGTAAGGCAGGATTGTGGGTAACTGTGGAGCAGGATTATTGGGTGAACTGTGGGCAGGATTGTGGGTAACTGTGGGCAAGATGGTCGACTTTTATGATTGAAGAATGTTAGAATCAAGTGTGAGGCACCACCATTACCTCAACACTCCAACACCTCCTCCAACCTCCACCACCTCCTCAACACTCCACCTCCTCCAACACTCCACCACCTCCTCCAACCTCCAACACCTCCTCCAACCTCCCACCTCCTCCAACACTCCACCCTCCTCCAACCTCCACCACCTCCTCCAACACTCCACCACCTCCTCCAACACTCCACCACCTCCTCAACACTCCCTCCCTCCCTCCCTCTATAGAAGTGATAAATTAGACAACTTTGATAGTTCTACTTAAAGCAGCGTTAAGTAGTTAGACCTGTAATGTAGTTGTTTCAGTCTGGTTTTAAGGCGGTCACTTCAGAGGGTCAATGGTATATCAAACACACAGATACACACACACACACGCAGATACACACACACACACGCAAATACACACACACACACACGCAGATATACACACGCACACACACTACATGTTAGACCCATAAGCAAATGACTATAAAACCATGATTCAATTTTCCTTCTTTTTGCCTCTCTTTCCTTAAGTAGTTAAGTATTGACGTACTTTACTAGCTTTCTACTTATAAAAGCTGTAACAGTCTCACTTTATCACTTAAAGTAATTTATGATACACAGAGCTTTGAGTAATAGTTAACTAGATATAAGAATGAGAGATCTTTCTTGTCTAGGTTCAAGTTATAGATGGAAATGAAGATCTTTCTTGTCTAGGTTCGAGTTATAGATGGAGGAATAAGTCATATCAAAACGTTTATTCATTTGTTTTATTATCGTATTTTGAAGGTTCTTTGTAGGTTTAGGTTTGTGTGTTATTGTTATTATTCCATCTATAGATTTTTTAATAGACGTCTGAATAAGTTAATATGTCTTAGAAATAGGATGGGGTTTTAAAATGCCCCAAATTAGAAAAACCAAAAATCGTCGACTATATGATTAAATGCTGATCATTGTACTTATACTTTCCCTTGTTTTTTTAACTACCATATAACTCCTGCCATCATAATCTCTATACAAACTCCTTCGCGTCCTTGAAATGGTTAATATTATAACAAATATTTAACACTTTAGGATAATAAAGAACATTCTCCTTTAATAACATGTTAAAAATAGGTGATAATATTTTCACTCTCGTCTCTATGCTAGCACACGCTGATGATAATGACGTCACAATTTGTTGTTTTGGTTTTGCGCAATAAACACCATAGAAAGAGTATAAGGTCGTGAATCATCCACTGTAGGGCTCTGATAGCATTTAGTAAGGATTCACACCCTTATAATCACAAGGCTTGATGCGCTTTTGTTTTGACGTCCATTTGACCATTAACAAAGCTTGACCAGGGATAGTTGTAGTTTTGAGGCCATTTAATAACGAATACATTAAATTAACATTATTTTAGCAATTAATTAACGCTGAGATACGATATTTATTTGTTATATAAATGAAATGTATATAACGAAAGGGTTTTACCATGTTTAATGAAGTATAAATGTTAATTAACTTTACCCTCATAAGTAAATATTTGCCTGAAAGTCTACAGGGCAAACAATATCCTCGTCTACTTGTTTACATAGTTCCTACATCAGTAATAAACGTAAATTGTCTACATAAAAGTTTCCTGGTAGACATTTTTATAATATATTCATAAAAAAAAATTGTTTGCACTGTGATAATCATTGTTTGTTATAATATAAATTGTTTTATATAAAAATGGAAGCTGTTTACATCCAACCAGAGGTGATATATGCCTAAAATATATGTAAACAGGAATAAAAATTGTTTGCACTTTCAATATATCGTTTACATCCTGTTAAACACGTCTGTCTGTCTGTCTGTCTGCTCTAACCTACAATGTACAATTATCATCACATAATAATAATTACCCTTCCCTAATGACCCTGGTTATCATAATTATCTTCCCCTAATTACCTAGTTATCATAATCACCTTGTTAACTAATTACCTTCCTTCCATTAGTTGAGTTATTAACTTTGTAATTAAAGAGCAATAAATGACCTTTGATTACCTGTGTTGTTCTTACCTATGTATGCTTATGTATGTATGTATGTATGTATCAATAAACTCAAATAAAACACCAATTTATTCATATATAAAAAACAAATTATTAAAATACAATGAATTTGTTTATCAATACAATTTAATGACGTAATAGTGACGTCCTTGGAGAAGGAGCTTGTGTTGATTTCAAGCTAGATGTCACGGGTTCGATTCCCCGGGCCGGTGGAAGTTGTTGGACATACTTTCTAGCCCCCATTAGTCCCTGTTCACCTAGTAGTATAGTAGGTACTTGTTTTAAGACGTCAGTTGCGAATTCGTAGTCAGGGATAAGTTGTTGAGCTTCTAATAACGTAAAATTGGTTATTACGTCGAATTTTACATCTACTTGGACATAGGTTCGAACCCTCATGACAGCCTTGACTATTTTATTATTATTATTATTATTATTATTATTATTATTATCATCATCATCATTATCATTATTACACAAAACTGTGATCGGTGACACACACACATTATATTTTATATTATATTTTACCTGAACAAATTTTCCTTGAAGTTTAATAATTGAATTACCACAAATTGCCGTATAATCGTTTCGTGAATAATAGCTGAATTATATAGAAATAGATGACTAATTGATATATAATCGTTTGTAATAACTAATAATTCCTTCAACTAATAACTGGATTATTTAATATTAAAATCTTCCATGAATAAATAGTAACAAATATATAAATACAATATACCTGGCAACAACTTCTTGATCAATATTTACCTATTTCACGATTATTAACATCATTTACATAAAGATTGAAACTATAAATAATAAAATTAATAATATGTATACAAATTATCAATTATATATATCAATTATCAACAATAAATATGAAGAAAGGTAATAAAATGTAATAATAATTGAGGTATCTGGAAGGCGACATGTGGCAACTCATCAGCATGTTGGGGACGAGTCGGGAAATTTGCTCTCAGTAGTGACTCAGACGTTGGTGAGATTGTGTCTCTTGCCTGCTCCTCCTCATACGTTCACTGAAACCTCCCATTCCTGCTGTTCCTGTTGAGAGCTGTTCCTGTTGAGAGCCGTTCCTGTTGTGAGCCGTTCCTGTTGAGCTGTTCCTGTTGTGAGAGCTGTTAAAAGTTGACAGCCGTTCCTGTTAAATATTTTACGTCTTTTCGTAAGTAAATTCCGTTTGTTTACATATTTCTTTTAGCTAATTACTGGTTCCATTTTGGGTTAGGTTAGGATTAGGTTCATTTTAAGTTAGATTAGGTTAAGTTAGGTTCACTTTAAGTTAGGTTAGATGAAGTTAGGGTCATTTTAAGTTAGGATTAGATTAAGTTACGGTCATTTTTAAGCTAGATTAGGTTGTTACGGTCATTTAAATTAGATTAGGTCAGGTTAGACTAAGTTAGGGTCATTTAAGTTAGATTAGGTTAGTTAGGTTCATTTTAAGCTAGATTAGGTTAAGATTACGGTCATTTAAGCTGAATTGGTTGTTACGGTCATTTTAATTAGATTAGGTCAGGTTAGACTAAGTTGGTCATTTTAAGTTAGATTAGATTAAGTTAGGGTCATTTAAGTTAGGTTAAGATAGGTTCCTTTGTTATAGTTATTGTGAAGAGATTAACTCGAGTATTGTTATGATGATAATGGCGGTAACACACAGAGATACGATAAGTCTCTGTCTGTCTCCTGTCTGTCTCTGTCTGTCTGTGCCTGTCTGTGCCTGTCTGTCTGTGTCTGTCTGTCTGTCTGTGCCTGTCTGTCTGTGTGTCTGTCTGTCTGTGCCTGTCTGTGTGTGTGTCTGTCTGTCTCTGTCTGTCTGTCTGTCTGTCTGCTCTGTGTCTCTGTCTGTCTGTCTGTCTGTGCCTGTCTGTGTGTGTCTGTCTGTCCATCTTTGTATCATGGGGAAAATACTAGTAATAATAATATACCAAGATTGGGTGGGGTGGGTTTGGTGGGCAGAATTGGGCTGGGTATGGTCGGTATAGTGGGCAGAATTGGGCTGGGTATGGTCGGTATAGTGGGCAGGGTGGGCTGGGTATAGTCAGTATAGTGGGCAGGATTGGGCTGTGTATAGGTCGATATAATAGTGGGCAGAAGTGGGCTGTGTATAGTCAGTATAGTGGGCTGGGTATGGTCGGTATAGTGGGCTGGGTGGGCAGAATTGGGCTGGGTATAGTCGGTATATTGGGCAGGGTGGGCTGTGTATAGTCGGTATAGTGGGCTGGGTATGGTCAGTATAGTGGGCTGGGTGGGCTAGACTGGCATGGTCAGTATAGTGGGCAGAAGAATTGGGCTGGAGCATGGTCGGTATAGTGGGCAGGGTGGGCTGGGTATGGTCGGTATAATTGGGCTGGGTGGGCTGGATATGGTCAGTATAGTGGGCAGGAATTGGGCTGGGTATGGTCGGTATAGTGGGCAGAATTGGGCTGGGTATGGTCGGTATAGTGGGCAGAGGTGGGCTGGGTATGGTCGGTATAATTAGGCTGGGTGGGCTGGGTATGGTCGGTATAGTGGGCAGGGTGGGCTGGGTATGGTCGGTATAGTGGGCAGGGTGGAGCTGGAGCTAGGTCGGTATAGTGGGCAGGGGTGGGCTGGGTATAGTCGGTATAGTGGGCAGGTGGGCTGGGTATGGTCGGTATAGTGGGCAGGTGGGCTGGGTATGGTCGGTATAGTGGGCAGGGTGGGCATGGCATGGTCGGTAGTGGGCTGGGTATAGGCTGGGTATGGTCGGTATAGTGGGCAGGGTGGGCTGTGTATGGTCGGTATATAGTGGGCTGGGAAATTGGGCTGGGTATGGTCAGTATAGTGGGCAGGGTGGGCTGGGTATGGTCGGTATAGTGGGCAGAATTGGGCTGGGTATGGTCAGTATAGTGGGCAGGAGTGGGCTGAGTATGGTCGGTATAGTGGGCAGGGATAGTGGGCAGGAGCCTATGGTCGGTATAGTGGGCAGAATTGGGCTGGTATGGTCAGTATAGTGGGCTGGAAGTGGGCTGGGTATGGTCGGTATAGTGGGCAGGGTGGGCTGTGTATAGTAGCAATACGTAACTAG
>NW_024725119.1:0-22516 GCF_018991925.1 Homarus americanus | reverse complement strand
TTACGCATCGTTATCATGGTTATTACGGCTAGTATTAATTGGGTGGGTGATCGCCTGGCCCTATGAACACTAGATGCTATACGGACATAAGGACTTTAGTGGAGCCATAATTTTATCCAATTTAAAACTTTTCCTCGATACCATGAGCCTTAACTTTTCTCAGAAGCCTCTGATGCGGTACTCTGTCAAATACTTTGCTAAAGTCTAAGTAAATAACATCGTAATTTTCGTCATTATCTACAAGATTTTCCCTTTGTAAACCCATGTTAAGAGTCGTAGATTTATTTGTTTTTCTCTAAATGCGATCGGAGGCTATTTGCTATAATTGATTCAAGAAATTTCCCCACTATTGACATCAAACTAATCGTCCTGGAAATTTGACTCTGATGCTCCGTCTCCCTTTTTGAATATGCATACTACACTTGCCTGTTTCCACTAATCTGGCACAACTTCCGTGTCTAATGATTTTGTAAATAAATTTACGAGGGGTCCACTTATTTATTCCTTACACTCTTTCAGAACTCGAGGGAAAATTTCATCCGGCCCTGGGGATTTTGTCTTCTTTAATTTATTTATCTCCTTAAGAACATTCTCTTTTCTGATAGTGATATTCTTTAATTTCTCTTTTTCATTTCTCGTTAATATCAGTTCCACCTCATGAACTTCCCCGTGAATTTCTTCTGTGAAAACTGATAAAAAGTAGCTGTTTAATGCTTTGCTTATTTCCCCACTGTCATCGATCACTTCCCCCCTCCCTGACATTAAAGGCCCAACTTTGTCCATGACCTTTGTCCTAAATACCTGTAAAAATCCCTTGGGATTTGCCTTGGATTCTCTTGCTATCCTGATTTTGTAGTCCCTCTTTGCCTTTCTTACATTTTTCTTAACATTCCTAGATAGTTCATAATACCTATTTCTGAGCTGCTCCTCTCCTCCCTTTAATTTCTTATAAATTCCGTTTTTTATTCCTGTGTCATGTTTAAGTTTTCTGGTCATTCACCTTGGCTCATTTTTATTTGACCTAATTTTTCTGTATGGTATATTTTGTTCTTGTGCTTTACCTAGTATACGAGTGAATATATTATAGTCATGATCAATTGTTGTGTCACCTGTGATCTCACACCTTCCTACTAGAGACCTCACTTAGGTACTTTCTTAACCCCTGATAATCTGCCAATAGAAAGTTTGGGACTCTGACCCATATTGTCATTGTTTTTCGTTTCCAAATTTAGGGTGAACCTGATTTCTTTGTGGTCACTGTTCCCTAGTTCTTCCTCTATTGTGTTATCTCTGATAATATTTCTTTATTTTATAACAATAGGTCTAATATATTGTCACCTCTAGTAGGTTCTGTAATTAGTTGTTTCAAAAAATTGTCTTGTACTGCGTCTAGGAAGTCTGCAGATTCATAGTCATCTACAATGTTGTCCCAGTCAATATTTCTGAAGTTGAAATCCCCCATAATGCACAGGTTGTTGTATTTTGCTGACCCACTCATTTCCTGCCATATGGGCTGAGCTGCTTCTTTCCCAAGAGTTGGGGCCTGTAAATCACTCTCATAATTAGTTTTTCCTCTTCCTTCTGCAATTTCTACCCATACAGAATCGGTTTCAAATTCACCCTGTATTGAAGTATTAATACAACATTTTAATGTATCCCTGACGAAGAGTGCGACCCCTCCCCCCTTCCTACCTTCCCTGTCCTTGTGAAAAAGTTTGTACCCTTCTATGTGGTACTCTGATAAAAAGTACTTGCTCGCCAGATTCATCCAAGTTTCGGTGATTGCTATGACGTCTACATTCTAGGTACATACAACCGCTCTGAGCAAGTCTATTTTATTTCTAACGCTTCTACTGTTTGTATAGTATACATTTAAACCTACTCTTCCCTTGTCCTGTTTTACCCCTTGTCCTGAGTAACCAATTTTACTCCCCAGGACCTGCTTGTTTTTTGACTCCCACTTACCCAGACCTCTCTCTACTAGCGAAACCCCCCCTTTTTAGTGACAATTTCACTCTCCAGGGATGCAGACAACGTCTTTACCCCCGCTCGAGACAAGTGTACTCCGTCACGACTGAACAGGTAGTCGTTGCCATAGAATAGTTGCCAGTTATCAATGACTGCCCAACCATTGCTTACACAATGTTTTTCCAGTCGGCAATTTATATCAATTGCCCTGGACAGCCATTCACGACCAACTCCTCTTCTAGTCAAGACACCACATACTATAGGGATCCCTCCCCTATCTCTAACCTTCCCCAGCGCCTCCCTATACCTCTTGAAAAGTTCCTCACTCCTAACCTTTCCTATGTCGTTACCTCCCATCACTAAGACACACTACTGGATTGATACCTTCCCCTGACAGAACCGTATCTATCCTCTCAGCTACATGCCCTATCCCAGTAGGGTGTGTCATAGGAGGGAAGATCAGCTAAAACTAATGGCCCATCACTTTTTTGGTAGATTTTAGTGTATATAAACAGAAAATAATTTCAGTTTCAATATTTTGCAACCTTTTGCTAGGTAAATTTTAGCGTGAAATTTATCGAAAATCTAACGTACAGCTGCATTAGTGCATTACAATTAAATAGTGAACATTGCTTTCTGACTTCATTCTTTAACAACCCAACTAACAATATTTTTTTCTGTTTCAGATTCTGATGCATTTATAAGTTGATAAAATTTGCGATGGCTGCTTGTGTCAGGATGAGGAACCAAAAATCCAGCCATCTCAGTCACTATCTTGGGTCTGGGAGAGAGCTCCTGAAGTCGGAGTTGCCTACATTGAGAGATGCTTTGAGATACGATGTTTTAATCAGGCAAATCAGTGAAAAGAACCAAAGATCTTACACAAACAAAGACATTGCCAGTGATATGACCAAAGCTGTCTTGGCACAGTACACTCTGGCTAACGCTCAGTTCAAGCCTCCAGTCATAACAAGTCAGAAAAAGATTAGTGAGAGACTGCTAGCCAGTTGGGAAAAGGCAAGAGATATCTCTCTTGGGAGAGGAAAACTTGCAGTTAAGGACAGCTTTGCCAAGCAACTGGACCAGATATTTGACATAATTACTTGCAAGTGCCCAATTGTTCTCTGTCCTGAGTTTGGATGCGATCGTGACTGTAAATCCGAGGCCCACATCTCCTATATTTGCAAGCGTGAACTGAAGATTCCTGTGATCGAACTGGCATTTGTCAAAGCACAGAGAGAGAAGACTGGCAGTATAGGGGCACTCATGATTTCTAGCCAAGATATTCCGGAGTCCAAGAGACAGGAGGCTGCCACAGAGAGACAGAAGAGGAGAAGAGTTGCCGAGGAAAAGAGACTTGAGAAGGCCCAGGGTGAGGTAAAAAAGGCCGATGATTGGAGTCAAGCTGATTCAGAGTTTAATGATTCTCCCCATGGCTGATCCGAGTGCTGACCAGGAGAATGGTGACTTTGTCCCTAACCCAGAAAATAATGCATCCCAAACCTTCCAGGCATAAGATTCGAAATAGGAAAGATCCTGAGTATAGCTCTGGCCAGCATGCGACACCCACACTGGTCTCAGAGAAACTGCAGAGATAAAGCAACAGCTGCTCTGATTGACGGTGGTTTGATAACACCTGGATGATGTTCACCTGGTGATAGATCATACCAAAGCAAGGAGAGCTCAGGAGGAAACTTGTCAGTAACCTAGAAGAGGAGTTTGGATAAGGATAAGAGAAAATGCGGAAATCAAATTGTTTGTTCTTGATGGGGAGAAGGGATGACACCAAGTGTTCATGAAAGTTGGGAGAGTTCCTACGTTGTTCCCTGCCAGTGTGAAGGAGGGAACACTACCTGCTGCAGTGAACCAGAGGGAAGTATTTGTGGCATTTCACTCCAGAGAAAGAGGACATCAGGAAACCAGCTGAGATAGTGGCAGATAACATTGTGAACTGGCTCAGAGAGAGGAACGTAGGCCAGACCCTGCAGGCCATTGGAGGGGACAGCACCAACACGAACACAGGGTGGCAAGGGGGGGGTCATACAGTGGGTAGAGCGGAAGATTGGGAGGAAGCTGGTCTGGATTGTTTGTGACCTCCACACCAACGAGTTGCCACTCAGACATCTGATCCAGGAGCTGGATGGGGTAAGACTTTTTCAAACAACAACAGATGGTCTGGGTCCTTTTAAGCAAGATGCTGACTCTGCCACTGGAGTTAGAAATAAACTGAGCTTTTGAAAAATCACAGTTGGCCCTCCACTCGTTGAGCTTTGCACATACTGTCATTGACGACCTGAGTACTGACCAGTACTATGGTTACATGATTTGCAGTGCCATCAAAACTGGGGTCATGCCTGATAGACTTGCTTACCTGCAGATAGGTCAAGTCTCACATTCTAGGTGGCTCACAACGGCTCTCAGGTTCTGCAGAATTTGGGTCGCTCATCATAAACTGAAAGGGAACCAGCTTCACAACCTGAGACTTAATGTCCAATTCATCGTGAGTGTCTACTTGCCAAATTGGTTCAACACCAAGGTCAAGTCGTTGTTCTCCGAAGGTCCGAGGCATGTTCTCTTCCAGCTTGAGCTCCTGAGGAGTCAGCCAAGGAAGGTTGTTCAGATTGTGGAGCAGACTGTGAGGAGATCTTCCTGGTATGCTCATCCCGAGGACAGTTCTGCAGACAATGCTCTGCAGTAAGGATGAGGAGGAGAGAAGAGTGGCAGTCAAAACGTACTTGGATATGAAACTTATGAGAGGATCTGGGCATGACGAATCAGCTGGTGACGATTCCTTCAGGGTCAGGAAGACTCCTGAAGTCAATCTAGGTGCCAAGACCCTCACTGATCTCATAGATTTGGATAACATCCAGGCTGGCAGTGAGCCTCACTGCAGTGTTTCACCACGTGCCCAAGCCAGAGCTATGACAACCCCATGCATGTCCCTGCTCTGGCCCTCGCACACCCCGGTGGAGTATAGAGTGGCCAGCAAGTGAGCGAGTGCTGGAACATGTTGGAGAGGAGGAAGGCCACATCCGAGCTCAGGTGGTCAGCAGGGGAGGTGATGAGTAGAAACAGAAGCAAGAAAGACATATTTCAGGTAAAAAAACATAACCGGTCGTAGTAGTAAGTCCCGTTTTTTAGACATTTTGATGATTTTGTTTCTTTCTAAAGGAATATTAGACCATTAAATGTGTCAAGATCATTCGTTTCCACTATTCTGGATCATTTGCATCCTAATAAATTTAAACTCACATTTTTACTTTACTTTAAATAAGCTATTTAGTGGTGTTGGTAAAAGGGTGGGAATACTGAATTTTCATAAGATTTTAAGTTAAAATTTACCTAGCAAAAAATGAAAACTTTTCAAATTTGAAGATATCACATGATTCTGCACATAGAACTACATCATTAATACCATGGGCCGATTTTTCAAACTCAAAAAAAAAAATTCGCTTCCGTATGACACATCCTACTACTACAACTTAATATTAATTCGTATATTGTAAGATTTTGTATATTTCTTTTCAGGACTTGCTTACTGCCATATGATGTTTAATTTATACTTTAAATAGGTTAGGTTAGGTTTGGTCAGGTCAGGTTACATTTCGTATGAAGGTATTCATTTATTTGTACATTTATGATCTACAGGATCGTTTATGGCCGGTGAAAAGTTTCCCAAAAAGAGAAATACCTAGAATTTATCACTAATCGTCAATTATGCATATTTAGTGTAACATATAGTATATATTCCGTTTATATTTGTTTGTTTTCATATTATTTTAGTCAATTATTTGTTGACATTAAATTACAATAAGTAAATATTATTAAAAACAACACTGAAAAACACACAAGTGACTTTGTAACATATAATTAGGTCAAGATAATAATACAAATACGACGTGCTGGTCAATCTCCGAAAGAGTTGTCCGGGGATCTAGCTAACCTCTGGTCGGGGCTTGACCAGCAAGAAAAAAAAAACAAAAAATTATTTTGGTGATACGTGGTGTAATGGTCAGCATACTCGGCTTTTAATGCGAGTCGACCCGAGTTCGATTCCCAAGCAGAGTAGGACTGTTTTTTTTTTATTATTTTTTTTTTTTTTAATACGTCATTTGTCTCTGTCGACCCAGCAGTAATTAGCGACCTGGATGTTAATCGATTAGTGGATTGTGATCGGGATAATGGTTAGCCAGTGCAGTTGGCGAGTTGTCCGGCCTTCTCGGATTATTCCTTGACACTAGGTCATGCAACTCGTTAACTTAGGGTGTGGTAGTTGTGTTGACTATAGCTTCTACACGTTAAACAAATTCACGCCTTGGGCCGGCCCATCCTCGTACACGAGGGGCAACCATTAATATTTCTTGAGTAAATGTTATAAGTATATACTGCAGTTAGTCTATAGTATAAAAGACAAAGAATTTCAAAATATATATATTTAGTTCCAGGGTTTATTTAGTTATTTATTACTTGTACTTATTACTGGTATTTGTTTTCCTCTCATCTGTATAGTTTAAATCTTTACTGTTGTTTTGAGTAACTTTAGATTTAATTATTTTTCTCCGAAACTTACGTCTTTTACATTTTTTTCAGAATACATCATAATATCATATCACCCATGATGATTATCCTGTATGTAAAACGAAAAAAAATGATAACACTTAGTTAATATTTGTTAATGTTAGGTTAAGTTAGTTTAAGTTTTCCATTTCACAATTCATTAATACCTAATATGATGACGTACATGATCTCCGATGGCCATTCAGAAGCTTAAAATAATACATAGAAGTTATCGATATTAGGCAATTATCCCTGTTTAGTTTAAGCTTTTACAAATCATCAATCTTTTTTGTCAAATAGAGATAACTTTTTGGCTTTATTATTACAACCTAATATTAATTCGTATATTGTAAGATTTTGTATATTTCTTTTCAGCCCTTGCTTACTGCCATATGATGTTTAATTTATACTTTAAATAGGTTAGGTTAGGTTTGGTCAGGTCAGGTTACATTTTGTATGAAGATATTCATTTATTTGTACATCATCCTACACTCATTTTCGTCTCCTAACTTCGTCTAACAATAACGTATAAAAGTTTCTGACCTGAAATGTATCGCCAAACTCCTTTAAGTTTGTCCCTGTGAAAGTTTCTAGCGACGAGGAATAAGTTTCAGAATATATCACTTGTGGGGGTACTGGTGTAACATTAATCGGGCACTTTTTTTTCTACGAGAGGCGTATAAATACTTCTGATCAGGGAAGTTATTATCAAATTTCTCAGGCTTAGCGAAGTAGAAGTTTATGTACTGAAGAACTTTTGAACTTGTCAAGACGCAAGAGAGGGAGGTATGTGTGTGTGTGAGTGTGACTGTAATTTTCCTGTATGTATTTACGCATGTGCACTCATGTATATTTGAACACATGAGATTATGTAGTGTTACTCTATACACTCGGGCAATAACATCATCCAGTAAGAGCCTTCACTAAGACTCACTGTATGATAGACTTTGATCCACACACTGTATCAGCAAATGTATCTATATGTTGATCCTGGACGGCTACGAGTCACCAGCGACCCTAAATCATATGGTCATTAAAAGTGTAATTTGTACACAGTAAACAGTCTAGTAAACTTATTTGAATGGACACCAAGTTACCGTAATCATTTGTTTGAAACCCATTGAGTAGATCAGTGCACATACATGCCTCTAGATGGAGTGTGTGTGTTATATGTGTTTAACCCCATGTACCAGTGTTGAGTTTAATGGATCACTGTTCCTGGAATGTATTTTGTTTTTACTGTAAAGCTGAAGTTTGTTTCCATACGATCAGATATTTTATTTCCTTATTCTTGATCATTCCTTTGCCAAATAAGTACATTGTGTCATCTACATAAATTGTGAAAGCTTCTGTAAACACGTTATTTTTCTATACATTTGCCTGGGATAGTATTAGCGCCAAGTTATTATTAATTTGTGTTGATCAGTACACTTTTAATATAAAAAATCCGCTGGTGCATTTATTATTTTCTTATGGCAAGGGTAAGGTACATATTTGTAACTTTGTGTATTATGTAGTTAACTATGTTTGAGACATTAGTGCTTTACACCATGAAGTAGGTACAGCACATCATAAAACTTAAGCTTTCAGAAATTAAAAAACAAAAATAAGACCTCCTTCCCTGCTGCCTTACACATGCTGTGGCTTTAACTCTCCTGTCCGTTGTGATTTTCCACCCTGTCCGACCCTCCACTGTGTCAGCTGACGTGTTCAAACAAAAGAACGTCGGTTTCCGCAGTTACAGACATCAAAATCTAACCATCTATTATTCTTCATCACTTCAAACCTCATAGTTTTCAATTCAATTAGTTTCAATGATAAATTATAATTAAACCCTTTCTGCCAAGGAGTATAATTAAATTAAAAGTATCGCAAAAGTTTCCAAACGAACACTGGCGCACAACCCTGGTGCCTACAACATATAGCATCCACATCGATACCTTTTCCCGGGCTACCTGCCTCTTCTCCCTAGCTTATATCCTCACCAGGCAGGAGTCCTCCTCTCCCTACTACACCATAACTTCATAACCCAGGTATGTAATGTATCCTCGCTGGCACCAGAATAGGAAGCCCATGTTATTCTCCGTTAACCTCACAACTTGCCCAAACTCTAGCAGTTAGTCTCAGTGCGGTTATTCGGGCGACCAGACCACACACATGCCGCCGGCTGCCCAGCACCTGCAGGGAGAGCTATAAGGGAGGGAGGCAGTGAAACTCACTCTCAGGACTCTACAACACCCCCGGGGAGAGAGGCAGAGTTTTAACCCTCACCCAGAACAGCTTACGTTTCTCCACGAATCAGATTTAGTTAGACAGCAGTAATGTGTAACACCTGGAGTTATTGTTATTATCAATTAGTTTAGAGTGTAATAACAGTAATTACAATTAACATGTATGCTTTAGAGAAACATTCTGTGTAGGACAGTGAGTGAGAGTTAGAATAAAGAACTATATTGTATTATAATGATGGTGCTATATTGACGTTACCATTTGTTGAGCCTTAGGACAAAAAAAAAAGATTTATTCTTACTAATCTTACGTAATTCAGTACAATGATTAGTAAATTAATAGTTGCCATTGAAATCACTGTACCGACATGTTTGATTGATTGATTGAAATAGACATGTCGTAATTGTCGCACAGTTAATTATTGGTATTTGGTAATTCTTAGGAACTTATGAGTATATGTCATAATAATTTTCAATGGGATCAAAATAAGGTTTCACAAATATTTTAATATTCAGGCGGTAGATATCTTTTAAGAGGTCTGGGTTTGAGAGGAGTGCATGGTGGTGGTCTCAGTGGGTCTGGGTATCACAAGTTGTACGTCTGTTTGGTCCGGAATTTTAATTTATAATCATGGTAATGTAAATCCATTGGTAGTTAGTACGTACAGTATATACCCATACTAGTTGGTAAATATTTCCGCTATTTTTTTTTAATAACACTAAACCTCCAGCCATCCATTAACTTGAAAATAGTCATAGTTGTATAAACACGACCAAAAGAATATCCTATTTGAAGTTTAGCCACTCAAGTGCTACCTGGGCGGGCAAGTCCTTAGATGATTCATAAATGTTAAAAGTGCGAAGGATCTTGATCTCAACTTTTAAAAATCTCGATCTCGGGAAAAAAATAGATTTCTTGCTCAAGTAAAGTATGAGGAGTCACCCAGACCTTAGCCTAATTCTCTGGTAACACATAAGTAAACACACTAGAGCTATAGCCACAGTCAAGTAATAAAAATACTCTTTTTTGGGGTTACATATAATAGAAAATTGATAACGATTAGGTAAAAAAATGTTACTCGCATATTTTAAGTAAATTTACTTTTTCTACTCCTTTAGGATCAAATATATGTAAACATTCAAAGCCCGGAATAGAGGCAACCAACTGTCACTTTGTCAGTCTAAGATATCTGTTTTCAAATAGGGATTAAATTTTTGCTTTTGTAAAGAAAAAATACTTATACGTTATTTAGTATTTCCTGATGAGCCCTTTAGTTTTAGGTTACATTAAAACATATATAGAAAACAATTTGAGGATTATATTTGACATATTCTAATAGAACTTTTCTTTGTATATTAATCTTGGTAACACGTACAGATGTTTCATGGTAGTGATAATTTTAGTCAAAGTAAAATATCACGTGAAACAGCATCTATTAAGCGATTACTCCACAATACAGATTTATCTCTACACGGTCATTATTCCTTTATCAAACTGGTGTTTTATTATGGGTACGGGTTTACTCCACCCACTAGTTAACGAGGGCATAATAAGGTTAAAAGCCTATAGAAGCTCGCCTGATGCTCAGTACATTCCGTGTTGTTGTAGCTAATGGTAATAATTTAACAAGATAAAGTTACTTAAGTCCGATGACCTGAATTAATCAAAATTTAAGTGTATTTCAAATGGGAAATAATATCAGGCATCCTTAACCATGGAAATTAGAAGCTGTTTTGATTAGTAGCCCAGACCAGGTGTGTCCGTCACTGATGGCCTTATAGGTGATGGGAGGTTCGCCCACATACACATCAGTCAAAATGAAACTCACTGCGTGTACCGGACAGTTCCTCTCCATAATGATTTTTTTAAGTATGTATTAGTAATCGCGAAGTTAGTCTCATCATGTACACTTCCCATCTGAATTATTTTAAACTGGTTTATAGCCTGTGTCGGTATCTACACTATCACTCTACTTCTCTACCAGAGCTTCTCAACTGGGGAACCACAAAGTATTTTCTAGAGGGTCGACGGATTGAAAACATAGATGGTCTTGGAGATGCCACGCGTTATAAAACAATTACTAAATACTTCTTCTTAATAAAGTTGATACAATTCTGAGAGAGTATTTCACTTCCTCATTTACCGACTTATTAAATTACTGTATGGTTATAATGGAATCATTTTATTGATAAAGTATATATATTCTTCATTGCTCTGCTTATTGTTTTAGTATAAGAATAAATAAGTGACAAAGATATACAAGAGGAGTGAATTATTCATTATAAAATAGCTTTTATACATTAACCAATACTGTATATTAAGAGAAGTGAAGCTGTAATATATAAGCACCTTACAAACTTAATATAACAGAGACACCGTGACCTTACGGGGGAACTGACCATCAGGTTCTGCTGGTTCTGGGTACAAGTCTGAACAAATTTTCCGATGTCTCTTTGTTTAAGTTAAATTTCCCCCCAAAATAATACTTTAACAAATCTCTTTTAACTTACAGAATCCAACATTTCAGGTTTAATTATAAATCAGATCATAATATCAGTGTTTACATATACACAAGAGTTGAGGCGTTTTCTTGTGTTGATGACAGCAGCACAATCTCGGGTGCCAGTGACGTCGGCCTATGGTAAATTCGGCCAAGTAACCTCGGCCCGCATCCAGTGGTGACCTCGGCCCACATCCAGTGATAACCTCGGGTCACATCTAGTGGTAACCTCGGCCCACATCCAGTGGTGACCTCGGCCCATATCCAGTGATAACCTCGGGTCACATCCAGTGGTAACCTCGGCCCATATCTAGTGGTAACCTCGGCCCACATCCAGTGGTGACCTCGGCCCATATCCAGTGATAACCTCGGGTCACATCTAGTGGTAACCTCGGCCCACATCCAGTGGTAACCTCGGCCCACATCCAGTGATAACCCTCGGGTCACATCTTAGTGGTAACCTCGGCCCACATCCAGTGGCAACTTTGTGGCCCACATCCAGTGGCAGTGACTCTCGGCCCATATTCAGTGATAACCTCGGGTTACATCTATGTAACCTCGGCCCACATCCAGTGGTGACTCCGGCTCCATATCCAGTGATAACCTCGGCCCACATCCAGTGGTAACCTCGGTCCACATCCAGTGATAACCTCGGCTCACATCTAGTGGTAACCTCGTCCCACATTCAGTGGTGACCTCGGCCCATATCCAGTGATAACCTCGGCTCACATCCAGTGGTAACCTCGGCCCACATCTAGTGGTAACCTCGGCCCACATCCAGTGGTGACCTCGGCCCATATCCAGTGATAACCTCGGGTCACATCTAGTGGTAACCTCGGCCCACATCCAGTGGTGACCTCGGCCCATATCCAGTGATAACCTCGGTTCACATCTAGTGGTAACCTCGGCCCACATCCAGTGGTAACCTCGGCCCACATCCAGTGGTGACCTCGGCCCATATCCAGTGATAACCTCGGGTCACATCTAGTGGTAACCTCGGCCCACATTCAGTGGTGACCTCGGCCCACATCCAGTGATAACCTCGGGTCACATCTAGTGGTAACCTCGGCCCACATTCAGTGGTGACCTCGGCCCATATCCAGTGATAACCTCGGGTCACATCCAGTGGTAACCTCGGCCCACATCCAGTGGTGACCTCGGCCCATATCCAGTGATAACCTCGGGTCACATCTAGTGGTAACCTCGGCCCACATTCAGTGGTAACCTCGGCCCACATTCAGTGGTGACCTCAGCCCATTTTAGTGATTTCGTCCCATCATAATATTGGCCGAGATCACCATCAATAATTTTCTTTGGCAATAGTTAAGCCATATGAAAAGTACCCAATGGTTAGGTTAGGTTAGGTTAGGTTAGGTTAGGCTAGGTTAGGCTAGGTTAGGTTAGGTTAGGTTAGGTTAGGCTAGGCTAGGTTAGGTTAGGTTAGGCTAGGTTAGGTTAGGTTAGGTTAGGTTAGGCTAGGTTAGGTTAGGCTAGGTTAGGTTAGGTTAGGTTAGGTAAAAAGTTTAAAAGTAGTGAAATTAAAGATAAAGATCAAGTACACACGCACACTAATTGATCACCATGGAGTGGTATAAGGAGCTCTGGTGCACCTGAAAGGGGTGACATAACGAGGCTATTGTAAGGCTGGCAGATAAGGTCAAATATTATACCTTTCTATTTACATGTATAAGAAACTATGATGAAAATATTTGCCTAGATAACGATGGACATCCCTCAAGTGCCAAAAAATAAATATTACAATTCTTAGAGAGTGACATCCCGGTCACCCATGAAACTCTTACATCACGAATATACATAAATTTATTGGAACATACTCGTTGGTTTTTGACATACTTTGATGAAATTTATTAATACATAGAGAACTTTATACATACGGTACGGATACGTGAATAAAAACATGCATGTAAAGGTAATCATATACATACCTGCCTACTGAGATACTGTACTGATCCTAGGAGCTTTTATACTCGAGATTTCAGATTTTTCTTGTTGTTATATAAAGACCAACGGCGTGTGTATTCGGGAAAGTATTGTAACAGGTAAAAAATATATATTTAAAAAAAAGGGGGGGGGAAGGTAGTGAAACTTGGCGTGTGGTAACCGCAGAGTTTTACCCCACCACCCCCGGTAATTGATGATACACACAACTGCTGGTCTAATGTGTTGTTGCTTTTTACAATCTTTACCCTTGGGTGATGTTCCTTAACTCGTATAATGGTATGTGTTATATACTTTATTAATGCAGCTCTGAGTTTTGATATTTGAGAATAAAAAGTAGTAATTCACCTCATAATTATCAGCTCAATGAGGTATTACAGGAAGTGGATGTATTTTCTATGTAATGTTATGTATAATATCTTAGTAATGAATGTCATAAATAAAAGACCAGATAATGTTGTTAACAAAGGGGTCGTCAACTTGTGCTAAGGGGGAGGACGTCTCTGGATTATGTTGTCGAGGCTGTTAGGTAAAACTAGACTCGGGAGCAAGGTGTTGTGGGAGTATATTTTAGAATCAGCTCTTCTCTATCAGCTTAACATAATTATTACAACAGCTGAATATCACTGGGCGAGTTTTTAGTCGAATCGTCTACTGCTTCAGTATTAGTGATATAATTTTTCAATTAATTTACATATCTTTTGTATAAATAGATTTATATTTTAATAATATACAAAATGATACTAATACGAAAAATTTTCTTTTTTTTTTTGCTCTCGGAACAGAATTTAATGTGTAGGCAAATATTACTCGTGTAAATCGCCACGTGTCGAAGACCCATCAAGATGCTTCACACATGATGGATCAGTTAATACTTGAGAGAGTAAGAAGAGGCGACACATAACACAACAAAGAGGCAAAATCTTTCTGAGAGAACTATTAGGAACAAAATTAAGCTGTAATAAACTTTTTTCAGACTTTTTTCATCTTACTGCTTGTGTGAGTCAGCTCTGAAAATGTCTAAAGAATCTTCTAGATAATTAAATTATAAGTTGAAATGGAAAGCAACAAGGAAATATTGTTAAGCAGAAGAGACAAAAATATATCCACTATGAAATTTAAGCCAAATTACAAAATACATTTTACAGTCCAACAAAAAATTTAAAGAACTCTTTTGACGTCATGTAAATTGTTTCATGAATATCCAAAATTTTATGTCGTATGTAATTTACATTTTATTTGTGGGTTGGCTATCGTGTTGCTATCAACTGATAATAGAATTTAGAGCACGTCATCATTTTTTGATCAGTATATAGTTGATTCACTTATTACTATTTTTCCTGAATATACATATATTATCAATCTTTTCTTTCGTTTTCTGTAAATTTAAATACCAACAAATCTTCATCATCCCAGGTTGATATTCTCAACACCACATCTAGTGAGGACACACTCGCCGCCACTCACTGATTTAGTACCTCGTTTGGGTGCAAGTTTACCGATGTATTTTTATTGAGAATGTTACTCATGAAGATATGAGTTTATTTTCCTTATAAGATAACTCTTCTTTGTCAAAATGTTTTATACTTAGATAAATTAGGTTATCGACTATGTAGAAGCAATTCGGGACTAATATGAGAGACGCTCCTGCAATATCGGTTACAATGGTATACGGCGACCATTACAATACAGGACGGTGGCAGTGAGTGAGACGAATTTGCTGGACGGAATAAGAGGGTGAAAGATAGTGTAGTGTACAGTACATGGGAGGAGAGAGGTAGAAATACTGAGAGAGAGAGATGCTGTTATTAGGTATAGACAAGAGAAGAGGGATAGAACAACCTTCAATGTTTTGGTCAGATAGGGAGACATGTGATAATATATGAATCAATTTGCTTACGATCATTATGGAATAGGTTGAAGATAGACTAAATCGAGACCAGAATAACTGTTGGGTAAGTTTGAACGAAAAATATGAAACAAAACACAAAAACAAGCTCTTTGATTAATCGAGCTGAAATGTGTTGTTCAGCGAGAGAGGTAATACTTTGTCGGTGCTGGTGATCTGAATACAAGGGAGTGGGTGGAGGAAATGGTAGTGGTGGTGTGGGCAGTTGAGGTATAAAGAACGGAAATGTATTTGAGGTTTCCTCTTTGTACATAATGTATTATAGTACTACACACAGGGAGAAGGGCTCTGAAACTGTCGTGGTTGAGCAAGTTTGTTCTGGAAGTAGAGCAAATAACATAAAACTGATAGAAGGATTATTCAATAGTTGTTTACATCACTACTCTGCTGCAAGTTACAGTTAGTATATGATAGAGATTCAGGAGGTGAAGTCCGTTCGAGAGGTCCAGGTTGGAAAAGTTGGATAGCGATTATATTCGGTTTACTTCCAGGATATGTACTGTCAATATCAAATAGAAAGTGTAGGGAGAGATTACACAGGCATCGTTTTCAAGGCGACCCATCACCAAAGAGTGAAGATACATTTGCAACAAGATGTTTTAAACTCCAGGAAGCTGTGACATAGGAAAAACATTGTGAAATGGAGAGTTCCAAGAAGTGCTGTTCCGGGATATGAATATCGGATATTGAGAGATACGGTAAATGCCGATAGATGGTGCAAGATGCTGGCACTATCGACGGTAGTTCGTCAACACAGCGACTTTGGAAATATATACTGTATAGACTAGAGAGAATAGGGAGATGTCACTGTAGTACCGGAAGTGTTAGGGTAGGGTTATAATTGTGGATTAATTTGATTGCTCTCCTCTGCTCTGCACCAAGTAGTGGTGACAAAGTGCCACGACACCACATCCTGCCCACATATGACAGCAGTAATTAATCTCGGTGAGCATCTGTTTCACGTAAACGCTTGCCAACTGTTTACCGGTTGAATAAGACATAAAATTGGGCCTGATGGATATGCCAAAATCAATGTTGAAATGTACTTTATTTTAGTTGCGTTGATGGAAACAACTGTGGATAGATCCCACTAGTGACTAAACTATCCAAGCGAGATCCTCCGGAAGAGATGATGTCTGTTGTCTACCACTGAAAACTTTATTTTGAGTGACTGAGGCAGTCAGAAGGGCTGAATCATCTGTATAAGAATGAACTGTTGTTTGTTGTCGGGGGAAAGTGGGCCATATGCAGAGAAAAAATATTAAAGTTACTGGAGCTGTGTCTAGTAAAAGCTCAGGATCTGTATGACATTACACCAAACGGGGCGGACATAGTGGAAGGATTAATACAGCGTCTGATGTTGAGGTGTGAAACATGAGGTTACAATAATAGAATGACAAGACACAAACTAACTTGGAAATAATTATCTTGAAGTTCGGGTGAGGAAGATCAAGAGAAGACAGAGTGAGGACTGTAATATTAAAAGATCATTTGGTAGAGAGATAAATGTCTGAATAAGTAAAGCAGAGATTGTGTTGATGTTTGAAATTATGGAGATAATGGAATAGGATGACTGAATAATTGAGGCAGATAGAAGACAAGTAGATACGAGGAGAGCAGTAGATATACAGTGTAGTAGGCAGCTGTCAAACAGGGAGGTACTACCGCCTGGGAAGATATTGGAAGCATAATGTGTTGTCTAATGGTAGACCCTGCTGCCATATGGCATCACGAATATTGTGACCAAGTCCCAAGTTGCTGATCTGACTTTTTGCCTCATTTACACACAATTGCAGGGTCTCAATTGTTTCTCTTACTTGATAACACAACATACATATACTGTAGTGTAGCGTTTCCCACTATTGATTTTTTTCTTTGTATTTCTTTATTATTATTATTATTATTAGGGTTGTTATTATTATTATTATCATTATTATTTTATTTTACTTTTGATTAAAATTTTTATTTACTATGAATTACTGTATTATTATTATTATTATTATTATTATTATTATTATTATTGTTATTATTATTATTATTATTATTATTATTATTATTATTATTATTATTATTATTATTACTATTATTATTATTATTATTACTATTATTATTATTATTATTATTATTATTACTATTATTATTATTATTATTATTATTATTATTATTATTTTTATTATTATTTTTATTTTTATTTTTATTTTTATTTTTATTATTATTATTATTATTATTATTATTATTATTATTAGTATTATTATTGTTTTTGTTTTTGTTGTTGTTGTTGTTGTTGTATTTTCGCCCCCAGGTCCCGATGTGGGTCAGTGACCTGTGCCCGGGTGGGCTAATCCCCGTACAAAAAAAAAAAACAAAAAAAAAAAACCCTCCGTGTATGATTTGAGAGACGAAGAAATCTGGGATTGTTTTTATGATCCATTTTGATAGTCATCGACAAACGACTTACTGTATTTGTGGTACATAAAGCGAATAAAGACAGTTTATGTTGTTTAAGAGCATTTCCGTTTCCAATAATATTTCATCATAACACAGTACTGAACATTGTAACTGTAAATACTTGTCTTTATGAATACCATTGCACATCTTATCTGGGGTCATTACGTAACTGACAGTATGTCTGTTTTTCAGTGTCGAATGGTCGGTCAGTCGACATATACTTCACACCTCCGACAGTTTTATAGGTAATACTTTAAGATAAGGAAACCATTAGTGTCCCGCCAGCTTGTCTGGACACAAACCCATAAATTTGGTGGTGAGGGAACGGTAGACAAGACTAAGTACACAGCCCATCAGTTAATGCCTTGGCTTCTTGCCAAAAGTTAACCACCAGCACTTAATTTGACAAACATATTGGATATAACTAAACTACGTAATCTTTTAAATGCGGGAGTCAATTACTGTAATGCGGTGATAAGGTGATAACTGAGGCCTGTGTTGTCGCCACAACTAAGAGGGGCCTCATAACGTTCCACAAAAACTATAAATAACAATACTTCCCCTGTAGGATCGTTATATTTATTAAGGAAGGTCTTAGTTTTCGTAGCAAAAAGTCCTGGAATAAAGATCATTTTAGTTAAGGCGCAAACACAAATCCCCGCTTCTCACTCAATTTAGGTAATGCAGTTGTTAGTAAACTGCTTCCCGCTTGAGTTAATGTGTATGAACATAACACTCTTACACCTGCTGTGTGTGCACTGTGCCGCACAGATGTCCCTCTTACATACCTGGACAGATATATTTACTTTAATAATTTATCTATTCAGGTAATTAGCGAAAATGTAGAAAACAATTCATTCTTATTTGTTTATTTCGAACATTATATCCAGCATTTTGAGCGAGTACACGTAATGAAATATGATTTATGTATTTGATAATGTTTTTCGAATCAATTTCCAAGAAGGATTACTTGTATATTTCATTCATAATCCTTGGTTTTAACAAAATTAACATATGTGTCAAACAGATGAAAAAAAAGGGTTTTACCAGGAAATAAATGTTTAACAGTCAATAAGAAAGCCTACAGCTACCTTCCTTATGTAACGCTGAAGGCTTATCCTCTGTATGTAAGATTATACGCTGTGAGACTTACAGCTAAGACTCCTGGAGTGAGCTTTAGTTAATGACAAAGTTCATAAGTGAGTGGGGGGTGAGTGGTGGCCAAGACGTGTTGGAGGGGGATATGTGGTGGCCAAGACGTGGAGGAGAGGAGTGAATGGTGGCCAAATCATGGTGGAGGGAGGTGAATGGTGGCCAAGACATGGAGGAGGGAAGTGCGTGTGGCCAAGATGTGGAGGAGGGAGGTGAGTGATGACCAAGACGTGGAGGAGGGAGGTGAGTGGTGGCCAACACGTGGAGGAGGAGGAGTGGTGCCAAGACGGGAGGAGGGAAGGAGTGTGGCCAACGTGGAGGAGGGAGGAGGATGACCAAGACGTGGAGGAGGGAAGTGTCAAGAGGAGGAGGGAGGTGAGTGGTGGCCAAGACGTGGAGGAGGGAGGTGAGTGGTGGCCAAGACGTGGAGGAGGGAGGTGTGTGGTGGCCAGACGTGGAGAGGGAGTGTGTGGTGGCCAAGACGTGGAGGAGGGAGGTGAGTGGTGGCCAAGACGTGGAGGAGGGAGGTGTGTGGTGGCCAAGAAGTGGAGGAGGGAGGTGTGTGGTGGCCAAGACGTGAAGGAGGGAGGTGTGTGGTGACCAAGAAGTGGAGGAGGGAGGTGTGTGGTGGCCAAGACGTGGAGGAGGGAGGTGAGTGGTGGCCAAGACGTGGAGGGGGGAGGTGAGTGGTGGCCAAGACGTGGAGGAGGGAGGTATGTGGTGGCCAAGACGTGGAGGAGGGAGGTGTGTGGTGGCCAAGACGTGGAGGAGAGAGGTATGTGGTGGCCAAGACGTGGAGGTGTGTGGTGGCCAAGTCGTGGAGGAGGGAGGTGAGTGATGACCAAGACGTGGAGGAGGGAGGTGAGTGGTGGCCAACACGTGGAGGAGGGAGGTGAGTGGTGGCCAAGACGTGGAGGGGGGAGGTGAGTGGTGGCCAAGACGTGGAGGAGGGAGGTATGTGGTGGCCAAGACGTGGAAGTATTACTCACAACTTCTTCCTCAATTAAAAATTAGAAATTATTTATTCCAGAAAAATATAAAATAAGACTGAAATATATTTAGCATTGATGTATGGTAGAATCAGTACCGGTATAGAGCGAATAACATCAGGTATAAATTAATAAGGTAAAACATTGAGTTATTTAATTGTAAGTAAACACACGAAATGTCACTTATTTAGGTGTTTAAAGAACATTAACTCCTGGAGATGTTTATATTAGAAGTGACATAATCATCCCCACCCCAGTCCAGGAATGTCCCTCTCAGGACTCACATAAATCCCTAATATTTCATATAATCAGTTATAGTACATAGTTATATTCTAGATGCAAAATTTCTATATTTCTTTAATATTTCATCTATTTTCCTATTTTTAAACATCCGCTCTATTTGCTTGGGACATTATTTATATGGGCATTTCTATATACATTAAGCAATGGGCATTCCAGTATATAATGTGGCAGGGTATGGGATCTGGATGTTCTACAAACTCTACATTCTTTATCCTGTTCACTTCTCTCAGCTCCAAGTTCCCAATAATATTTATATCCTAATCTTAACCTCATATACACTGAATCTTTCCACCTACTTCCATCTTTCCCATATGTAAATTTTGTGTTCATGAGAACATGGTGGTAATGTTTCACATGTGAAGGGACCCATACAAATTGAACATTATGGCCATTTTTCCTTATTGTATTTACTAATTTTCTACATGAACCAATAATGTGTTCAAAGACAGGACTCCCACTGTTCAAAGAATCCAAAGCTGCCCTACTATCAACAAAAAAATATGCATCTTTATACCTCTTTACAACATTTTCCAATCCTACTAACATTGCATATAACTCAGCTTGTGTTGATGAAATAAAACTGCTCAACCGAAGTCCAATTTTGATGTCACCATTTCCTTGTTCTGTGTACTGTCTTATAAGGATCCCGCACCCTGCCCTACCACTTGACATAACTGAACCGTCACAATATACATGCAATGTGTTTATTTTAGGCAAATTACTAATCTTATTCCCATATAAAGACCTTAACTGTCCTGGTTCATGTAATGATTTCTTCATTGTGAGAGGCACTATGTCTAACTCTACGTCTCGTTCTTGACAGGGTGGATTCTTACAACTCTTCTGAACAGCTGTACACCAGAGTGTCAGATTACATTTTTTTACTAATCCATTCATGTATCCTCTCTTGCCTTGCCTGCAGAAGGTCCTTTTACCTTTTAAACCATCATTTATATCTTGTACAAATTTACCCCCACTGTTCCCTCTCATTAATCGAACTGCTGCAACTGTATTAATTTCATTGACCCTCTGTGAAATGCTCTGTAACCCTAGTTCCATTTTCATTATCTCAATCATTTCATCCTTTTGACACCCTAAAATTATTCTCATTGCTTCATTTTGCATGATCTCAAGCTTCCGTAGCCTTCCTTCACCAGTACAAGAGAGGACAGGTGCTGCATAGTCTATAAGTGATCTGATGGTAGAAATATACATCATTCTCAGTATGGGTACCCCAGCACCTTTACCACAACATGCTAGAGCCTTCAAGGGCTGTAATCTTGCTCTACATTGAGTGAGGACATGATATATTTCTGCCTCTTTACTTTCACTAGTAAAGCCAATACACATTCCTAAATATTTATACTTTGACACTTTCTCAACAATTTTTCCATTTAGAAAAACGGATTCAGTTCCTCTTCCTTTACATTCACACTTGGTTTTTTCTTCATTGATAACTAAGCCCATCTTTTGAGAAAGAACAATAAAATTATTTAATGCAATCTGCAAATTTTTGACAGAGTTTCCATGAAATATGATGTCATCTGCATAAATGATGGTTACAACTCCTTTGGGATATTTGTGTGAGGCTATCTTGTTCATTAACACATTAAATAACATTGGACTCATTATTCCCCCTTGGGGAGTGCCTATTTCAAGTGCTCTTTCCTCAGACAAACATCCCTCATACCATACACAGATTCTCCTTCCATGCAATTAGTCACCTATCCAGTGTAACAACTTTCCTGATACCCCTAGAGCAGCCAGTTCATTCATAACTACTTCACTGCGAGCTTTATCAAATGCTCCTTGTAAATCCACAAAAACTCTACATCTGTCTGCATCATTTGATAAACATTTTATAACACAGTCTGAAGTACATTTCCCTTCCAAAAAAAACAAATAAATTACAAGATAGATTTTCCCCCACAATATATACAAGCCTATTTAATAATACTCTCGCCATCATCTTGGAAAAACAAGATGTTAAAGACACCGGCCTGTATCCACCAGTTGCCTTAGGGATAGGAATAACTATCGCTTTCTTCCATTCTGTTGGTAATCTACCCTCTGCATAGCTCATGTTGAATAAATCTAATAATGGACTATTTTCCATACCAACTAAGCAGTTCAAAATTTCATAAGTCACACCATCTTCGCCTGGTGCTGTAGATTTTCCTTTTTTAACAGCATTTAATAACTCATCTTGAGTAATATTTACACATGTTACATCACAAATATTTAGAGCTGATGAAATAAATCTTCTTCTTTCATTTTGCCACTCATCTAAAGCTTCTATTTTCCTGTTAGACAAGTAGGCAACACTAGCAGCTTTAGCCCATTTGTCAACCAGTTTATTAGGTTCTTCCTCTGGATGAGGATGGCTAATAAAATTACTCCTTTTTCCTCTAATTTTGTTAATATCCTGCCATATTTCTTTGAGATTTTTACTCTCCCCAATGTGCAGTGCAAAGTCTTGCCAATATTTCTCCCTTGCCTCCT
>NW_024725118.1:0-9107 GCF_018991925.1 Homarus americanus | reverse complement strand
GTGCACCTGGGAGTGTCTGAGGTGTACCTGGGAGTGTCTGAGGTATCTGGGAGTGTCAGGAGGCACTGAGTGTCTGAGGTGTTCCTGGGAGTGTCAGAGGAGTACCTGGGAGTGTCAGAGGAGTACCTGTGAGTGTCTGGGGTGTACCTGAGTGTCAGAGGTGTACCTGGGAGTGTCTGGGGTGTACCTGGGAGGTCAGGTGTACCTGGGAGGTCAGAGGTGTACCTGGGAGTGTCAGAGGTGTACCTGAGAGTGTCGAGGTGTACCTGGGAGTGTCTGAGGTGTACCTGGGAGTGTCTGAGGTGTACCTGGGAGTGTCAAGGTGTACCTGAGTGTCTGAGGTGTACTTGGGAGTGTCTGAGGTGTACCTGAGTGTCAGAGGTGTACCTGGGAGTGTCAGAGGTGTACCTGGAGTGTCAGCGGTGTACCTGGAGTATGAGAGGTGTACCTGGGAGTGTCAGAGGTGTGCCTGGGAGTGTCAGAGGTGTACCTGGGAGGCTGGAGGTCACCTGGGAGTGTCGGAGGTGTACCTGGGAGTGTCGGAGGTGTACCTGGAGTGTCTGAGGTACCTGGGAGGTCTGAGGTACCTGGGAGTTTGAGGTGTACGTGGAGTGTCTGAGGTGTACGTGAGAGTGTCTGAGATGTACGTGGAGTGTCTGAGGTGTATGTGGGAGTGTCTGTGTACGTGGAGTGTCAGAGGTGCACCTGGGAGTGTCAGAGGAGTACTTGGAGTGTCAGAGGTGCACCTGAGTGTCAGAGGTGCACCTGGAGTGTCAGAGGTGCACCTGGGAGTGTCAGAGGTGTACCTGGGAGTGTCTGAGGTGTACTTGGGAGTGTCTGATGTGTACCTGGGAGTGCTGAGGTGAACCTGGGAGGTCTTAGGGTGTACCTGGGAGTGTCAGAGGAGTACCAGGGAGTGTCAGGGGTGTACCTGGGAGGTCAGAGGTGTACCTGTGAGTGTCAGAGGTGTACCTGTGAGTGTCTGTGGTGTTCCTGGGAGTGTCTGAGGTGTACCTGGGAGGCCGAGGAGCACCAGGAGTGTCAGTGGAGGACCTGGGAGGTCAGAGGTGTACCTGGGAGTGTCAGAGGTGTACCTGGGAGTATCGGAAGTGTACCTGTCAGTGTCTGAGGTGTATCTGGGAGTGTCAGTGTGGCGTGGAGGCTGGGATACCTGGGAGCATCAGGGGTGTACCTGAGAGTGTCAGAGGTGTACCTGGGAGTTTTGAGGTGTACCTGGGAGTGTCTGAGGTGTACCTGGGAGGTCAGAGGAGTAACAGGGAGTGTCAGAGGTGTACCTGGGAGTGTCTGAGGTGCCTGGGAGTGTCAGAGGAGTACCTGGGAGTGTCAGAGGAGTACCTGGTGAGGTCTGGGGTGTACCTGGGAGTGTTGGGGTGTACCTGGGAGTGTCAGAGGTGTACCTGGGAGTGCTCAGAGGTGTACCTGAGAGTGTCAGAGGTGTACCTGGAAGTTTCTGAGGTTTACCTGGGAGTGTCTGAGGTGTACCTGGGAGGTGACAGGTACCTGGCAGGTCTGAGGTGTACTTGGGAGTGTCTGAGGTGTACCGGAGAGTCTGATGTACCTGGGAGTGTCAGGGTGTTCCTGGGAGTGCCAGCGGTGTACCTGAAGTGTAAGAGGTGTACCTGGGAGTGTCAGTGGTGTACCAGGGAGTGCCAGTGGTGACCTGGGAGGCTGAAGCATGCCTGTGAGTGTCTGAGGTGTACCTGGCAGTGTCAGAGGTGGCACTGAGTGCTGGGGTGGTGTACCTGGAAGTGTCTGAGGTGCACCTGGGAGTGTCTGAGGTGCACCTGGGAGGTCTTGCACCTGGGAGTGTCTGAGGTACCTGGGTAGTGTCTGAGGTGTATCTGGGAGTGCTTGAGGTGTACCTGGGAGTGTTCGAGGTACTGGGAGGCCACAGGCACTGGGAGGCTGAGCGTGTACCTGGGAGCATGAGAGGTATACCTGGGAGTGTCAGAGGTGCCTGGGAGTGTCACAGGAGTACCTGGGAGTGTCGGAGGTACCTGGGAGTGTCGGAGGTGTACCTGGGAGTGTCAGCGGGTGTACCTGGGAGTGTCAGCGGTGTACCTGGGAGTATGAGGTATACCTGGGAGTGTCAGAGGTGCCTGGGAGGCTGCAGGAGTACCTGGGAGTATCGGAGGTGTACCTGGGAGTGCCGAGTGGTGTACCTGGGAGTGTCAGAGGCTACCTGAGAGTGTCAGAGAGGTGTACCTGGGAGTGTCGGAGGTGTACCTGGAGGTTGGGAAGGTGCACCTGGGAGGCCAGAGGTGCACCTGGGAAGTGTCAGAGGTGCACCTGGGAGTCAGAGGTGTACCTGGGAGTGCAGGAGGTGCACCTGGGAGGTCAGAGGTGTACCTGGGAGTGAGGCCAGAGGTGTACCTGGGAGTGTCAGAGGTGTACCTGGGAGGCCAGGAGGTGCACCTGGGAGGCCACGGTACCTGGGAGGCCACATACCTGGGAGAGTGGCCTGAGGTGTACCTGGGAGGTCAGATGTGTACGTGGTGAGTGTCTGGGGTGTACCTGGGAGTGCCAGAGGTGTATGGGAGTCTGGAGAGGTGTACCTGAGAGTGCCAGGAGTGTGCACTCCCCGGAGGTCTGAGGTGTACCTGGGAGTGTCAGGGGTGGTACCTGGAGTGTCTCGAGGTGTACCTGGGAGCAGCCTGAGGTGTACCTGGGAGAGTCTGAGGCACCTGCGGGGAGGCCGGGTACCTGGAAGTGTCAGAGGTGTACCTGGGAGTGTCAGTGGTGTACCTGGGAGTGTCAGCTGTACACCTGGGAGTGTCTGAGGTGTACCTGGCAGTGTTAGAGGTGTACCCTGGGAATGTCAGTGGTACCTGGAGTGCTCAGAGTTGTACCTGGGAGTGTCAGAGAGGTTTACCTGAGAGTGTCAGAGGTGTACCTGGGAGTGTCGGAGGTGTGGCCTGGGAGTGTCAAAGGTGCACTCTGGGAGGCGAGGTGCACCTGGGAGTGTCAGGAGGTGCACCTGGGAGGCCAGAGGTACCTGGGAGTGTAGGAGGTGCACCTGGGAGGCCAGGAGGTGCACCTGGGAGTGTCAGAGTTGTACCTGCTAAAGCAGAGTTGCACCTGGAAGTGGTCAGAGGCACCTGGGAGGCCAGAGGGGTGCACCGGGAGTGTCAGGGGAGGTGCACCTGGGAGTGCTGGGGTGGTGTACCCGAGTGTCAAGCAGATACCCGGGGAGTGTTTGAGGTGTACCTGGCACCTCAGAGTGTGTACCTGGGAGGCTGGGGTGGTGGTGGCCTGGGAGTGTCTGAGGCACCTGGGAGTGTCTGAGGTGCACCTGGGAGTGCCTGAGGCACCTGAGTGTTCGAGGTGCACCTGGGAGTGTCTGAGGTACCTGGGAGCAAGCCTGAGGTACCTGGGAGTGTCTGAGATGTGTCAGAGTGTCTTGAGGTACCTGGGAGGTTCTGAGGTGTACCCAGAGCAAGTTCTGAGGTGTACCTGGGAGTGTTCGAGATAACATGGAGTGTCTGAGGTGTACCTGGGAGGTTCAGTGCACCTGGGAGTGTCTGAGTTGTACCTGGAGTGTCAGAGGTGTACCTGGAGTGTCAGGAGGTGTACCTGAGAGTGTCAGAGGTGTACCTGAGATTGTCGGAGGTGTGACTCTGAGCTGCCTGAGGTGTACCTGGGAGTATCAGGAGGTGTACCTGGGAGTGTCTGAGGTGTACCTGGGAGTGTCTGAGGTGTACTCTGGGAGTGTCTGAGGTGTACCTGGGAGTGTCTGAGGTGTACCTGGGAGAGTCTGAGGTGTACCTGAGAAAGTCTTTGGTGTACCTGGGAGTGTCAGAGGAGCACCAGGGAGCAGAGTGTACCTGGGAGTGTCAGAGGTGTACCTGTCAGTGTCAGAGGTGTACCTGTGAGTGTCTGTGGTGTTCTCGGGAGTGCCTGAGGTGTGCACTCTGGGAGTAAGCCAGAGGAGTACCAGGGAGTCAGTGGATACCTGGGAGTGTCAGAGGTGTACCTGGGAGTGTCAGAGGTGTACCTGGGAGTATCGGAAGGTACCTGTCAGTGTCTGAGGTATCTGGGAGTGTCATGTGCATGGGAGTGTCAGAGGTATGCACTGGGAGCATCAGGGGGCACGAGAGCACAGAGGTGTGCCTGGGAGTTTTTGGAGGTGTACCTGGGAGTGTCTGAGGTACCTGGGAGGTCAGGAGGAGCACCAGGAGTGGCTGAGGTGTACCTGGGAGTGCCCTGAGGTGTTCCTGGGAGTGTCAGAGTGAGTACCTGGGAGTGTCAGAGAGTACCTGGTGAGTGTCTGGGTGTACCTGGGAGTGTCAGAGGTGTACCTGGGAGTGTCTGGGGTGGGTCAGGAGGCCAGGGGGTGTACCTGGGAGTGCCAGAGGTGTGGCCTGGGAGTGTCAGAGGTACCTGAGACCACTGAGGTCGGGCCTGGAAGTGTCTGAGGTTTACCTGGGAGGCCTGAGAGAGTCTGAGGTGTACCTGGGAGTGTCAAGGTGTACCTGAGTGTCTGAGGTGTACTTGGGAGTGTCTGAGGTGTACCTGGGAGTGTCAGGGTGTTCCTGGAGTGTCAGCGTGTACCTGGAGTGTCAGCGGTGTACCTGGGAGTATGAGCGGTGTACCTGGGAGTGTCAGAGGTGTGCCTGTGTAATGAGTGATTGTCAGACCAAACCTTACAGCCCAGAATTATGTCACATATAACAGCAAGTACACCACAGACCTCGTGGTACCACCGCATTCCAGGTTGACACACCAGGTCGACCCTAGGACTTGACCTGCCCGCTAACGTGAGCCGGTGACCTACAACCGCACCTAGCCAAGACACCTGGCCAGGACCACACTGCACACAATTATCCAGATCAAACCAGTTTAGTGTTAATTGTTAGAGGTCAGAAGCCGGCTGGGCCGACCCCATATAAAGGCCCTACAGTCCCGTCCACGGGCATTCAATATCTATTCGGCATTCGGGACCGATATTCCATTACGATTCTCATTCTGGTTGCTGTCATCTCTCTCTCTCGGGTCGTCACCGGTTCACTAAGCAGAGTCACGCACGTCCCCCAGGTCGGGAGGAGACCTCCCGACTAGACCACGGCATCGTCAGCTACAGACTCTCCCTGTGATGGAGGCAGCCCAGCCAAGCATTCACTGGGCCTACGTCAGGGTACACGTGAGTCTTGTCAGGACGTCCTAGGGTGAGTTACCTATGTGGGAGTGTATTCATTCAGGTGTGTCTGAGAGTCAGTGTCAAGTAACGTAAAGCATAATTTTGATATAATAGTGATATTAATGTGTCCATGTCATTGAGTGAATTAATAAATAGTTGTATCGAAGAGGTGTTTAACAAGTTGTCCCTTTAAGAAGTGATATATGTGTATTGACATACGAGATAGATAAGATACGTAGTGACGCCAGCAATAACATCCAGGCCACGCTACCAAGTTTTACCTTACATTCCTATACTCTATACTCTCCCTTTTATATATATGTCTTCCTCTTCTCTGTTTATTTCGTGTCATTACACCTGGGAGTCTCAGAGGTGTACCTGGGAGTGTCTGATACCGGAGTGTCTGAGGTGTACCTGGGAGTGTCTGAGGTGTCACGTGGGAGTCTCGAGGTGCACGTGAGAGTGTCTGAGATGTACGTGGGAGTGTCTGAGGCATGGGAGTGTCTGAGGTGTACGGGAGGTTCAGAGGTGTACCTGGGAGTGTCAGAGAGTACCTGGGAGGCTGTAGGTGCACCTGAGTGCCAGAGGTGCACCTGGGAGTGTCAGAGGTGCACCTGGGAGTGCTCAGAGGTGTACCTGGGAGTGTCTGAGGTAGTCTGATGTGTACCTGGGAGGAAGGTCTGAGGTGAACCTGGGGGAGTATCTTAGGTGCACCTGGGAGGTCAGGAGGAGTACTCAGGAGTGTCAGGGGTGTACCTGGGAGTGTCAGAGGTGCATTTCCAGGAGTGTCAGAGGTGTACCAGGAGGTCTGTGGTGTTCCTGGGAGGTCTGGAGGTGTACCTGGGAGTGTCAGAGAGCACCACAGGGAGTGTCACAGTGGAGGACCTGGGAGGTCAGAGGTACCTGGGAGGCTGGGAGGTGTACCTGGGAGTATCGGGAAGTGCACCTGTTGGGGTTCGAGGTGTATTCAGAGTAACATGGTGTGCATGGGAGTGTCAGATGGCACCTGGGAGGTCAGGGGTGGCACTCTGAGAGTGTCAGGGGAGGTGTACCTGGGAGTTTTGAGGTGCACCTGGAAGGTCTGAGGTGCACCTGGAGGTTAGAGGAGCAACAGGAGGTCAGGAGGTGTACCCTGGGAGGGTCTGAGGTGTTCCTGGGAGGCCAGAGGAGCACCTTGGGAGGCCGAGGAGCACCAGAGTGTCTGGGGTGTACCTGGGAGGTCAGGTGCACCTGGGAGTGTCAGGAGGTGTACCTGGAGTGTCAGAGGCACCTGAGAGTGTCAGAGGTGTACTCCAAAGCTTTGAGGTTTCACCTGGGAGTGTCTGAGGCACCTGGAGTGTCAAGGTGTACCCAAGTGGTGTCTGAGGTACTTTTGGAGTGTCTGAGGTGTACCCTGGGAGAGTCTGATGTACCTGGGAGTGTCAGGGGTGTCTCGAGTGCCAGCGGTGCACCTGAAGTGTAAGAGGTGTACCTGGGAGTGTCAGTAGGTACCAGGAGTGTCAGTGGTGTACCTGGGAGGCCAAATATATGCCCAGAGTGTCTGAGGTGCAATTTGCAGGTCAGGTGTGCACTGGGAGCAGTCAGTGGTGTACCTGGAAGTGTCTGAGGTGCACTGGGAGTGTCTGAGGTAATCTGGGAGTGCCTTGCACCTTGGGAGTGGTTCGAGGTGTACCTGGTAGTGTCTGAGGTATCTGGGAGTGTTTGAGGTGCACCTGGGAGTGTCTGAGGTGTACCTGGGAGGTCAAGTGGTGTACCTGGGAGGCCGAAGGTACTGGGGAGTGTCAGAGTGCACCTGGGAGGTTGGGGAGGTAATCTGTCAGTGTCAGAGGTGCACCGTGAGTGTCTGTGGTGTTCCTGGAGTGTCTGAGGTGTACCTGGGAGCGTCAGGAGGAGTACCAGGAGTGCTCGAAGGAGTACCTGGGAGTGTCAGAGGTACCTTGGAGGCCAGGAGGTGTACCTGGGAGTATCGAAGTGTACCTGCTGGGTGTCTGAGGTGTATCTGGGAGTGTCAGCAGTGCATGGGAGCAATGAGGTATACCTGGAGTATCAGGGGTGTACCTGAGGAGTGTCAGAGGTGTGCCTGGGAGTTTGAGGTGTACCTGGAGTGCCTGAGGTGTACCTGGGAGTGTCAGAGAGCACCAGGAGGTCAGAGGTGTACCTGGGAGGTCTGAGGTGTTCCTGGGAGGCCAGAGGAGCACCTGGAGTACAGAGGAGTACCTGGTGAGTGTCTGCAAAATTTGGAGGTCAGAGGTGTACCTGGGAGTGTCTGGGGTGTACCTGGGAGTGTCAGGGGTGTACCTGGAGTGTCAGAGGTGTACCTGAGTGTCAGAGGTGCACCTGAGACTGTCAGAGGTTTACCTGGAAGTGTCTGAGGCCACTCCTGGGAGGTCTGAGGTACCTGGGAGTGCCGGGAAGGTGTACCCTGAGAGTGTCTGAGGTGTACTTGGGAGTGTCTGAGGTGCACTGGGAGTGTCAGGGGTGTTCCTGGAGTGCCGGGGCGGTACCTGGGAGTGCTGGAAGGCGGTGTACCTGGGAGTAAGGAGAGGTGTACCTGAGAGTGTCAGAGGTGTGCCTGGGAGGCGTCGAGGTGTACCTGGGAGTGTCGGAGGTTCACCTGGGAGTGTCGGAGGTGCACCTGGAGTGTCGGAGGTGTACTGGGAGTGTCTGAGGTGTACCTGGGAGGTTTGAGGCACCTGGGGAGTGTCTGAGGTACGTGGGAGTGTCTGAGGTACGTGAGAGTGTCTGAGATGCATGGAGTGTCTGAGGTGTACGTGGAGTGTCTGAGGTGTAATGGGAGGTCAGAGGGTGCACTGGGAGGTCAGAGGAGTACTTGAAAGGGTCAGGAGGCACCTGGGAGTGTCAGAGGTGCACCTGGGAGTGTCAGGAGGTGCACCTGGGAGTGTCAGAGGGGTACCTGGGAGGCCTGAGGTGTACTTGGGGAGGTCTGATGTACCTGGGTGTGTCTGAGGTGAACCCGGGAGTATCTTAGGTACCTGGGAGTGTCAGAGGAGTACCAGGGAGTGTCAGGGGGTGTACCTGGGAGGCTGGGGAGGTGTACTCAGAGTGCCTGGGGAGGTGTACCTGTGAGTGTCTGTGGTGTTCCTGGGAGTGTCTGAGGTGTAACTGGGAGTGTCAGAGTGAGTACCCAGGGAGTGTCAGTGGAGGACCTGGGAGGTTGGGGAGGTGTACCTGGGAGTGCCAGAGGTGTACCTGGGAGTATCGGAAGTAAACGGTCAGTGTCTGGAGGTGTATCTGGGAGGCCGGGCGGTGCATGGGAGGCCAGATGGCACTGGGAGTATCAGGGGGTGTACCTGAGAGTGCCAGAGGTGTACCTGCTTCTGGAGGTGTACCTGGGAGCGTCTGAGGTGCACCTGGGAGGTCAGGAGGAGCAATAGGGAGGTCATTGGGGAGGTACCTGGGAGGTCTGAGGTGTTCCTGGGAGGCCAGAGGAGGCCTGGGAGCAAGGTCAGGAGGAGTACCCAGAGTGTCTGGGTGCACCTGGGCGTTGGGGTGTACCTGGGAGTGTCAGAGGGGTACCTGGGAGGTCAGTGGTGCACCTGAGAGTGTCAGGAGGTGCACCTGGAAGCTCTTGAGGCTTCACCTTGAGTGTCTTGAGGTGCACCTGGGAGTGTCAAGGGTGTACCTGGCAGTGTCTGAGGTGCACTTGGAGTGTCTGAGGTGTGCACCTGGGAGAGTCTGATGTGTACCTGGGAGTGTCAGGGGTGTTCCTGGAGTGCCAGCGGTGTACCTGGTAGCGTAAGAGGTGTACCTGGGAGGCCAGGTGTACCAGGAGTGTCAGTAGTACCTGGGAGGTCAGCCATATGTCTGTGGAGTGTCTGAGGTGTACCCAGGTGTCAGGAGGTGTACCTGGAGGTCAGTGGTGGCACCTGGAAGTGTCTGAGGTGCACCTGGGAGTGTCTGAGGTGCACCTGGGAGTGTCTTTGGCACC
>NW_024725117.1:0-7551 GCF_018991925.1 Homarus americanus | reverse complement strand
GATTACAAATTTGCCAAAAATAGATTATCATAGAAAACGTGAAATTTGTATCATAAAAAATGGGAAATATCTACTTCCGGGAAAGTTGGTTAGATAACCAAATTTGCCGAAAATAGATTATCATAGAAAACGGGAAATTTGTATCATAAAAAATGGGAAATATCTACTTTCCGCGAAAGTTTCTTAGATAACCAAATTTGCCGAAAATAGATTACCATAGAAAACGGGAAATTTGTATCATAAAAGATGGGAAATATCTACTTTCCGCGAAAGTTTCTTAGATAACCAACTTTCCCGAAAAAAGATTATCATAGAAAACGGGAAGTTTGTATCATAAAAAATGGGAAATATGGACTTTCCGGGAAAGTTGGTTAGATAACCAAATTTGCCGAAAATAGATTATCATAGAAAACGGAAAATTTGTATCATAAAAAATGGGAAATATCTACTTTCCGCGAAAGTTTCTTAGATAACCAAATTTGCCGAAAATAGATTATCATAGAAAACGGAAATTTTGTATCATAGAAATGGGAAATATCTACTTTCCGCGAAAGTTTTAGATAACCAAATTTGACGAAAATAGATTATCATAGAAAACGGGAAATTTGTATCATAAAAATGGGAAATATCTACTTTCCGCGAAAGTTTCTTAGATAACCAACTCTCCCGAAAGTAGATTATCATAGAAAACGGGAAATTTGTATCATAAAAAATGGGAAATATCGACTTTCCGGGAAAGTTGGTTAGATAACCAACTTTCCCGAAAATAGATTATCATAGCAAACCAGAAATTTGTATCATAAAAATGGGAAATATCTACTTTCCATGAAAGTTTTAGATAACCAACTTTCCCGAAAAAAAAAGATTATCATAGAAAACGAAGTTTGTATCATAAAAAATGGGGAAATATCGACTTCTCTGGAAAGGTTAGGGATAAACCAAATTTGCCGAAAATAGATTATCATAGAAAACGGGAAATTTGTATCCATAGAAAATGGGAAATATCTACTTTCCGCGAAAGTTTCTTAGATAACCAATTTTCCCGAAAATAGATTATCATAGAAAACGGGAAATTTGTATCATAAAAAATGGGAAATATCGACTTTCCGGGAAAGTTGGTTAGATAACCAAATTTGCTGAAAATAGATTATCATAGAAAACGGGAAATTTGTATCATAAAAAATGGGAAATATCTACTTTCCGCGAAAGTTTCTTAGATAACCAACTTTCCCGAAAAAAGATTATAATAGAAAACGGTAAGTTTGTATCATAAAAAATGGGAAATATCGACTTTCCGGGAAAGTTGGTTAGATAAGCAAATTTGCCGAAAATAGATTATCATAGAAAACGGGAAATTTGTATCATAGAAAATGGGAAATATCTACTTTCCGCGAAAGTTTCTTAGATAACCAACTTTCCCGAAAATAGATTATCATAGAAACGGAAATTTGTATCATGTGGGAAATATCGACTTTCCGGGAAAGTTGGTTAGATAACCAAATTTGCCGAAAATAGATTATCATAGAAAACGGAAAGTTGTATCATAAAAAATGGGAAATATCTACTTTCCAGGAAAGTTGGTTAGATAACCAAATTTGCCGAAAATAGATTATCATAGAAAACGGGAAATTTGTATCATAAAAAATGGGAAATATCTACTTTCCGCGAAAGTTTCTTAGATAACCAACTTTCCCGAAAATAGATTTTCATAGCAAACGAGAAATTTGTATCATAAAAATGGGAAATATCTACTTTCCGGGAAAGTTTCTTAGATAACCAACTTTCCCGAAAATAGATTATCATAGAAAACGGGAAATTTATAAAACATAAAAAAATGGGAATATCGACTTTCCGGAAAGCGGTTAGATAACCAACTTTCCCCGAAAAATAGATTATCATAGAAACGAGAAAATTTGTATCATAAAAAATGGGAAATATCTACTTTCCGGGAAAGTTGGTTATCTACTTCCCCGAAAAGTAGATAGATTTTCTAATTTTCGGGAAAGTAGATTATCGACTTTTTGGGAAAGTAGATTTTCGTATTTTCGGGGAAATATTACCTAATTTTGGGAAGTAGATTATCATAGAAAACGGGAATTTTGTATCAAAAAAAATGGGAAATATCTACTTTCCGGGAAAGTTGGTTAGATAACCAAATTTGCCGAAAATTTTCTTAAATAATAACTTTCGAAATAGATTATCATGAAAGGAAATTTGCATCATAAAAAATGGAAATATCAACTTTCCAGAAAGTTCAGATAAAACAAAAAATACATAGAAAACAGGAAATCTGTCATATAGAAATAATATCTACTTTCAGGAAAGTAGATTGAATAATAAATTTGCAAAATAGATTATCATAAAACGGAAATTTATATCATAAAAAATGGGAAATATCTACTTTCTCGAAAGTTACTTGAATAACCAAATTTCCCAAAATAGTTAACATAAAAACGGAAATTGTATCAAAAAAGAAATACGACTTTCCAAGATTTGTTAATAACAAACACAAAATCAGATATCATAAAACGAAATTTGCATCATAAAAATGGGAAATATCTACTTTCCGGGAAAGTTGGTTATCACTCCCAAAAGTAGATAGATTTACCTAATTTTCAGAAAGAATTATCGACTTTTTTGGAAATAGATCATATTTTAGAAATATTACCTAATTTTGAAGTAGATTATCATAGAAAACAGAATTGTATCAAAAAAATAGGAAATATCTTATCATAAAACAGAATTGTATCATAAAAATAGGAAATATCTTTCCGCGAAAGTTTCTTGAATAACCAACTTTCCCGAAAGCGAATTATCATAGAAACAGGAAATTTGTATCATAAAAATGAAATATCAGACTTTCCGGGAAAGTTGGTTATCTAATTCGAAAAGTAGATAGATTTTTCTAATTTTCGGGAAGTAAATATCGACTTTTTGGAAAAGTAGATTTTCATTTCGAGGAAATATTACTAATTTTGGGAAATAAGGTTATCATAGAAACAGAAATTTGTACTTAATAAAAAATGGGAAATAATCTACTGGGAAGATGGATTTAATTAATTTTGCCGAAAATAGATTATCATAGAAACGAAATTTATTATCGCAAAAAATGGAAATATCTACTTTTCCGCGAAAGTTTCTTAGATAACCAACTTTCGAAATAGATTATCATAAAACGAAATTTGTATATAAAATGGGAAATATCGACTTTCCAGGAAAGGATTGGTTAGATAACGAAATTTCGAAAATGATTATCATAGAAACGAGAGAATTTGTATCATAAAAAATGGGAAATATCTGCTTTCAGGAAAGTTGGTTTAGATGCAACAAATTTGCCGAAAATAGATTATCATAGAAAACAGGAAATTTGTATCATAAAAAATGGGAAATATCTACTTTCCGCGAAAGTTCTTAGATAACCAACTTCGAAAATTGATTATCATAGAAAACGGGAAATTTGTTTCATAAAAATGGAAATATCGACTTTCAGGAAAGTTTCTTAGATAATAACACGAAAATGAGTTATCATAAAACAGGAAATTTGTATGTAAAAATGGGAAATATCGACTTTCCGGGAAAGTTGGTTTAAGATAACCAAATTTACCGAAAATAGATATCGCAAAGCAGAAATTTGTATCATAAAATGGGGAAATATCTACTTTCGGGAAAGTTGGTTAGATTGCAAATTGCCGAAAATAGATTATCGCCAAAACGGGAAATTTGTATCATAAAATGGGACATATCTACTTTCCGGGAAGGGAGTTGGTTGAATAACCAAATTTGCCGAAAATAGATTTTTCATAAAACAGGAAGTGTATCACCCAAAAAATGGGAAATGCTCTACTTTCCGGGAAAGTTAGTTAGATTGCAAATTTGCCGAAAATAGTTATCATAAACAGGAAATTTATCATAAAAAAATGGGAAATATCACTTTCCGGGAGAGGATTGGTTAGATTACCAATTTGCCGAAAATAGATATCATAAAAACAGGAAATTTGTATCATAAAAGGAAATATCTACTTTCCAGGGAAAGTTGGTTTAGATAGCAAATTTTGAAAATAGATATCATAGAAAAAACGAAATTTGTATCATAAAAAATGGGAAATATCTACTTTCAGGAAATTGGTTGAATAACTAGAATTTGCCGAAAATAGATATCATAGAAAACAGAAATTTGTATCATAAAAAATGGAAATATCCACTTTCAGGAAGTTGGTTGAATAGCCTTTTGAAAATGCGATATCATAAAACTGGGAAATTTGTATCATAAAAAATGGGAAATATCGACTTTCCAGGGAGAAAGTTGGTTAGATAACAGAATTTGCCGAAAATAGATATCATAAAAAGCAGGAAATTTGTATCATAAAAATATACTTTCCGCCGAAAGTTCTTAAAACCTTAACCGAAAATGCAATTATCTAGAAAACGGAAACTTGTATCATAAAAATGGGAAATATCTGCCACTTTCCCTTGAAAGTATCTTAGATAACTTTCCGAAATAGATATCATAGAAACGGGAAATTTGTATCATAAAAATGGGAAATATCGACTTTCCAGGAAAGTTGGTTAAGATAACCGTTGCCGAAAATGAATTATCATAGAAACGAAATTGTATCATAAAAATGGGAAATATCTACTTTCGCGAAAGTTTTCTTAAGATATGCTTTCCCGAAATAGATATCATAGAAAACAGGAATTTGTATCATAAAAATGGGAAATATCTGCTTTCCGGGAAAGTTAGTTAGATTACCAAATTTGCCGAAAATAGATTATCATGACAGGGAGAATTTGTATCATAAAAATGGGAAGTATCTACTTTCCGGGAAAGTTGGTTAGATTACCAAATTGCCGAAAATAGATATCATACGAAAACAGGAAATTATCATAAAATGAGAATATCTACTCAAGGAAAGTTGGTTAGATAACCAAATTTGCCGAAAATAGATTATCATAAACAGGAAATTTGTATCATAAAAATGCAGAAATATCTACTTACCGGGAAAGTTGGTTAGATAACCAAATTTGCCGAAATAAATTATCATAGAAACAGAAATTTGTATCATAAAAATGGGAAATATCTACTTTCCAGGGAAAGTTAGTTTAGATTACCAATTGCCGCAAATAGATTGTATCATAAAAACAGGAAATTTGTATCATAAAAAGAAATATCTACTTTCCGGGAAGAAGTTGGTTAGATAACCAAATTTGCCGAAAATAGATATCATAACCAGGAAATTTGTATCATAAAAAAATAGGAAATATCTACTTTCCGGAAAGAAGTTGGTTAGATTACCAAATTGCCGAAAAATAACGTTATCATAGAAACAGGAGAATTTGTATCATAAAAAATGAAATATCTTTTCAGAAGTTGGTTGAATAGCCAAATTTGCCGAAAATAGATATCATAGAAACGGGAAATTGTATCATAAAAAATGGGAAAATATCCACTTTCCGGGAAAGTTAGTTAGATTACAAATTGCGAAAATAGATTATCATAGAAAGCAGAAATTTGTATCATAAAAAATGGAAATATCTACTTTCCGCGAAAGTTTCTTAGATAATAACTTTCGAAAATAGATATCATGAAAACAGGAAATTTGTATCATAAAAATAGAAATATCGACTTTCCAGGAAAGTTGGTTAGATAACAAATTTGCAAAAATAGATTATCATAAAACGGAAATTTGTATCATAAAAATGGGAAATGTCTACTTTCATGAAAGTTTCGCCCATTAATAACTTTCCCGAAAATAGATTATCTGGCAGGAAATTTGTATCATAAAAAATGGAAATATCTACTTTCCGCGAAAGTTTGTAGATATAACTTTCCGAAATTTATTATATAGAAAACAGGAGAAATTTGTATCATAAAAATGGGAAATATCATTTCAGGAAAGTTTCTTGAATATAACCACGAAAATAGATTATCATAAAACGGGAAATTTGTATCATAAAAATGCGATATCGCTTTCCGGGAAAGTTGGTTGAATAACCAAATTTGCCGAAATTGATTATCATAAGCAGGAAATTTGTATCAAAATGGAAATATCTACTTTCCAGGAAAGTTGGTTAGATTGCAAATTTGCCGAAAATAGATTATCATAGAAACGAGGGAAATTTGTATCATAAAAAATGGGAAATATCTACTTTCCGGGAAAGTTGGATTTAGATTTTAGATAACCAACTTTCCCGAAAATAGATTATCATAGAAAACGGAAATTTGTATCATAAAAATGGGAAATATCTACTTTCCGCGAAAGTTTTAGATAAACCCAACTTTCCCGAAAATTGATTATCATAGAAAACGGGAAATTTGTATCATAAAAATGGGAAATATCGACTTTCCGGGAAAGTTTTCTAGATAACCAATTTCTCCGAAAATAGATTATCATAGAAAACGGAAATTTGTATCATAAAAAATGGGAAATATCGACTTTCCGGAAAGGATAGATAACCAAATTTGCCGAAAATAGATTATCATAGAAAACGAAATTTGTATCATAAAAAATGGGAAATATCTACTTTCCGGAAAGTTGATAGATAACCAAATTTGCCGAATATAGATTATCATAGAAAACGGAAATTTGTATCATAAAAATGGGAAATATCTACTTTCCGGGAAAGATAGATTACCAAATTTGCCGAAAATAGATTATCATAGAAAACGGGAAATTTGTATCATAAAAATGAAATATCTACTTTCCGCGAAAGTTTTAGATAACCAACTTTCCCGGAAAATAGATTATCATAGAAAACGGGAAATTTGTATCATAAAAAATGGGAAATATCTACTTTCCGTGAAAGTTTTAGATAACCAACTTTCCCGAAAATTGATTATCATAGAAAACGGAAATTTGTATCATAAAAATGGGAAATATCTACTTTCCGGGAAAGTTTAGATAACCAACTTTCCGAAAATAGATTATCATAGAAAACGGAAATTTGTATCATAAAAAATGGAAATATCTACTTTCCGTGAAAGTTTAGATTACCAAATTTGCCGAAAATAGATTATCATAGAAACGGAAATTTGTATCATAAAAATGGAAATATCTACTTTCCGCGAAAGTTTAGATAACCAACTTTCCCGAAAATTGATTATCATAGAAAACGGGAAATTTGTATCATAAAAATGGGAAATATCTACTTTCCGGAAAGTTTAGATAACCAACTTTCCGGAAAATAGATTATCATAGAAAACGGGAAATTTGTATCATAAAAATGGGAAATATCTACTCATGGAAAGTTTTAGATAAATCAACTTCCCAATAGATTATCATAGAAAAACGTTTTGTATCATAAAAATGGGAAATATCTACTTTCCGGGAAAGTTAGTAGATAACCAAATTTGGTAGATTTTCATGAAAAGGAACATAAAAATGAAATATCTACTTCCGAAAGGTTAGATTACCAAATTTGCCGAAAATAGATTATCATAGAAAACGGAAATTTGTATCATAAAAATGGGAAATATCTACTTTCCAAAAAGTTTTAGATAACCAACTTTCCTGCAATAGATTATCATAGAAAAGGAAATTTGTATCATAAAAA
>NW_024725116.1:0-2685 GCF_018991925.1 Homarus americanus | reverse complement strand
GAGGTGTACCTGGGAGTGTCAGAGGTGTACCTGGGAGTATCTGGGATGTACCTGGGAGTGTCTGAGGTGTACCTGGGAGTGTCAGAGGTGTCCCTGGGAGTGTCGGAGGTGTACATGGAGTGTCAGAGGTGTACCTGGCAGTGCCAGCGTTGTACCTGGGAGTGTCAGAGGTGTGCCTGGGAGTGTCTGAGGTATACCTGGGAGTGTCTGAGGTGTACCTGGGAGTGTCTGAGGTGTACCTGGGAGTGTCAGAGAAGTACCAGGTAGTGTCACAGGAGTACCTAGGAGTGTGAGAGGTGTACCTGCGAGTGTGAGAGGTGTACCTAGGAGTGTCTGAGGTGTACCTGGGAGGGTCAGAGGTGTACCTGGGAGTGTCAGAGGTGTACCTGGGAGTATCGGAGGTGTACCTGGGAGTATCTGAGGTGTACCTGGGAGTGTCAGTGGTGTACCTGGGAGTATCAGAGATGTACCTGGGAGTGTCTGAGGTGTACCTGGGAGTGTCGGAGGTGTACATTGCAGTGTCAGCGGTGTACCTGGGAGTGTCATAGGTGTACCAGGGAATGTCAGTGGAGTACCTGGGAGTGTCAAAGGTGGACATGGGAGTGTCAGAGGTATACCTAAGAGTGTCAAAGGTGTACCTGGGAGTGTCAAAGGTGTACCTGGGAGTGTCAGAGGTGTACCTGGGAGTGTCGGAGGTGTACCTGGGAGTATCTGAGGTGTACCTGGGATTGTCAGTGGTGTACCTGGGAGTATCAGAGATGTACCTGGGAGTGTCTGAGGTGTACCTGGGAGTGTCGGAGGTGTACATTGCAGTGTCAGAGGTGTACCTGGGAGTGTCAGAGGTGTACTTGGGAGTGTCCGAGGTGTACCTGGGAGTGTCAGCGGTGTACCTGGGAGTGTCTGAGGTGTACCTGGGAGTGTCAGAGGTGTGCCTAGGAGTGTCAGAGGTGCACTTGGGAGTGTCAGAGGTGCACCTTGGAGAATCTGAGGTGTACCTGGGAGTGTCTGAGGTGTACCTGGTAGTGTCTGAGGTGTACCTGGCAGTGTCTGAGGTGTAACTGGCAGTGTCAGCGATGTACCTGGGAGTGTCAGCGGTGGACCTGGGAGTGTTAGAGGTGTATCAGGGAGTGACAGAGGAGTACCTAGGAGTGTCAGAGGTGTTCCTGGGAGTGTCAGAGGTGTACCTGGGAGTGTCAGGGGTGCAACTGGGAGTCTCGGAGGTGTAACTGGGAATGTCAGAGGTGTACCAGGGAGTGTCAGTGGAGTACCTGGGAGTGTCAGAGGTGTAACTGGGAGGGTATATAGAGGTGTACCTGGGGAGTGTCAGGAGGTGTACCTGGGAGTGTCTGGGGGTGTGCAACACCTGGGAGTATCTGGGGTGTACCTGGGAGTGTCTAGAGGGAGTGTACCTGGGAGTGTCAGAGGTGTACATGGGAGTGTCGGAGGTGTACATGGAGTGTCAGAGGTGAACCTGGTAGTGTCAGCGGTGTACCTGGGTGTGTCAGAGGTGTGCCTGGGAGTGTCTGAGGTGTATCTGGGAATGTCTGAGGTGTACCTGGGAGTGTCAGAGATGTACCTGGGAGTGTCGGAGGTGTATCTGGGAGTGTTGGACGTGTACCTGGGAATGTCTGAGGTGTACCTGGGAGTGTCAGGGGAGAACCAGGGATTGAAAGAGGTAAACCTGGGAGTGTCAGAGGTGTTCCAGGGAGTGTGTGAGGTGTACCTGGGAGTGTCAGCGGTGTACCTGTGAATCTGGCTGCTTGTCCAATTAACCAGTGCGTTCACATATATTTATATTTGGGTTTTAAATGGCAGGCCCAAACGGTAGTTCCTTTGTTTTATTATAAAAGGTTTTATATATAATTCCTAGTGTATATCAACCGTAAGTCTCACTGCTCTCAAGAGGTGAATGAGAAAGGGACGGCGTTTATGTATGATAAACGTTTGGTCACGTCCTTTCGATATGAGTTGAGGTGAGCTACTGAAGCTTAGGGGCATCGCAGTGCGTGCTTACAGGAATGCTGAGCTATGGGTCTCGCCCTCTTGGGTAAGTTACCCGCTCACGTGTCAATCTCATGTCTTACTCATAGACAGTGGAAAGTTACAGGGTGGTGAATCTGAATATAATATCAGATGTATTGACCCATTTATATAATACGTTCTGTTGATGAGACAGGGGCCTATTACATCGCTCGGTCACCTACCAGCCGAGCTCCGTGAGGCCTAAATAACTCACAGAGTACAGTACATCCTAGACAACCCTAACCATGTTATAAACAGATATGTAGACACTAAGCTGGGGAAATTACTGAAGGGGTATTCTCTACTACAGGGGACCTAGACTTTGTGTCGTACGGGTTAGTATGTTATGAACAATGTTGAATTTGGATGATACTGCCCAGTAATAACAGAACAGGAACATTATTGCCAGAATTAACAGAATAGAGGGAATCGTAAGACTTGGTAGTGCAAATTCCCGTGACAGGTAAAATGGCAAGTTATTATTCAAATCAGCAAAATGTGTCTCGTTCAAGAAAGCTAACACTTTTAATTTCTCTGATACTATTTGAATATCCTTGATAGTGAAATTCATTATAGGAAGTGGAATTAAAGCAGACTTGAGTTTTCGATTTAGCGCAAAATGCTGATGAGTAGGCAAGGTCCGTAATGTACTACAAGTGATTT
>NW_024725115.1:0-11909 GCF_018991925.1 Homarus americanus | reverse complement strand
AGAGGTACCTGGGAGTTCAAAGGCACCTGAAAGTCAGAGGTACCTGGAGGCCAGAGGTGCACCTGGCAAGTCAGAGGTGTACCAGAGGCCAGAGGTACCTGGGAGCAAGTCAGTGGGAGTACCTGGGAGCAAGCCAAGGTACCTGGGAGTATCGGAGGGTATCTGGGAATGTCGAGTGTACCTGGGAGCAACAGAGGTGTACCTTGGAGTGTCGGAGGTGCACCAGATGTCAGAGGTGTACCTGGGAGTGTCAGAGGTGCACCTGGCAGTGTCAGAGGTGCACCTGGGAGTGTCAGAGGTGCACCTGGAGTGTCGGAGGTGTACCTGGGAGAATGGAGGCACCTGGGAACACGGAGGTGTCCTGGCAGTAGCCAGGAGGGTACCTGGGAGTGTCGGAGGTGTACCTGGGAGTGTCACAGGTGCACTGGGAGTGCCAGAGGTGTACCTGGCAGTGTCACAGGTGTACCTAGGAGTGTCAGAGGTGTACCTGGGAGTGTCAGAGGTGTACCTGGGAGGCCAGGGGAGGTGCACCTGGGAGTGTCGTGAGGTGTACCTGGGAGTGCCGAGCTGACTCTGAGAGTATCAGTGTACCCGGGAGTGTCGGAGGTACTGGGAGTGAGGGAGGTACCTGGGAGGTCAGAGGTGTACCTGGGAGTGTCAGAGGGCACCTGGGAGTGTCAGAGGTGTACCTGGGAGGCCAGAGGTGTACCTGGGAGGTTGGGGGTGCACCTGGGAGTGTCTGAGGTGCACCTGGGAGTGTCGGAGGTGCACCAGGAATGGAGGGCACCAGGGAGTGTCTGAGGTGCACCAGGGAGTGTCAGGGAGCACCTGGGAGGTCAGGAGGTGTACCTGGGAGGTCAGGGGGTGTACCTGGAGTGTCAGAAGTATACCTGGGAGTATCAGAGGGTACTGGGAGGCCAGAGGTGTACCTGGGAGGCCGGAGGTGTACCTGGGAGTGTCGGAGGGTACCTGGGAGGCCGGAGGTGTACCTGGAGTGTTGGAGGTTACCTGGGAGTGTCAGAGGTGTACCTGAGAGTGTTAAGGGTGTACCTGGGAGTGTCGGAGGTATACCTGGGAGTGCCTACAGGTACCTGGGAGGCCGAAGGTGTACTGGGAGTGTCAGAGGTACTGGGAGTGTCAGAGGTGTACCTGGGAGTGCAGGGGGAGTACCTGGGAGTGCAGAGGTGAGTACCTGGGAGTGTCAAAGGTGTACTCTGGGAGTTCTGAGGTGTACCTGGGACGGGAGGTGCCTGGGAATGTCAGAGGTGTACCTGGGAGTGTCAGGAGGTGCACCTGGAGTCACAGGTGTACCTGGGGAGAGCTCACAGGTGCACCTGGGAGCAAGTCAGACAGCACCTGGGAGGGTCAGAGGTACCTGGGAGTGCTGGGATGTGACCTGGGAGGTCGGAGGTGTACCTGGGAATGTCAGAGGTGCAACAGGGAATGTCAGGTGAGCACTGGGAGGCCAGAGGTACCTGGGAGTCAGAGGAAACTGGAGCAAGCCAGAGGTGCACCTAGGAGTGTCAGAGGTGTACCTGGGAGGCTGAGGATACCTGGAGTGTCAGAGGTGTACTGCAGCAGTGTCATGGTGTACCTGGGAGTGTCATGGTGTACCTGGAGCAAGCCAGAGATACCTGAGAGTATCAGAGGTGTACCTGGGAGTGTCAGAGGTACCTGGGAGGTGGGGTGTACTGGGAGTGTCAGAGGTGTACCTAGGAGTGTCAGAGGTGTACCTGGGAGTGTCTGAGATACATGGAGTCTCAGAGGGTACCCACGAAAAACAGCGGTGTGCCTGGAGGCAGGTGTACCTGGGAGGCAGGTAACCTGAGAGTATCAGAGATGCACCTGGGAGGCCGAGGTACCTGGGAGGCAGAGGTACCTAGGAGTCAGGGGAGTACCTGGGAGTGCCGGAGCACAGGGAATGTCTGAGGTACCAGGAGTGTCGGAGGTGTACCTGGGAGTGTCTGAGGGTACCAGGGAGTGCCAGTGGAGCACCTGGGAGTGTCGGAGGTGTACCTGGGAGGTCAAGGGTGTACCTTGGAGTGTCAGGAGGTACATGGGAGTAAGCCAGGTGACCCTGGGAGTGCCGGAGGCAACTGGGAGGTTGGAGGTACCTGGGAGGCCGGAAGGCTCAGGGAGTGCCGAAGGTTTACCAGGGGAGGTCAGAGGTGTACCTGGCAAGTCTGAGTAGTACCTGGGAGTGTCAGAGGTGTACCTGGGAGTGCAGGGGTTGCGTACCTGGGAGTGTCAGGAGTACCTGGACAAGCGTCAAGGTGCACCTGGATGTACAGGAGGTGCACCTGGGAGGCCAGAGGCACCTGGGAGGTCAGGGGTTTACCTGGGAGTGTCTGAGGTGTACCTGGAGCATGAGAGGTACCTGGGAGGCCAGGTACCTGGAGGTTGGGTGCACCTGGGAGTGTCTGAGGTGCACAAGGAGTGTCAGAGGTGTACCCTGGGAGTGTCAGAGGTGCACCTGGGAGGCAGAGGCAAGGTACCTGGGGAGTGTCAGAGGTATACCTGAGAGTATCAGAGATGTACCTGGGAGTGAGAGAGGTGTACCTGGGAGGTCAGAGGTGCACCTGGGAGTGTCAGGGGTACCTGGGAGAGCCTGAGTGTACCTGGGGTGTCGGAGGCAACAGGGAAGTCGGAGGTACCAGGAGGTCCAAGGTACCAGGGAGTGCTGTGGAGCACCTGGGAGGCAGAGGTGTACCTGGGATGTCAGGAGTGCAACTTGGGAGTGTCAGAGGTATACCTGGGAGCAAGTCAGAGGTGCACCTGGGAGGCCAGGGGCGTACCTGGGAGTGTCAGAGGCACCTGGGAGGTAGAGTGTACCAGGGAGTATCGGAGGTATCTGGGAATATTGGAAGAAACCTGGGAATCAGAGGTGTACCTGGAGTGCAGGAGGTGTACCTGGGAGGTCACAGGTGCACCTGAAGGTGTCAGAGGGTACCTGGCAGTGCTAGAGGTGCACCTGGGAGTGTCAGAGGTGTACTCAGAGTGTCAGAGGTGTACCTGGGAGGTCAGGTGGAGTACCTGGGAGGTAGTACCTGGGAGCATCAGAGGTGTACCTGGGAATATCGGAGGTGTTCCTGGGAGTATTAGAGGTGAACTGGAGTGTCGGAGGTGTATCTGGGAGGCCACAGGTTTACCTGGGAGCAACACAGGAGAGGACTCAGCAACAACAGGTGTACCTGGCAGACAGAGGTGTACCTGGGAGGTCAGAGTGCACCTGGGAGTGTCGGAGGTGTGCACCTGGGAGTGTCAGAGGTGCAATCTGGGAGTGTGTGGAGGTGTACCTGGTTGTGTCGGAGCTGTACCTGGAGTGTCACAGGTGCACCTTGGAGTGGCTCACAGGTGTACCTGGGAGGTCACAGGTGTACCTGAGAGTGAGACGGAGGTGTACCTGGGAGTGTCAGGAGGTGCACCTGGGAGGCTCAGAAGAGCACCTGAAGGCAAGGCGTCGCAGGTGTGGGCCTGGTTGTGTCGGAGCTGTACCTGGGAGTGTCACAGGTGTACCTGGAGGTCACAGGTGTACCTGGGAGGTCACAGGTGTACCTGAGAGTGACGGAGGTGTATGTACCGGGAGTGCTCGGAGGTGTACCTGGGAGGTCAGGGTGTACCTGGGAGTGCCCGAGGTGTACCTGGGTGTCGGAGGTGCACCAGGAGGTCAGAGGTGTACCAGGAGCATCTGAAGTGTACCAGGGAGGTCAGTGGAGGTACCTAAGAGTGCCAGAGGTACCTGGGAGGTTGAGGTGTACCTGGGAGGCTGGGGTGTACTGGGAGTGTCAGAATTATACCTGGGAACATCAGAGGGCTTGGGAGTGTCAGAGTGTACCTGGGAGTGTCGGAGGTACCTGGGAGTGTCGGAGGTACCTGGGAGTGTCGGAGGTGTACCAGGGAGTGTTGAGGTGTACTCAGAGTGCTCACAGGTGTACCTGAGGAGTGTCAAAGGTGTACCTGGGAGCAAGCTGGAGGTATACCTGGGAGCACAGAGGTGTACCTGGGAGGTTACAGGTGTACCTGGCAGTGTCAGAGGTGTACCTGGGAGGTAAGAGGTGTACCTGGGAGTTTCATTGAGCACCTGGAGTGTCAAAGGTGTACCTGGGAGTATCGGAGGTACCTGGGAATATCGGAGGTTCCTGGAATATCGGAGGTGTTCCTGGGAATATCGGAGGTGTTCCTGGGAGCATCAGAGGTGTACCTGGGAGGTCACAGGTGTACCTGGGAGTGTCAGAGGAGTACCTGGGAGTGTCGAGGTACCTGGGAGGCCAGAGGTACCTGGGAGTGTCAGAGGTGTAACTGGGAGTGTCGGAGGTGTACCAGGGAATGTCGGAGGTGGCACCAGGGAATGTCAGTGGAGTACCTGGGAGTGTTGGAGGTGTACCTGGGAGGCCGGAGGTGTACCTGGAGTGTCAGAGGTGTACCTGGGAGAGTCAGAGGTGTCCCTGGGAGTGTCAGGAGGTTTACCTGGGAGTGTCAGGGGAGGTGTACCTGGGAGGCTGGGGGAGCACCTGGGAGTGCCGAGGTGCACCTGAGACGGACGTATCTGGGAATATCGGAAGCGTTCCTGGGAGCATCAGAGGCGCCTGGGAGTGTCAGAGGTGTACCTGGGAGTGTCAGGTGAGCACCTGGGAGTATCGGAGGTGTACCTGAATATTGAGGTGTTCCTGGAGTATCAGGAGGTGACCTGGGAGTGTCGGAGGCACCTGGAGTGTCAAGCAGGTGCACTGGGAGTGTCACAGGTGTACCTGGCAGTGTCAGAGGTGTACCTGTGAGGTCAGAGGTGTACCTGGGAGTGTCAGTGGAGGCCTGGAGCATCGGAGGTACCTGGGAATATCGGATGTGTTCATGGGAGTATCGAGGTGTACCTGGGAGTGTCGGAGGTGTACCTGGGAGGTCACAGGTGTACTGGGAGTGTCAGAGGTGTACCTGCAGTGTCAGAGGTGTACCTGGCAGGTCAGAGGTGTACCTGGCAGTGCCGGAGGTACCTGGGAGTGTCAGAGGTGTACCTGGGAGTGAAGGAGGTGTACCAGGAATGTCAGTGAGTACCAGGGAATGTCAGTGGAGTACCTGGGAGTGTCAGAGGATACCTGAGAGTATCAGAGATGTACCTGGGAGGCCAGAGGTGTACCTGGGAGGCCAGAGGTACCTGGGAGTGTCTGAGGTGTTTAAGGGAGTGTCAAACGTAAAATATGGCAGAGTCAGCGGTGTACCTGGGAGGCCTGGGGCGGTGTGGTCCTGGGAGGTCAGAGGTGTACCTGGGAGTGTCATGGTACCTGGGAGGCTAGAGGTATACCGAGAGCATCAGAGATGTACCTGGGAGGCCGATGTGTACCTTGGGAGGTCAGGAGGTGTACCTGGGAGGCAGGGGTGTACCTGGGAGGTCAGAGGTACCTGGGAGTGTCGGAGGTGTACCAGGAAGTGTCGGAGGTGTACCTGGAGGCTTGAGCTGTACCTGGGAGTGTCACAGGTGTACCTGGGAGGTCAGAGGTAACTGGGAGTGCTCGGGATGCACCGGGAGGCCAGAGGTGTACCTGGGAGGCCGGAGGTGTACCTGGGAGGCCAGAGGTGTACCTGGGAGTGTCAGGTGTACCGGAGCGTCAGGGGTACCTGGAGTGTCAGAGGTGTACCGAGTGTCTGAGGTGTACCTGGGAGTGTCGGAGGTACCAGGGAGGCGAGGTGTCCTGGAGTGTCTGAGATGCACCAGGGTGTGTCAGTGATGTACCTGGGAGTGTCAGAGGTGTACCTGGGAGGCCAGAGGTACCTGGGAGGTCAGTGGTGACCTGGGAGGTGGAGAAGTATAGCTGGGAAGCACCAGAGGTACTTGGGAGTGCAGAGATACCTGAAGTGCAGGTGTACCTGGGAGGTTGAGTAAACCTGGGAGTGTCGGAGGTGTACCAGGGAGTGCTTGAGGTACCTGGGAGTGTCGGAGGTGTACCTGGGAGAGTCGGAGGTACCGGAGGTCAGAGGTGTCCCTGGAATGCATGGGGAGACCCGAGGTCGAGGTACTGGGAGGTCAGAGGTTTACCTGGGAGTGTCTGAGGTGTACCTGGGAGGTGAGAGGCACCAGGGAGGTCAGTGGAGTACCTGGGAGCCTGAGGTACCTGGGAGTGCCACAGGTGTACCTGGGAGTGCTGGGCAGTGCACTGGAAAGCCAGAGGCATACCTGAGAGTATCAGAGATGTACCGGGAGTGTCAGAGGCACCTTGAGTGCAGAGGTGTACCTGGGAGCAAGGGTGTACCTGAGCACAGAGGTGTACCTGGGAGTGTCTGAGGTGTACCTGGAGCAAGGAGGTGTCCCTGAAGGTCAGGGGTGTACCTGGAGCCGGAGGCCCTGGGAGTGTCGGGAGGTACCAGAGTGTCGGAGGTACCTGGGAGAGTCGGAGGTGTACCTGGAGTGTCAGGGGTTTACCTGGGAGGAGAACGTGTACCTGGGAGGTCAGAGGTACCTGGGAGCTGTCGGAGGTGTACCAGAATGCTGGGTGAGGCCAGGAATGTCAGTGTGAGTACCTGGGAGTGTCGGAGGTGTACCTGGGAGTGTTAGAAGGTGCCTGGGAGTGCCGGGGAGGTACTGGGAGATGTAGGTGTTCCTGGAAGGTTGGGGTGTACCTGGGAGTATCAGAGGTGACCTAGGGAGAGCCGAGTGCACTGGGAGTGTCACAGGTGTGGCCTGGGAGCAACAGAGGTACTTGGAGTGTCGGAGGTGTACCAGGGAGTGTCTAAAGTGTACCAGGGAGTGTCAGTGGAGTACCTGGGAGTGTCAGAGGTGTACCTGGGAGTGTCAGAGGTGTACCTGGGAGTGTCAGAGGTGTACCTGGGAGTGTCAGAAATATACCTGGGAGTATCAGAGGTGTACTTGGGAGTGTCAGAGGGGTACCTGGGAGTGTCGGAGGTGTACCTGGGAGTGTCGGAGGTGTACCAGGGAGTGTTGGAGGTGTACCTGGGAGTGTCGCAGGTGTACCTGAGAGTGTCAGGGTGTACCTGGGGAGTGTCGGAGGTATGCAGGGAGTGTCACCAGGTGTGCCTGGGGAGTGTCATAGGTTGTGCCTGGCAGTGTCAGAGAGTGTACCTGGGGAGTGTAGAAGAGGTGTACCCCAGTGTCAGTGGAGTACCTGGGAGTGTCAAGGGTGTGCCTGGGGTATCGGAGGTGTGCCTGGGAATATCAGGAGGTGTTCCCTGGGAATATCAGGTGTTCTAGGAATATCCGGAGGTGTTCCTGGGAGTATCAGAAGAGGTGTACCTGGGAATGTCAGAGGTGTACCTGGGAATGTCAGAGGTGTACCTGGGAGTGTCGGAGGTGTACCTGGGAGTGTCGGAGGTGTACCTGGGAGTGTCAGAGGTGTACCTGGGAGAGTCAGAGGTGTCCCTGGGAGTGTCAGAGGTTTACCTGGGAGTGTCAGAGGTGTACCTAGGAGTGTCAGTGGAGTACCTGGGAGTGTCAAGGGTGTACCTGGGAGTATCGGACGTGTATCTGGGAATATCGGAAGTGTTACTGGGAGTATCAGAGGCGTACCTGGGAGTGTCGGGGGTATACCTGGGAGTGTCACAGGTGTACCCGGGAGTGTCACAGGTGTACCTGGCAGTGTCAGAGGTGTACCTGGCAGTGTCAGAGGTGTACCTGTGAGTGTCAGAGGTGTACCTGGGAGTTTCAGTGGAGTACCTGGGAGTATCGGAGGTGTACCTGGGAATATTGGAGGTGTTCCTGGGTGTATCAGAGGTGTACCTGGGAGTGTCGGAGGTGTACCTGGGAGTGTCACAGGTGTACCTGGGAGTAACAGAGGTGTACCTGGGAGTGTCGGAGGTGTACCAGGGAATGTCAGTGGAGTACCAGGGAATGTCAGTGGAGTACCTGGGAGTGTCAGAGGTATACATGAGAGAATCAGAGATGTACCTAAGAGTGTCAGATGTGTACCTTGGAGTGTCAGAGGTGTACCTGGGAGTGTTAGGGGTGTAACTGGGAGTGTCAGAGGTGTACCTGGGAGTGTCTGAGGTGTACATGGAGTGTCAAACGTGTACCATGGCAGAGTCAGCGGTGTACCTGGGAGTGTCAGCTGTGTACCTGGGGAGTGTCATGTGTACCTGGGAGTGTCACGGTGGTACCTGGGAGTGTCAGGAGGATACCTGAGAGTATCAGAGATGTACCTGGGAGTGTCAGATGTGTACCTTGGAGTGTCAGAGGTGTACCTGGGAGCAAGTTAGGGGTATACCTGGGAGTGTCAGGAGGTGTACCTGGGAGTGTCGGAGGTGTACCCAGGGAGTGTCGGAGGTGTACCTGGAGGTGTCGAGCTGTACCTGGGAGTGTCAGAGGTACCTGGGAGTGTCAGAGTAACTGGGAGGTCAGGAGGTACCTGGGAGGCCGAGGTGAACCTGGGAGTGTCAGAGGTGTACCTGGGAGTGTCGGAGGTGTACCTGGGAGTGTGAGAAGTATAGCTGGAAGTACCATAGGTGTACTTGGGAGTGTCAGAGATGTACCTGGAAGTGTCAGGGGTGTACCTGGGAGTGTCGGAGGTGTACCTGGGAGTGTCGGAGGCACCAGGGAGTGTCGGAGGTGTACCTGGGAGAGTCTGAGGTGTACCTTGGAGTGTCAGGGGTGTACCTGGGAGTGTGAGAGGTGTACCTGGGAGGTCACAGGTGGGCACCTGGCAGTGGCCAGAGGTACCTGGCAGTGTCAGAGGCACTTGGGAGTGTTCGGTGAGGTGTACCTGTGAGGCCGAGGTGTACCTGGGAGCAAGGTGAGTACCTGGGAGTGTCAAGGTGTACCTGGGAGTATCGGATGTGGGTACTCAAATATCGAGGTTCCTGGGAGTGCTAGGAGGTGTACCTGGAGGTCGGAGGTGTACCTGGAGTGTCACAGGTAATCTGGGAGGTCACAGGTGGGCCCAGTGTCACAGGTGTACCTGGCAGTGTCAGAGGTGTACCTGGGAGGTCAGGGGTGTGACCTGGGAGTGTCAGAGGTGTACCCGGGAGTGCTGTGAGCACCTGGGAGTGTCAAAGGTGTACCTGGGAGTACTATCGGAGGTGTATCTGGGAGTGTCAAGGGTGTACCTGGGAGCGTCAGGGGTGTACCTGGGAGGTGAGACATGTACCTGGGAGTGTCAGTGGTGTACTCAGAGGTCACAGCAGGTGTACCTGGCAGTGTCAGGAGGTGTACCTGGCAGTGTCAGAGGTGTACCTGGGAGTGTGAGGGGTGTACCTGGAGTGTCAGGGGTGTACCTGGGAGTGCTCAGGGGTGTACCTGGGAGTGTCACAGGTGGGCCTGGCAGTGTCAGAGGTGTACCTGGCAGTGTCAGAGGTGCACCAGAGTGTCAGGGGTGTACCTGGAGTGTCAGGGGTGTACCTGGGAGTGTCAGGGGGTGTACCTGGGAGTGTCGGAGGAAAAACAGGGAGTGTCAGAGGTGTACCTGGGAAGGCTCTGGAGGTGTACCTGGAGGGAGAGGTACCTGGGAGTGTCGCTGGAGAGGTGTACCTGGGAGTGGGCTGAGGTGTGCCTGGGAGGCTGGGGAGGTGTACCTGGGAGTGCTGGGGGAGGTGTACCTGGGAGTGTCGGAGGGGCACTGGGAGTGTCAGAGGTGTACCTGGGAGGCCAGGTGTACCTGGAGCGTCAGGGGTTTACCTGAGGTCAGGTGTACCTGGGAGTGTGAGAGGTGTACCTGGGAGTGTCGGGATGTGTACCTGGGAGTATCAGAGGTGCATGTGGGACTATCCGAGTGTGTACCTGGGGTATCGGAGGTGTACCTTTGGAGAGTCGGAGGTGTACCTTGAGTGTCAGGGGGTACCGGAGTGTGAGAGGTACCTGGGAGTGCCAGTGGTGTACTTGGGAGTGTCACAGGTGTACCTGGTAAAACAGAGGTGAACCTGGCAGTGTCAGAGGTGTACCTGGGAGTGTCAGAGGTGTACCTGTGGAGTGTCAGGAGGTGTACTGGGGAGTGTCAGTGGAGTACCCAGCATCGGAGGTGTACCTGGGAATATCGGAGGTGTTCTCAGAGTATCAGAGGTGTACCTGGGGAGTGTCGGAGGTACCTGGGAGTGTCACAGGTGTACCTGGGAGTGTCACAGGTGTACCTGGCAGTGTCAGAGGTGTACCCAGGTGTTAGAGGTGTACCTGGCAGTGTCAGAGGTGTACCTGGGAGTGTCAGAGGTGTACCTGGAGGTCGGAGGTGTACCAGGGGAATGTCAGTGGAGGTACCAGGGAATGTCAGTGGAGCAATTTGGAGGTCAGAGGGTATACCTGAGAGTATCAGAGATGTACCTGAGTGTCAGATGTGTGCACCTTGGAGTGTCAGAGGTGTACCTGGGAGTGTTAGTGTACCTGGAGAGTGTCAGGAGGTAAAAAATCTGGAGTGTCTGAGGTGTACATGGAGTGTCAAACGTACCATGGCAGAGCTTCAAGTGCACCTGGGGAGTGGGGTCATGGTGCACCTGGAGTGTCATGGTGCACCTGGGAGTGTCATGGTATCTGGGAGTGTCAGAGGCATGCCCGAGCGTACCAAAGATGCACCTGGAGTGTCAGATGTGTACCTTGGAGTGTCAGAGGTGTACCTGGGAGTGTTAGGGGTGTACCTGGGAGTGCTGGGAGGCAGCCTGGGAGTGTCGTGGAGGTGTACCAGTGAGTGTCGGAGGTGTACCTGGCAGTGTCGGAGCTGTACTGGGAGTGTCACAGGTGTACCTGGGAGTATCAGAGGTGTACCTGGGAGGTCAGAGGTGTACCTGGGAGTGTCGGGAGGTGTACCTGGGAGGCTGGGAGGTGTACCTGGGAGTAAGCCGGAGGTACCTGGGAGGCCAGAGGTGTACCTGGGAGTGTCAGGGGTGTACCTGGAGCGTCAGGGGTGTACCTGGGAGTGTCAGGGGTGCACCAGAGTGTCTGAGTGTGTACCTGGAGTGTCGGAGGTAAAAATTTCAGGGAGTGTCGGAGGTGGTTCCAGGGGAGTGTCTGAGATGCACCACAGGGTGTGTCAGTGGGAGGCCTGGGAGTGTCAGAGGTGTGTGCCTGGGGAGGTCAGAGGTGTACCTGGAGTGTCAGGAGGTACTTTTAGGAGGCAGGTGTACCTGGGAGTGTCACTGGGGGAGGTGTACCTGGGAGTTAGGGTGTACCTGGGAGCGTTGGGTGTACCTGGGAGTGTCAGGTGTACTCTGGGAGTGTCTGAGGTGTACCTGGGAGTGTCGGAGGTGTACCAGGAGTGTCGGAGGTGTGCCCAGGAGCAGCCTGAGATGCACCAGGTGTGTCAGTGGGAGAACCTGGGGAGTGCTGGGGAGGTGCACTGGGGAGTGTCAGAGGTGTACCTGGGAGTGTCAAGCAGGTGTACCTGGGAGTGTGAGAAGTATAGCTGGCAGCACCAGAGGTACTGGGAGTGTCAGAGATGTACCTGGAAGTGTCAGGTGTACCTGGGAGTGTCGGAGGTGTACCTGGGACGGAGTGCACCAGGGAGTGTCGGAGGTGTACCTGGTAGAGTCGGAGGCACCTTGAGTGTCAGGGGTTTACCTGGGAGGTGGAGAGGTGCACCTGAGAGTGTCAGTGGTGTACCTGGGAGTGTCACAGGTACCTTGGCAGTGTCAGAGGTGTACCTGGCAGTGTCGAGGTGTACCTGGGAGGTCGTGGAGGTATTCCTTGGGAGTGTCGGAGAGGTGCTAGAGTGTTGGAGGTGTACCTGGGAGGTCAGAGGTGTACCTGAGAGTGTCAAGGGTGTACCTGGGAGTGTCGGAGGTATACCTGGAGTGTCACAGATGTACCTGGGAGTGCCACACGCGGTACCTGGCAGTGTCAGAGGTGTACCTGGGAGTGCAGAGGTGTACCTGGGAGTGTCAGTGGAGTACCTGGGAGTGTCAAAGGTGTACCTGGGAGTATCGGGAGGTGTACCTGGAATACGGAGGTTCCTGGGAACAATGGAGGTGTTCCTGGAAATATCGGAGGT
>NW_024725114.1:0-17705 GCF_018991925.1 Homarus americanus | reverse complement strand
GTGAGGTGTTGATTATATGTAGACGTCCGAGTGATTTATTGGGCTAATGAAATATATATGGATCCTCGTGTTTCCACGCCGGATTTGGTAAAATGTTGCTCTGATTAACTAAGCGGCACGGGTGGTCCCCATTAGAGGTTCATGGCGCCATAAGGTCGTTCAACAGTCTTTGTGTGAAATATAGGAGAGTCTAGGACTGCTTTTATTGTCCTGGTGGCCCAGAGGTAGCATACCCCGGTCACAATTATAAGATCGTGGGTTTGAATCCTGATAGGGTGAGGTGTTGATTATATGTAGAAGTTCGCATGCCGTTTATTGGGCTAATGAAATATATATGGATCCTCGTGTTTCGAAGCCGGATTTGGTAAAACGTTGCTCTGATCACATAAGCTGCACGGGTGGTCCCAATTAGAGTTTCACCGCGCCATAAGCTCGTTGAACAGGCTTTGTGTGAAATATACCAGAGTCTAGGACTGCATTTCATGTCCTGGTGGCCCAGAGGTAGCGTTCCCCGGTCACAATTATAAGATCGTGGGTTCAAATCTTGGTGGGGTGAAGTGTTGATTATATGTAGAAGTCTGCTTGCTTTATTGTGCTAATGAAATATTTATGGATCCTCCTTGTTTCGAAGCCGCATTTGGTAAAACGTTGCTCTGATCACCTAAGCGGCACGGGTGGTCCCCATTAGAGGTTCACGGTGCAACAAGCCCGTTGAACAGGCTTTGTGTGAAATATAGCAGAGTCTAGGAATGCTTTTAGTGTCCTGGTGGCCCAGAGGTAGCATTCCCCGGTCACAATTATAAGATCGTGGGTTCAAATCCTGGTGGGGTGAGGTGTTGATTAAATGTAGAAGTCCGCGTGCTTTATTGGGCTAATGAAATATATATGGATCCTTCTTCTTTCGAAGCCGCATTTGGTAAAATGTTGGTCTGATCACCTAAGCGGCACTCGTGGTCCCCATTAGGGGTTCACGGCGCCATAAGCTCGTTGAACAGGCTTTGTGTGAAATATAGCAGAGTCTAGGACTGCTTTTATTGTCCTGGTGGCCCAGAGGTAGCGTTTCCCGGTTACAATTAGAAGATTGTGGGTTCGAATCCTGGTGGGGTGAGGTGTTGATTATATGTAGAAGCCGCGTGCTTTATTGGGCAAATGAAATATATTTGGATCCTCGTGTTTTGTAGCTGTATTTGGTAAAACGTTGCTCTGATCACCTAAGCAGCACGGGTGGTCCCCATTAGAGGTTCACGGCGCCATAAGCTCATTGAACAGGCTTTGTGTGAAATATAGCAGAGTCTACGAATGCTTTTATTGTCCTGTTGGCCCAGAGGTAGCGTTCCCCGGTCACAATTATAGGATCGTGGCTTCAAATCCTGGTGGGGTGAGGCGTTGATTATATGTAGAAGTCCGCGTGCTTTATTGGGCTAATGAAATATATATGGATCCTCGTGTTTCGAAACCGCATTTAGTAAAACCTTGCTCTGATCACCTAAGCGGCATGGGTGGTCCCCTATAGTGGTTCACAGCGCCATAAGCTCGTTGAACAGGCTTTGTGTGAAATATAGTAGAGTCTAGGACTGCTTTTATTGTCCTGGTGGCCCAGAGGTAGCATACCCCGGTCACAATTATAAGATTGTGGGTTTGAATCCTGGTGGGGTGAGGTGTTGATTATATGTAGAGGTCCGAGTGCTTTATTGGGAAATGAAATATATATGGATCCTCGTGTTTCCAAGCCGGATTTGGTAAAACGTTGATCTGATCACCTAAGCGGCACGGGTGGTCCCCATTAGAGGTTCATGGCGCCATAAGGTCGTTGAATAGGCTTTGTGTGAAATATAGTAGAGTCTAGGACTGCTTTTATTTTCCAGGTGGCCCAGATGTAGCATACCCAGGTCACAATTATAAGACCGTGGGTTTGAATCCTGGTGGGGTGAGGTGTTGATTATATGTAGAAGTCCGAGTGCTTTATTGGGCTAATGAAATATATTTGAATCCTCGTGTCTCGAAGCCGCATTTGGTAAAACGTTGCTCTGATCACCTAACCGGCACGGGTGGTCCCCTACAGTGGTTCTCGGCGCCATAAGCTCGTTGAACAGGCTTTGTGTGAAATATAACAGAGTCTAGGACTGCTTATAGTGTCCTGGTGGCCCATAGGTAGCGTTCCCCGGTCACAATTAGAAGATCGTGGGTTCGAATCCTGGTGGGGTGAGGTGTTGATTATATGAAGAAGTCCGCGTGCTTTGTTGGGCTAATGAAATATATATGGATCCTCGTGTTTCGAAGCTGCATTTGGTAAAACGTTGCTCTGATCACCTAAGCGGCACGGGTTGTCCCCATTAGAGGTTCACAGCGCCATAAGCTCGTTGAACAGGCTTTGTGTGAAATATAGGAGTGTCTAGGACTGCTTTTATTGTCCTGGTGGCCCAGAGGTAGCGTTCCCCGGTCACTATTATAAGATCGTGGCTTCAAATCCTGGTGGGGTGAGGCGTTGATAATATGTAGAAGTCCGCGTGCTTTATTGGGCTAATGAAATATATATGGATCCTCGTGTTTCGAAGCCGCATTTGGTAAAACGTTGCTCTGATCACCTAACTGGCACGGGTGGTCCCTTATAGTGGTTCACAGCGCCATAAGTTCGTTGAACAGACTTTGTGTGAAATATAGCAGAGTCTAGGACTGCTTTTATTGTCCTGGTGGCCCAGAGGTAGCGTTCCCCGGTCACAATTATAAGATCGTGGGTTTGAATCCTGGTGGGGTGAGGTGTTGATTATATGTAGAAGTCCGCGTGCTTTATTGGGCTAATGAAATATATATGGACCCTCGTGTTTTGAAGCCGCATTTGGTAAAACGTTGCTTTGATCACCTAAGCGGCACGGGTGGTCCTATTAGAGGTCTGCGGCGCTTCATAACGTCGTTGAACAGGCTTTGTGTGAAATATAGCAGAGTCTAGGACTGCTTTTATTGTCCTGGTGGCCCAGAGGTAGCATACCCCAGTCACAATTATAAGATCGTGGGTTTGAATCCTGGTAGGGGTGAGGTGTTGATTATATGTAGACCGAAGGATTTATTGGGCCACGAAATATATATGGATCCTCGTGTTTCTGCCGGACGGTAAATGTTGCTCTGATTAACTAAGCGGCACGGGTGGTCCCCATTAGAGGTTCATGGCGCCATAAGGTCGTTGAACAGTCTTTGTGTGAAATATAGTAGAGTCTAGGACTGCTTTTATTGTCCTGGTGGCCCAGAGGTAGCATACCCCGGTCACAATTATAAGATCGTGGGTTTGAATCCTGATAGGGTGAGGTGTTGATTATATGTAGAAGTTCGCATGCTTTATTGGGCTAATGAAATATATATGGATCCTCGTGTTTCGAAGCCGGATTTGGTAAAACGTTGCTCTGATCACCTAAGCTGCACGGGTGGTCCCAATTAGAGTTTCACCGCGCCATAAGCTCGTTGAACAGGCTTTGTGTGAAATATACCAGAGTCTAGGACTGCATTTCTTGTCCTGGTGGCCCAGAGGTAGCGTTCCCCGGTCACAATTATAAGATCGTGGGTTCAAATCTTGGTGGGGTGAAGTGTTGATTATATGTAGAAGTCTGCTTGTTTTATTGGGCTAATGAAATATTTATGGATCCTCCTTGTTTCGAAGCCGCATTTGGTAAAACGTTGCTCTGATCACCTAAGCGGCACGGGTGGTCCCCATAAGAGGTTCACGGTGCCACAAGCCCGTTGAACAGGCTTTGTGTGAACTATAGCAGAGTCTAGGAATGCTTTTAGTGTCCTGGTGGCGCAGAGGTAGCATTCCCCGGTCACAATTATAAGATCGTGGGTTCAAATCCTGGTGGGGTGAGGTGTTGATTAAATGTAGAAGTCCGCGTGCTTTATTGGGCTAATGAAATATATATGGATCCTTCTTCTTTCGAAGCCGCATTTGGTAAAATGTTGGTCTGATCACCTAAGCGGCACTCGTGGTCCCCATTAGGGGTTCACGGCGCCATAAGCTCGTTGAACAGGCTTTGTGTGAAATATAACAGAGTCTAGGAATGCTTTTAGTGTCCTGGTGGCCCAGAGGTAGCATTCCCCGGTCACAATTATAAGATCGTGGGTTCAAATCCTGGTGCGGTGAGGTGTTGATTATATGTAGAAGTCCGCGTGCTTTATTGGGCTAATGAAATATCAATGGATCCGCGGGTTTCGAAGCCGCATTTGGTAAAATGTTGCTCTGATCACCTAAGCGGCACGGGTGGTCCCCATTAGAGGTTCACGCGCCATAAGCTCGTTGAACAGGCCTTGTGTGAAATATAGCAGAGTCTAGGAATACTTTTAGTTTCCTGGTGGCCCTGAGGTAACGTCGCCCGGTCACAATTATAAGACCATGGGTTCAAATCCTGGTGGGTTGAGGTGTTGATTATATGAAGAAGTCCGCGTGCTTTATTGGGCTAATGAAATATATATGGATCCTCGTGTTTCGAAGCCGCATTTGGTAAAACGTTGCTATGATCACCTAAGCGGCATGGGTGGTCCCCTTTATAGTGGTTCACAGCGCCATGCTTCTCGCTGAACAGGCTTTGTGTGAAATATTATAGTAGAGTCTAGGACTGCTTTTTATTGTCCTTGCGGCCCAGAGGTAGACACCCCGGTCACAATTATATAAGATTGTGGGTTTGAATCCTGGTAGGGTGAGGTGTTGATTATATGTAGAAGTCCGAAAGGATTTATTGGGCTAATGAAATATATATGGATCCTCGTGTTTCCAAGCCGGATTTGGTAAAATGTTGCTCTGATTAACTAAGCGGCACGGGTGGTCCCCATTAGAGGTTCATGGCGCCATAAGATCGTTGAACAGTCTTTGTGTGAAATATAGTAGAGTCTAGGACTGCTTTTATTGTCCTGGTGGCCCAGAGGTAACATACCCCGGTCACAATTATAAGATCGTGGGTTTGAATCCTGATAGGGTGAGGTGTTGATTATATGTAGAAGTTCGCATGCTTTATTGGGCTAATGAAATATATATGGATCCTCGTGTTTCGAAGCCGGATTTGGTAAAACGTTGCTCTGATCACCTAAGCTGCACGGGTGGTCCCAATTAGAGTTTCACCGCGCCATAAGCTCGTTGAACAGGCTTTGTGTGAAATATACCAGAGTCTAGGACTGCATTTCTTGTCCTGGTGGCCCAGAGGTAGCGTTCCCCGGTCACAATTATAAGATCGTGGGTTCAAATCTTGGTGGGGTGAAGTGTTGATTATATGTAGAAGTCTGCTTGCTTTATTGGGCTAATGAAATATTTATGGATCCTCCTTGTTTCGAAGCCGCATTTGGTAAAACGTTGCTCTGATCACCTAAGCGGCACGGGTGGTCCCCATTAGAGGTTCACGGTGCAACAAGCCCGTTGAACAGGCTTTGTGTGAAATATAGCAGAGTCTAGGAATGCTTTTAGTGTCCTGGTGGCCCAGAGGTAGCATTCCCCGGTCACAATTATAAGATCGTGGGTTCAAATCCGGTAAAGAGGTGTTGATTAAATGTAGAAGTCCGCGTTTTATTGGGCCAGTAATGAAATATATATGATCCTTCTTCTTCGAAGCCAAAGATTTGGTAAATGTTGGTCTGATCACCTAAGCGGCACTGTGGGTCCCCATTAGGGGGGTTCACGGCGCCATAAGCTCATGAACAGGCTTTGTGTGAAATATAACAGAGTTCAGGGACTGCTTTTATTGTCCTGGTGGCCCAGAGGTAGCGTTTCCCGGTTACACTATTAGAAGGATTGTGGGTTCGAATCCTGGTGGGGTGAGGTGTTGATTATTTGTAGAAGCCGCGTGCTTTATTGGGCAAATGAAATATATTTGGATCCACGTGTTTTGAAGCTGTATTTGGTAAAACGTTGCACTGATCACCTAAGCAGCACGGGTGGTCCCCATTAGAGGTTCACGGCGCCATAAGCTCATTGAACAGGCTTTGTGTGAAATATAGCAGAGTCTACGAATGCTTTTATTGTCCTGTTGGCCCAGAGGTAGCGTTCCCCGGTCACAAATATAAGATCGTGGGTTCGAATCCTGGTGGGGTGAGGCGTTGATTATATGTAGAAGTCCGCGTGCTTTATTGGGCTAATGAAATATATATGGATCCTCGTGTTTCGAAACCGCATTTAGTAAAACCTTGCTCTGATCACCTAAGCGGCATGGGTGGTCCCCTATAGTGGTTCACAGCGCCATAAGCTCGTTGAACAGGCTCTGTGTGAAATATAGTAGAGTCTAGGACTGCTTTTATTGTCCTGGTGGCCCAGAGGTAGCATACCCCGGTCACAATTGTAAGATTGTGGGTTTGAATGCTGGTGGGGTGAGGTGTTGATTATATGTAGAAGTCCGAGTGCTTTATTGGGCTAATGAAATATATATGGATCCTCGTGTTTCCAAGCCGGATTTGGTAAAACGTTGATCTGATCACCTAAGCGGCATGGGTGGTCCCCATTAGAGGTTCATGGCGCCATAAGGTCGTTGAATAGGCTTTGTGTGAAATATAGTAGAGTCTAGGACTGCTTTTATTTTCCAGGTGGCCCAGATGTAGCATACCCCGGTCACTATTATAAGATCGTGGCTTCAAATCCTGGTGGGGTGAGGCGTTGATAATATGTAGAAGTCCGCGTGCTTTATTGGGTTAATGAAATATATATGGATCCTCGTGTTTCGAAGCCGCATTTGGTAAAACGTTGCTCTGGTCACCTAAGCGGCATGGGTGGTCCCCTATAGTGGTTCACAGCGCCATAAGCTCGTTGAACAGGCTTTGTGTGAAATATAGCAGAGTCTAGGACTGCTTTTATTGTCCTAGTGGCCTAGAGGTAGCGTTCCCCCGACAATTACAGGATCGCGGGTTCAAATCCTGGTGGGGTGAGGTGCTGATTATATGTAGAAGTCCGCGATGCTTTATTGGGCTAATGAAATATATATGGATCCTCGTGTTTCGAAGCCAGATTTGCAAAACGTTGACCTGATCACCTAAGCGGCATGGGTGGTCCCCATTAGAGGTTCACGGAGCCATAAGGTCGTTGAACAGGCTTTGTGTGAAATATAGTAGAGTCTAGGACTGCTTTTATTGTCCTGGTGGCCCAGAGGTAGCATACCCCGGTCACAAATATAAGATCGTGGGTTTGAATCCTGGTAGGGTGAGGTGTTGATTATATGTAGACGTCTGAGTGATTTATTGGGCTAATGAAATATATATGGATCCTCGTGTTTCCAAGCCGGATTTGGTAAAATGTTGCTCTGATTAACTAAGCGGCACGGGTGGTCCCCATTAGAGGTTCATGGCGCCATAAGGTCTTTGAACAGTCTTTGTGTGAAATATAGTAGAGTCTAGGACTGCTTTTATATTCCTGGTGGCCCAGAGGTAGCATACCCCGGTCACAATTATAAGATCGTGGGTTTGAATCCTGATGGGGTGAGGTGTTGATTATATGTAGAAGTTCGCGTGCTTTATTGAGCTAATGAAATATATATGGATCCTCGTGTTTCGAAGCCGGATTTGGTAAAACGTTGCTCTGATCACCTAAGCTGCACGGGTGGTCCCAATTAGAGTTTCACCGCGCCATAAGCTCGTTGAACAGGCTTTGTGTGAAATATACCAGAGTCTAGGACTGCATTTCATGTCCTGGTGGCCCAGAGGTAGCGTTCCCCGGTCACAATTATAAGATCGTGGGTACAAATCTTGGTGGGGTGAAGTGTTGATTATATGTAGAAGTCTGCTTGCTTTATTGGGCAAATGAAATATTTATGGATCCTCCTTGTTTCGAAGCCGAATTTGGTAAAACGTTGCTCTGATCACCTAAGCGGCACGGGTGGTCCCCATTAGAGGTTCACGGTGCCACAAGCCCGTTGAACAGGCTTTGTGTGAAATATAGCAGAGTCTAGGAATGCTTTTATTGTCCTGGTGGCCCAGAGGTAGCATTCCCCGGTCACAATTATAAGATCGCGGGTCCCGGTGTTGAGGTTGATTAATGGAGAAGTCCGCTGCGGCTTTATTGGGCCAATGAAATATATATGGATCCTTCTTCTTCGTCAAGATTTGCAAAATGTTGCCCACTGACGGCACTGTAAAGTCCCATTAGGGGTCTAATGGCACCATAAGCTCGTTGAACAGGCTTTGTGTGAAATATAACAGAGTCTAGAATGCTTTTAGTGTCCTGGTGGCCCAGGAGGTAGCATTCCCGGTCACAATTATAAGATCGTGGGTTCAAATCCTGGTGCGGTGAGGTGTTGATATGTAGAAGTCCGCGGCGGTTTTATTGGGCTATCAATGAAATATCACGGATCCGCTGGTTTCGCCGACGGTAAAATGTTGCTCTGATCACCTAAGCGAAACGGGTGGTCCCCATTAGAGGTTCACGGCGCCATAAGCTCGTTGAACAGGCCTTGTGTGAAATATAGCAGAGTCTAGGAATACTTTTAGTTTCCTGGTGGCCCTGAGGTAACGTCGCCCGGTCACAATTATAAGACCATGGGTTCAAATCCTGGTGGTGTGAGGTGTTGATTATATGAAGAAGTCCGCGTGCTTTATTGGGCTAATGAAATATATATGGATCCTCGTGTTTCGAAGTCGCATTTGGTAAAACGTTGCTATGATCACCTAAGCGGCATGGGTGGTCCCCATTAGAGGTTCACGGCGCCATAAGCTCGTTGAACAGGCTCTGTGTGAAAAATAGCAGAGTCTAGGACTGCTTTTATTGTCCTGGTGGGCCAGAGGTAGCGTTCCCCGGTCACAATTAGAAGTTCGTTGGTTCGAATCCTGGTGGGGTGAGGTGTTGATTATATGAAGAAGTCCGCGTGCTTTATTGGGCTAATGAAATATATATGGATCCTCGTGTTTCGAAGCCGCATTTGGTAAAATGTTGGTCTGAACACTTAAGCGGCACGGGTGGTCCCCATTAGAGTTTCACGGCGCCATAAGCTCGTTGAACAGGCTTTGTGTGAAATATAGCAGAGTCTAGTACTGCTTTTATTGTCTTGGTTGCCCAGAGGTAGCGTCCCCCGGTCACAATTATAAGATTGTGGGTTCAAATCTTGGTGGGGTGAGGTGTTGATTATATGTAGAAGTCCGCGTGCTTTAATGGTCTAATGAAATATATATGGATCCTCGGGTTTCGAAGCCACATTTGGTAAAACGTTGCTCTGATCACCTAAGCGGCACGGAGGGTCCCCATTAGAGGTTCACGGCGCCATAAGTTCGTTGAACAGACTTTGTGTGAAATATAGCAGAGTCTAGGAATGCTTTTAGTGTCCTGGTGGGCCAGAGGTAGCGTTCCCCGGTCACAATTAGAAGATCGTGGGTTTGAATCCTGGTGGGGTGAGGTGTTGATTATATGGAATAGTCCGCATGCTTTATTGGGCTAATGAAATATATATGGATCCTCGTGTTTTGAAGCCACATTTGGTAAAACGTTGCTCTGATCACCTAAGCGGCATGGGTGGTTCCTATTAGAGGTTCACGGCGCCATAAGCTCGTTGAACAGGCCTTGTGTGAAATATAGCAGAGTCTAAGACTGCTTTTATTGTCCTGGTGGCCCAGAGGTAGCGTTCCCCGGTCACAATTATAAGATCGTGGGTTCAAATCCTGGTGGGGTGAGGTGTTGATTAAATGTAGAAGTCCACGTGCTTTATTGGGCTAATGAAATATATATGGATCCTTCTTCTTTCGAAGCCGCATTTGGTAAAATGTTGGTCTGATCACCTAAGCGGCACTCGTGGTCCCCATTAGGGGTTCACGGAGCCATAAGCTCGTTGAACAGGCTTTGTGTGAAATATAGTAGAGTCTAGGACTGCTTTTATTGTCCTGGTGGCCCAGAGGTAGCATACCCCGGTCACAATTATAAGATCGTGGGTTTGAATCCTGGTAGGGTGAGGTGTTGATTATATGTAGACGTCCGAGTGATTATGGCTAATGAAATATATATGGATCCTCGTGTTTCCAAGCCGGATTTGGTAAAATGTTGCTCTGATTAACTAAGCGCACCGGTGGTCCTATTGGGAGGTCTGTTATGGCGCCATAAGGTCGTTGAACAGTCTTTTGTGTGAAATATAGTAGAGTCTAGGACTGCTTTTATTGTCCTGGTGGCTCCAGAGGTAGCATACCCTCGTCACAATTATAAGATCGTGGGGTTTGAATCGATAGGTGAGGTGTTGATTATATGTAGAAGTTCGCATGCTTTATTGGGCTAATGAAATATATATGGATCCTCGTGGTTTCGAAGCCGGATTTGGTAAAACGTTGCTCTGATCACTGTTCGCACGGGTGGTCCCACTAGAGTTTCACCATAAGCTCGCTGAACAGGCTTTGTGAAATATACCAGAGTCTAGGACTGCATTTCTTGTCCTGGTGGCCCAGAGGTAGCGTTCCCCGGTCACAATTATAAGATCGTGGGTTCAAATCTTGGTGGGGTGAAGTGTTGATTATATGTAGAAGTCTGCTTGTTTTATTGGGCTAATGAAATATTTATGGATCCTCCTTGTTTCGAAGCCGCATTTGGTAAAACGTTGCTCTGATCACCTAAGCGGCACGGGTGGTCCCCATAAGAGGTTCACGGTGCCACAAGCCCGTTGAACAGGCTTTGTGTGAACTATAGCAGAGTCTAGGAATGCTTTTAGTGTCCTGGTGGCGCAGAGGTAGCATTCCCCGGTCACAATTATAAGATCGTGGGTTCAAATCCTGGTGGGTGAGGTGTTGATTAAATGTAGAAGTCCGCGTGCTTTATTGGGCTAATGAAATATATATGGATCCTTCTTCTTTCGAAGCCGCATTGGTAAAATGTTGGTCTGATCACCTAAGCGGCACTCGTGGTCCCCATTAGGGGTTCACGGCGCCATAAGCTCGTTGAACAGGCTTTGTGTGAAATATAACAGAGTCTAGGAATGCTTTTAGTGTCCTGGTGGCCCAGAGGTAGCATTCCCCGGTCACAATTATAAGATCGTGGGTTCAAATCCTGGTGCGGTGAGGTGTTGATTATATGTAGAAGTCCGCGTGCTTTATTGGGCTAATGAAATATCAATGGATCCGCGGGTTTCGAAGCCGCATTTGGTAAAATGTTGCTCTGATCACCTAAGCGGCACGGGTGGTCCCCATTAGAGGTTCACGGCGCCATAAGCTCGTTGAACAGGCCTTGTGTGAAATATAGCAGAGTCTAGGAATGCTTTTAGTTTCCTGATGGCCCTGAGGTAACGTCGCCCGGTCACAATTATAAGACCATGGGTACAAATCCTGGTGGGGTGAGGTGTTGATTATATGAAGAAGTCCGCGTGCTTTATTGGGCTAATGAAATATATATGGATATGGATCCTCGTGTTTCGAAGCCGCATTTGGTAAAACGTTGCTATGATCACCTAAGCGGCATGGGTGGTCCCCATTAGAGGTTCACGGCGCCATAAGCTTGTTGAACAGGCTTTGTGTGAAAAATAGCAGAGTCTAGGACTGCTTTTATTGTCCTGGTGGGCCAGAGGTAGCGTTCCCCGGTCACAATTAGAAGTTCGTTGGTTCGAATCCTGGTGGGGTGAGGTGTTGATTATATGAAGAAGTCCGCGTGCTTTATTGGGCTAATGAAATATATATGGATCCTCGTGTTTCGAAGCCGCATTTGGTAAAATGTTGGTCTGAACACTTAAGCGGCACGGGTGGTCCCCATTAGAGTTTCACGGCGCCATAAGCTCGTTGAACAGGCTTTGTGTGAAATATAGCGGAGTCTAGTACTGCTTTTATTGTCCTGGTGGCCCAGAGGTAGCGTCCCCTGGTCACAATTATAAGATTGTGGGTTCAAATCTTGGTGGGGTGAGGTGTTGATTATATGTAGAAGTCCGCGTGCTTTAATGGGCTAATGAAATATATATGGATCCGCGTGTTTCGAAGCCGCATTTGGTAAAACGTTGCTCTGATCACCTAAGCGGCATGGGTGGTCCCCATTAGAGGTTCACGGCGCCAAAAGCTCGTTGAACAGACTCAGTGAAATATAGCAGAGTCTAGAATGCTTTTTAGTGTCCTGTGTCAGGAGGTAGCGCCTCCCCGTCGCTGCTACAATTAGAAGATCGTGGGCTCTTGAATCCTGTAAAGCGAGGTGTTGATTATATAAATAGTCCGCATGCTTTATTGGGCTAATGAAATATATGGATCCTCGCTTGAAGCTGCATTTGGTAAAACGTTGCTCTGTTCACCTAAGCGGCACGGGTGGTCCCCATGAGAGGTTCACGGCGCCATAAGCTCGTTGAACAGGCTTTGCGTGAAATATAGCAGAGTCTAAGACTGCTTTTATTATCCTGGTGGCCCAGAGGTAGCGTTCCCCGGTCACAATTATAAGATCATGGGTTCAAATCCTGGTGGGGTGAGGCGTTGATTATATGTAGAAGTCCGCGTGCTTTATTGGGCTAATGAATATATATGGATCCTCGTGTTTCCAAGCCGGATTTGGTAAAACGTTGCTCTGATCACCTAAGCGGCACGGGTGGTCCCCTATAGTGGTTCACGGTGCCATAAGCTCTTTGAACAGGCTTTGTGTGAAATATAGCAGAGTCTAGACTGCTTTTATTGTCCTGGTGGCTCAGAGGTAGTGCATTCCCCGGTCACAATTATAAGATCGTGGGTTCAAATCCTGGTGGGGTGAGGTGTTGATTAAATGTAGAAGTCCGCGTGCTTTATTGGGCTAATGAAATATACATGGATCCTCGGGTTTCTAAGCTGCATTTGGTAAAATTTTGCTCTGATCACCTAAGCGGCACGGGTTAGTCCCCATTAGAGGTTCACGGCGCCATAAGCTCGTTGAACAGGCTTTGTGTGAAATATAGCAGAGTCTAGGAATGCTTTTAGTGTCCAGGTGGCCCAGAGGTAGCGTTCCCCAGTCACAATTAGAAGGTCGTGGGTTCGAATCCTGGTGGGGTGAGGTGTTGATTAAATGTAGAAGTCCGCGTGCTTTATTGGGCTAATGAAATATATATGGATCCTTCTTCTTTCGAAGCCGCATTTGGTAAAACGTTGCTCTGATCACCTAAGCAGCACGGGTGGTCCCCATTAGAGGTTCACCGCGCCATAAGCTCGTTGAACAGGCTTTGTGTTATATATAGCAGAGTCTAGGACTGCTTATTGTCCTGGTGTCTAGAGTAGCGTTCCCGGTCGCCACAATTATAAGATCGTGGGTTCAAATCCTGGTGGGGTGAGGTGTTGATTAAAATGTAAGTCCGGCTATGGCTATTGGGCTAATGAAATATATATGGATCCTTCTTTTTCTTCGAAGGCACTCGCGGGTCCCTATTAGGGGGTTCACGCGCCATAAGCCGTTGAACAGGCTTTGTGTGAAATATAGCAGAGTCTACGACTGCTTTTATTGTCCTGGTGGCCCAGAGGTAGCATTCCCCGGTCACAATTATAAGATCGTGGGTTCAAATCCTGGTGGGGTGAGGTGTTGATTAAATGTAGAAGTCCGCGTGCTTTATTGGGCTAATGAAATATACATGGATCCTCGGGTTTCGAAGCCGCATTTGGTAAAATTTTGCTCTGATCACCTAAGCGGCACGGGTTAGTCCCCATTAGAGGTTCACGGCGCCATAAGCTCGTTGAACAGGCTTTGTGTGAAATATAGCAGAGTCTAGGAATGCTTTTAGTGTCCTGGTGGGCCCAGAGGTAGCGTTCCCCCGGTCACAATTAGAAGATCGTGGGTTCGAATCCTGGTGGGGTGAGGTGTTGATTATATGAAGAAGTCCGCGTGCTTTATTGGGCTAATGAAATATATATGGATCCTCGTGTTTCGAAGCGGCATTTGGTAAAATGTTGGTCTGATCACCTAAGCGGCACGGGTGGTCCCAATTAGAGTTTCACGGCGCCATAATCTCGTTGAACAGGCTTTGTGTGAAATATAGCAGAGTCTAGGACTGCTTTTATTGTCCTGGTGTCCCAGAGGTAGCGTCCCCCGGTCACAATTATAAGATTGTGGGTTCAAATCCTCGTGGGGTGAGGTGTTGATTATATGTAGAAGTCCGCGTGCTTTATTGGGCTAATGAAATATATATGGATCCTCGTGTTTCGAAACCAGATTTGGTAAAACGTTGACCTGATCACCAAAGCGGCACGGGTGGTCCCCATTAGAGGTTCATGGCGCCATAAGGTCGTTGAACAGGCTTTGTGTGAAATATAGTAGAGTCTAGGACTGCTTTTATTGTCCTGGTGGCCCAGAGGTAGCATACCCCGGTCACAATTATAAGATCGTGGGTTTGAATCCTGATGGGGTGAGGTGTTGATTATATGTAGAAGTTCGCGTGCTTTATTGGGCTAATGAAATATATATGGATCCTCGTGTTTCGAAGCCGGATTTGGTAAAACGTTGCTCTGATCACCTAAGCTGCACGGGTGGTCCCAATTAGAGTTTCACCGAGCCATAAGCTCGTTGAACAGGCTTTGTGTGAAATATACCAGAGTCTAGGACTGCATTTCATGTCCTGGTGGCCCAGAGGTAGCGTTCCCCGGTCACAATTATAAGATCGTGGGTTCAAATCTTGGTGGGGTGAAGTGTTGATTATATGTAGAAGTCTGCTTGCTTTATTGGGCTAATGAAATATTTATGGATCCTCCTTGTTTCGAAGCAGCATTTGGTAAAACGTTGCTCTGATCACCTAAGCGGCACGGGTGGTCCCCATTAGAGGTTCACGGTGCCACAAGCCCGTTGAACAGGCTTTGTGTGAAATATAGCAGAGTCTAGGAATGCTTTTAGTGTCCTGGTGGCCCAGAGGTAGCATTCCCCGTTCACAATTATAAGATCGTGGGTTCAAATCCTGGTGGGGTGAGGTGTTGATTATATGTAGAAGTCCGCGTGCTTTATTGGGCTAATGAAATATATATGGATTCTCGTGTTTCGAAGCCGCATTTGGTAAAACGTTGCTCTGATCACCTAAGCAGCACGGGTGGTCCCCATTAGAGGTTCACGGCGCCATAAACTCGTTGAACAGGCTTTGTGTGAAATATAGCAGAGTCTAGGACTGCTTTTAATGTACTGGTGGCCCAGAGGTAGCATTCCCCGGTCACAATTATAAGATCGTGGGTTCAAATCCTGGTGAGGTGAGGTGTTGATTATATGTAGAAGTCCGCGTGCTTTATTGGGCTAATGAAATATAAATGGATCCTCGGGTTTCGAAGCCGCATTTGGTAAAATGTTGCTCTGATCACCTAAGCGGCACGGGTGGTCCCCATTAGAGGTTCACGGCGCCATAAGCTCGTTGAACAGGCTTTGTGTGAAATATAGCAGAGTCTAGGACTGCTTTTATTGTACTGGTGGCCCAGAGGTAGCATTCCCCGGTCACAATTATAAGATCGTGGGTTCAAATCCTGGTGAGGTGAGGTGTTGATTATATGTAGAAGTCCGCGTGCTTTATTGGGCTAATGAAATATAACTGGATCCTCGGGTTTCGAAGCCGCATTTGGTAAAATGTTGCTCTGATCACCTAAGCGGCACGGGTGGTCCCCATTAGAGGTTCACGGTGCCACAAGCCCGTTGAACAGGCTTTGTGTGAAATATAGCAGAGTCTAGGAATGCTTTTAGTGTCCTGGTGGCCCAGAGGTAGCATTCCCCGGTCACAATTATAAGATCGTGGGTTCAAATCGTGGTGGGGTGAGGTGTTGATTATATGTAGAAGTCCGCGTGCTTTATTGGGCTAATGAAATATATATGGATCCTCGTGTTTCGAAGCCGCATTTGGTAAAATGTTGGTCTGATCACTTAAGCGGCACGGGTGGTCCCCATTAGAGTTTCACGGCGCCATAAGCTCGTTGAACAGGCTTTGTGTGAAATATAGCAGAGTCTAGTACTGCTTTTATTGTCCTGGTGGCCCAGAGGTAGCGTCCCCCGGTCACAATTATAAGATTGTGGGTTCAAATCTTGGTGGGGTGAGGTGTTGATTATATGTAGAAGTCCGCGTGCTTTAATGGTCTAATGAAATATATATGGATCCTCGGGTTTCGAAGCCACATTTGGTAAAACGTTGCTCTGATCACCTAAGCGGCACGGAGGGTCCCCATTAGAGGTTCACGGCGCCATAAGCTCGTTGAACAGGCTTTGTGTGAAATATAGCAGAGTCTAGGAATGCTTTTAGTGTCCTGGTGGGCCAGAGGTAGCGTTCCCCGGTCACAATTAGAAGATCGTGGGTTTGAATCCTGGTGGGGTGAGGTGTTGATTATATGGAAAGTCCGCATGCTTTATTGGGCTAATGAAATATATATGGATCCTCGTGTTTCGAAGCCACATTTGGTAAAACGTTGCTCTGATCACCTAAGCGGCATGGGTGGTCCCCATTAGAGGTTCACGGCGCCATAAGCTCGTTGAACAGGCCTTGTGTGAAATATAGCAGAGTCTAAGACTGCTTTTATTGTCCTGGTGGCCCAGAGGTAGCGTTCCCCGGTCACAATTATAAGATCGTGGGTTCAAATCCTGGTGGGGTGAGGTGTTGATTAAATGTAGAAGTCCGCGTGCTTTATTGGACTAATGAAATATATATGGATCCTTCTTCTTTCGAAGCGGCACTCGTGGTCCCCATTAGGGGTTCACGGCGCCATAAGCTCGTTGAACAGGCTTTGTGTGAAATATAGCAGAGTCTAGGACTGCTTTTATTGTACTGGTGGCCCAGAGGTAGCATTCCCCGGTCACAATTATAAGATCGTGGGTTCAAATCCTGGTGAGGTGAGGTGTTGATTATATGTAGAAGTCCGCGTGCTTTATTGGGCTATTGAAATATAAATGGATCCTCGGGTTTCGAAGCCGCATTTGGTAAAATGTTGCTCTGATCACCTAAGCGGCACGGGTGGTCCCCATTAGAGGTTCACGGTGCCACAAGCCCGTTGAACAGGCTTTGTGTGAAATATAGCAGAGTCTAGGAATGCTTTTAGTGTCCTGGTGGCCCAGAGGTAGCATTCCCCGGTCACAATTATAAGATCGTGGGTTCAAATCCTGGTGGGGTGAGGTGTTGATTATATGTAGAAGTCCGCGTGCTTTATTGGGCTCATGAAATATATATGGATCCTCGTGTTTCGAAGCCGCATTTGGTAAAATGTTGGTCTGATCACTTAAGCGGCACGGGTGGTCCCCATTAGAGTTTCACGGCGCCATAAGCTCGTTGAACAGGCTTTGTGTGAAATATAGCAGAGTCTAGTACTGCTTTTATTGTCCTGGTGGCCCAGAGGTAGCGTCCCCCGGTCACAATTATAAGATTGTGGGTTCAAATCTTGGTGGGGTGAGGTGTTGATTATATGTAGAAGTCCGCGTGCTTTAATGGTCTAATGAAATATATATGGATCCTCGGGTTTCGAAGCCACATTTGGTAAAACGTTGCTCTGATCACCTAAGCGGCACGGAGGGTCCCCATTAGAGGTTCACGGCGCCATAAGCTCGTTGAACAGGCTTTGTGTGAAATATAGCAGAGTCTAGGAATGCTTTTAGTGTCCTGGTGGGCTAGAGGTAGCGTTCGCCGGTCACAATTAGAAGATCGTGGGTTTGAATCCTGGTGGGGTGAGGTGTTGATTATATGGAATAGTCCGCATGCTTTATTGGGCTAATGAAATATATATGGATCCTCGTGTTTCGTAGCCACATTTGGTAAAACATTGCTCTGATCACCTAAGCGGCATGGGTGGTCCCCATTAGAGGTTCACGGCGCCATAAGCTCGTTGAACAGGCCTTGTGTGAAATATAGCAGAGTCTA
>NW_024725113.1:0-11442 GCF_018991925.1 Homarus americanus | reverse complement strand
GGGGGTTTGATATACTCGATCAGGGGACTTTGTTATACTCGATAAGAGGACTTTGTTATACTCGATCAGGGGGCTTTGTTTTACTCCATGAGGGTCTTTGTTATACTCCATTAGGGGCATTTGTTATACTCGAATAGGGGTCTTTGTTATACTCGATCAGGGGACTTTGTTATACTTGATCAGGGGATTTTGTAATATTCGATGAGGGGGGCTTTGTTATACTCAACCAGGGTCCTTTGTTATGCTCGATAAGGGGACTTTGCTATACTCGATCCGGGGCCTTTGTTATACTCGATCAGGGGACATTACTATACTCGACCAGGAAACTTTGTTATACACGATCAAGGGATATGTTATACTCGATCAGGGGATGTGTTATACTCGATCAGGGGACTTTGTCATACTCGATTAGGGGGCTTTCTTATACTCAACCGGGGGCCTTTGTTATACTCGATTAGGGGACTTTGTTATACACGATCAGGGGACTTTGTAATACTCGATCAAGGGTACTTTGTTATACTCAACCAGTGGAACTTTGTTATACTCGATCAGGTGGCTTTGTTATACTCGACCAGGGGCCTTTGTTATGCTCGATATGGGGACTTTGTTATTCTCGATCAGGGGCCTTGGTTATACTCGACCAGGGGACTTTGTTTAACTCGATCAGGGGAGTTTGTTATACTCGATCAGGGGCCTTTGTTATACTCGATCAGAGGATATTAGTATACTCGACTAGGGAACTTTGTTATACACGATCAGGGTATATGTTATACTCGATCAGGGGATGTGATATACTCGATCACAGGACTTTGTTATACTCGATTAGGAGGCTTTGTTATACTCAACCGGGGGCTTTGTTATACACGACCAGGGAACTTTGTTATACTCGATCAGAGAACTTTGTTATATTCGATCAGGGGACTTTGTTATTCTCGATCAGGGTTCTTGGTTATACTCGACCAGGGGACTGTGTTATACTCGACCAGGGGCCTTTGTTATGGTCAACCAGGGGACTATGTTATACTCGATGAGGGGACTTTATTATACTCGATGAGGGGGCTTTGTTTACCTCGACCAGGGGAGTTTGATATACTCGATCAGGGGACTTTGTTATACTTAATCAGGGGACATTGTAATATTCGATCAGGGGGGCTTTGTTATACTCGACCAGGGGCCTTTGTTATGTTCGATGAGGGGACTTTGTTATACACGATGAGGGGCCTTTGTTATACTCGATCAGGGGACATTGTTATACTCGATCAGGGGACTTTGTTATACTCGATCAGGGAACTTTGGTTTACTCGATCAGGGGGCATTGATATACTCGATCAGGGGACTTTGTTATACTCGATCAGAGAACTTTGTGATACTCGATCAGGGGACTTTGTAATACTCGACCAGGGGACTTTGTTATACTCAATCAGGGGGCTTTGTTATATTCGATCGGGGGACATTACTTTACTCGCCCAGGGAACTTTGTTATACACGATCAGGGGATATGTTATACTCGATCAGGGGATGTGTTATACTCAATCAGGGGACTTTGTTATACTCGATCAGGGGCCTTTATTATACTCGATCAGAGGACTTTGATATACTCGATCAGGGGACTTTGTTATACTCGACCAGGGCCTTTGTTATACTCGATTAGCGGGCTTTGTTATACTTGATCAGGGGACATTACTATACTCGATTAGGGGCCTTTGTTTATACTCGATCAGGGTAGTTTGTTTTACTCGATGAGGGGCCTTTGTTATATTATATGAGGGGCATTTGTTATACTCGACCCAGGGGAATTTCTTATTCTCGATCATGAGACTTTGTCATACTTGATCATTGCCTTTATTATTCTCGACCTGCGGGGTTTGATATACTCGATGAGGGGACTTTGTTATGCTCGATCAGCGGGCTTTGTTATATTCGACCAGGGTGCTTTGTTATGCTCGACGAGTGGCCTTTGTTAAAATCGACCAGGGGGCTTTGTTATATTAGATTAGGGGACTTTGTTATACTCGACCAGGGGCCTTGGTTATGGTCAACCAGGAGACTTTGTTATACTCGATGAAGGGACTTTGTTAAACTCGATGAGGGGGCTTTGTTTTCCTCGACCAGTGGACTTTGATATACTCGAACAGGGGACTTTGTTATACCTGATCAGGGGACTTTGTAATATTCGATCACAGGGGGTTTGTTATACTTGACCAGGGGCCTTTGTTATGCTCGATAAGGGGACTTTGTTATACACAATGAGGGGCCTTTGTTATACTCGATCAGGGGACATTGTTATACACGATCAGGGGATATGTTATACTCGATCAGACGATGTGTTATACTCGATGAGGGGACTTTGTATTATTCGGTCAGGCGGGCTTTGTAATGCTCGACCAGGGGCCTTTGTTATGCTCGATAAGGGGACCTTGTTATATTCGATCAGAGGAGTTTGTTATTCTCGATCAGGGGCCTTGGGTATTCTCGATGAAGGGCCTTTGTTATACTCGATCAGGGGACTTTGTTATACTCGAGCAGGGAACTTTGTTATACTCGATGAGGGGGCTTTGATATACTCGATTAGGAGACTTTGTTATACTCGATCAGAGGACTTTGTTATACTCGTTCAGGGGAATTTGTTGTTGTTATACCGATCAGGGACATTACTGTATTCGATTAGGGGCCTTTGTTTTATACTCTGATCAGGAGACTTTGATATACTCGATGAGAGCTTTATTCTCGACCAGGGGCCTTTGTTACTTGATCCAACAAGACTTGTTATACTCGATGAGACTTTGTTATACTCGATGAGAACTGTTTTCGTCGACCAAGGGGACTTTGATATATACTCAATCAGGACTTTGTCTCCTTGATCAGGGACTTTGTTATACTCGATCAGGGGGCTTTGTTATACTCGACCAGGGGCCTTTGTTATACTTGATCAGGGTACTTTGTAATACTCGATCATGGGGCTTTGTTATACTCGATCAGGGGACATTACTGTATTCGATTAGGGGCCTTTGTTTATACTCGATCAGGGGCCTTTTAATACTCGATGAGGGGGCTTTGTTATACTCGACCAGGGGCCTTTGTTATGATCAACAAGGAGACTTTGTTATACTCGATGAGGGGACTTTGTTATACTCGATCAGGGGATATGTTATACTCTATCAGGGGATGTGTTATACACGATCAGGGGATATGTTATACTCTATCAGGGGCCTTTGTTATGCTCGATCAGGGTACTTTGTTATACTCGAAGAGGGGCCTTTGTTATACTATATTGGGGACTTTTGTTATACTCGAACAACGGGAATTTGTTATCCTCGATCATGAGACTTTGTTATACTCGATCAGGGTCTTTATTATACTCGACCAGGGGGGTTTGATATACTCGATGAGGGGAATTTGTTATACTCGATCAGAGGGCTTTGTTATATTCGATTAGGGGACTTTGTTATATTCGACCAGAGGGCTTTGTTATACTCGATCAGGTGGTTATGTTATACTCGACCAGGGGTCTTTGTTATGCTCGATCTGGGGACTTTGTTTTCCTCGATCAGGGAACTTTGTTGTACTCCATCAGGGACTTTGTTATACTCCACCACGGACTTTGTTATGCTCCATTAGGGGCCTTTGTTATAGTCGACCAGGGGACTTTGTTATACTCGATCAGGGGACTTTGTTATCCTTGGTCAGGGGACTTTGTATTATTCGATGAGGGGGACTTTGTTATACTCGATCAGGGGAATTTTAATACTCGATCAAGGGCCTTTGTCATAATCGATCATTGCCTTTATTATACTCGACCAGTGGGGTTTGATATACTCGATCAGGGGACTTTGTTATACTCGATCAGGGGGCTTTGTTATACTCGACCAGGGTGCTTTGTTATGCTCGTCCAGGGGCCTTTGTTATGCTCGATAAGGGGGTTTTGTTATATTCGATTTGGGAACTTTGTTATACTCGACCAGGGACCTTTGTTATGGTCAACCAGGGGACTATGTTATACTCGATGAGGGGACTTTATTATACTCGATGAGGGGGCTTTGTTTACCTTGACCAGGGGAGTTTGATATACTCGAACAGGGGACTTTGTTATACTTGATCAGGGGACTTTGTAATATTCGGTCAGGGGGGCTTTGTTATTCTCGACCATGGGCCTTTGTTATGCTCGATGAGTTGACTTTGTTATACACGATGAGTGGCCTTTGTTATGCTCGATCAGGGGACATTGTTATACTTGATCAGGGGACTTTGTTATACTCGATCAGGGAACTTTGTTTTACTCGATCAGGGGGCATTGATATACTCGATCAGGGGACTTTGTTATACTCGATCAGAGAACTTTGTGATACTCGATCAGGGGACTTTGTAATACTCGACCAGGGGACTTTGTTATACTCAATCAGGGGGCTTTGTTATATTCGATCGTGGGACATTACTATACTCGCCCAGGGAACTTTGTTATACACGATCAGGGGATATGTTATACTCGATCAGGGGATGTGTTATACTCAATCAGGGGACTTTGTTATACTCGATCAGGGGCCTTTATTATACTCGATGAAGGGCCTTTGTTATACTCGATCAGGGGACTTTGTTATACTCGATCAGAGGACTTTGATATACTCGATCAGGGGACTTTGTTATACTCGACCAGGGGACATTACTATACTCGAATAGGGGCCTTTGTTTATACTCGATCAGGATAGTTTGTTATACTCGATGAGGGGCCTTTGTTATATTATATCAGGGGCTTTTGTTATACTCGACCCAGGGGAATTTCTTATTCTCGATCATGAGACTTTGTTATACTTGATCATTGCCTTTATTATTCTCGACCAGCGGGGTTTGATATCCTCGATCAGGGGACTTTGTTATACTCGATGAGGGGGCTTTGTTTTCCTCGACCAGGGGACTTTGATATACTCGATCAGGGGACTTTGTTATACCTGATCAGGGGACTTTGTAATATTCGATCTGGGGGGCATTGTTATACTTGACCAGGGGCCTTTGTTATGCTCGATAAGGGGACTTACTTATACACGATGAGGGGCCTTTGTTATACTCGATCAGGGGACATTGTTATACACGATCAGGGGATATGTTATACTCGATCAGAGGATGTGTTATACTTGATGAGGGGACTTTGTATTATTCGATCAGGCGGGCTTTGTTGTGCTCGACCAGGGGCCTTTGTTATGCTCGATAAGGGGACTTTGTTATATTCGATCAGAGGACTTTGTTATTCTCGATCAGGGGCCTTGGGTATTCTCGATGAAGGGCCTTTGTTATCCTCGATCAGGGAACTTTGTTATACTCGAGCAGGGGACTTTGTTATACTCGATGAGGGGGCTTTGATATACTCGATCAGGAAACTTTGTTATACTCGATCAGAGGACTTTGTTATACTCGATCAGGGGAATTTGTTATACTCGACCAGGGGACTTTGTTTTACTGAATCAGGGGGCTTTGTTATTCTCGATCAGGGGACATTACTATACTCGCCAAGGGAACTTTGTTATACACGATCAGGGGATATGTTATACTCGATCAGGGGATGTGTTATACTTAATCAGGGGACTTTGTTATACTCGATGGGGAGGCTTTGTTATACTCAACCGGGGGCTTTTGTTATACTCGATCATGGGCCGTTGTTATAATCGATCAGATGACTTTGTTATACTCGACCATGAGACTATGTTATACTCGATCAGGGGGCTTTGTTATACTCGACCAGGGGCCTTTGTTATGCTCGATCAGGGTACTTTGTTATACTCGATCATGGGGCTTTGTTATGCTCGATCAAGGGACATTACTGTATTCGATTAGGGGCCTTTGTTTATACTCGATCAGGGGACTTTGATAAACTCGATTAGGGCCCTTTATTTTACTCGATCAAGGGCCTCTGTTATACCCGATCAGTGGACTTTGTTATACTCGAGCAGAGGACTTTGTTATACTCGATCAGGGGACTTTGTTATACTCAAACAGGGGACTTTGTTATACTCGATGCGGGGGCTTTGTTATACTCGACCAGGGGCCATTGTTATGGTCAACAAGGAGACTTTGTTATACTCGATGAGGGGACTTTGTTATGCTCGATGAGGGGGCTTTGTTTTCGTCGACCAGGGGACTTTGATATACTCAATCAGGGGACTTTGTTGTACTTGATCAGGGGACTTTGTAATATTCGATCAGGGGGCTTTGTTATACTCGACCAGGGGTCTTTTGTTATACACGATGAGGGGCCTTTGTTATACTCGTTCAGGGGACATTGTTATACTCGATCAGGGGATACGTTATACTCGATCAGGGGATGTGTTATACTTGATGAGGGGACTTTGTATTATTCGATGAGGGGGGCTTTGTTATGCTCGATAAGGGATATTTGCTATATTCGACCAGAGGACTTTGTTATTCTCGATCAGGGGCCTTGGTTATACTCCATGAAGGGCCTTTGTTATACTCGATGAGGGGACTTTGTTATACTCGATCAGGGGGATTTGTTTTCCTCGAGAAGGGGACTTTGTTATACTCGATCAGTGAACTTTGTTATACTTGATCAGGGGACTTTGTAAGATTCGATCAGAGGAGCTTTGGTATACTCGACAAGGGGCCTTTATTATGCTCGATAAGGTTACTTTGTCATACTCGATGAGGGTCCTTTGTTATACTCGATGAGGGGACTTTGTTATAAACAATCAGGGGATATGTTATACTCGATCAGGGGATGTGTTATACTCGATCAGGGGACTTTGTTATACTCGACCAGGGGACTTTGTTATACTCGACCAGGGGACTTTGTTATACTCGATCAGGGGAATTTGTAATAATCGATCAAGGGCCTTTGTCATAATCGATCAGGGGACTTTACACTTCAATCATGCAATTTAAGGCACGACCAGGACTTTTGTTATATTCGATCAGAGGACTTTAGTATACCTGACTGTGGGACTTTATATATTTGTGATCAGGGGGTTTTGTTATACTTCCTGGATCAAGGGCCTCTGTTATACCCGATCAGTGGACTTTGTTATACTCGAGCAGAGGACTTTGGTATACTCGATCAGGGGACTTTGTTATACTCTAACAGGGGACTTTGTTATACTCGATCAGGGGGCTTTGTTATACTCGATCAGGGGATATTACTATACTCGAACAGGGAACTTTGTTATACACGATCAGGGGATATGTTATACTCTATCAGGGGATGTGTTATACTCGATTAGGGGACTTTGTTATACTCGATCAGGAGGCTTTGTTACACTCAACCGGGGGCCTTTGTTTTACTCGATCAGGGGCCTTTGTCATACACAATTAGGGGACTTTGTAATACTCGATGAAGGGGGCTTTGTTATACTCAACCAGGGGAAATTTGTTATACTCGATCAGGTGGCTTTGTTATGCTCGACCAGGGGCCTTTGTTATGCTCGATAAAGGGACTTTGTTATTCTCGATCAGGGGCCTTGGTTATACTCGACCAGGGGACTTTGTTTTACTCGACCAGGGGAGTTTGTTATACTCGATCAGGGGCCTTTGTTATACTCGATCATGGGATATTAGTATAATTGACCAGGGAACTTTGTTATACACGATCAGGGGATATGTTATACTCGATCAGGGGATGTGATATACTCGATCACAGGACTTTGTTATACTCGATTAGGAGGCTTTGTTATACTCAACCGGGGGCTTTGTTATACACGACCAGGGAACTTTGTTATACTCGATCAGAGGACTTTGTTATATTCGATCAGGGGACTTTGTTATTCTCGATCAGGGTTCTTGGTTATACTCGACCAGGGGACTGTGTTATACTCGACCAGGGGACTTTGTTATACGCGACGAGGGGGCTTTGTTATACTCGATGAGGGGAATTTGTTATACTCGACTATTGGACTTTGTTATACTCGATAACAGGACTTTGTTATACTCGATCAGGGGAATTTGTTATACTGGATCAGGGGACTTTGTTATACTCGATCAGGGGGCTTTGTTATACGCAACTAGGGTACTTTGTTATACTCGATCAGGTGGTTTTGTTATACTCGACCAGGGGCCTTTGATATACTCGATCAGGGGACTTTGTTATACTCGATCTGGGGGCTTTGCTTTCCTCAATCAGGGGACTTTGTTATACTTGATGGGGTCTTTGTTTTCCTTAATAAAGGAAACTTTGTTAAACTTGATCAGGGGACTTTGAAATATTCGATCAGGGGGGCTTTGTTATACTCGCTCAGGGGACTTTGTTATTATCGATCAGGGGCCTTTGTTATACTCGATCAGGGGACATTACTATACTCGACCAGGAAACTTTGTTATACACGATCATCCCCTGATCGAGTATAACAAACTCCCCTGATCGTGTATAACAAAGTCCTGTTATCGAGTATAACAAAGTTCCCTAGTCGAGTATAACAAATTCCCCTCATCGAGTATAACAAAGTCCCCTGGTCGCGTATAACAAAGTCCCCTGGTCGAGTATAACAAAGTCTCACGGTCGAGTATAACCAAGGCCCCTGATCGCGTATAACAAAGTCCCCTGGTCTAGTATAACAAAGTCTATATCAACATAACCAAAAGGCCTAATCGGGCTTTATAACAAGACCCCAGGTCGAGTATAGCAAAACCTGATCGAGTATAACAAGAGGCCTGGTGAGTATAGCAAAGCTGATCGAAGCAAAGTCTGATCGTAAAAATTTGAGAAAGCCTCTAATCGAGAGCAAAAGTCCCTGATCGAGAATGTATTACTCCATCCGGGGACTGTTTACTCGACAAGACTGTATTTATATACACGATCAGGAGATATATTATACTCGATCAGAGGATGTATTTATACTCGATAAAGGATTTTATTACTCGATTAGGAGAAGCTTTGTTATACTCGGTCGGTGACTTTGTTATACTCGACCATGGGACCTTGTTATACTCGATCTGAGGTCTTTGTTATACTCGATCAGGGGACTTTGTTATACTCGACCAGGGGACTTTGTTATACTGGACCAAGGGATTTTGTTTTACTCGATCAGGAGACTTTAATATACTCGATCAAGGGCTTTTGTTATACTCGATCAGGGGACTTTCTTATACTCGATAAGAAGGACTTTGTTATACTCGATTTGGTGACTTTGTTATACTCGACCAGGGGACTTTGTTATACTCGATCAGGGGACTTTGTTATACTCGATCAGGGGACATTACTATACTCGATTAGGGGCCTTTGTTATACTCGATCAGGGGACTTTGATATACTCGATCAGGGGGCTTTGTTATACTCGACCAGGGGCCTTTGTAATGCTCAATGAGGGTTCTTTGTTATACTCGATCAGGGGCCTTTGTTATATTTTTGTTATACTCGAACCAGGGGAATTTGTTAAAGTCGATAAGGGGACTTTGTTATACTCGATGAGGGGCCCTTGTTATACTCGATCAGGGGACATTACTATACTCGACCCGGGAACTTTGTTATACTCGATGAGGGCCATTATTATACTCGACCAGGGGGGGTTTGATATACTTGATCAGGAGACTTTCTTATACTCGATGAGGGGGTTCTTTTATACTCGACCGGGGTGATTTGTTATGTTCGACCAGTGGCCTTTGTTATACTCGATCAGGGGACTTTGTTATATTCGATTAGGGTGACTTTCATATATTAGACCAGGGCCTTTGTTATGGTCAACCAGGGGACTTTGTTTTACTCGATGAGGGGACTTTATTATACTCGATCAGGGGGCTTTGTTTTCCTCGGCCAGGGGACTTTGTTATACTCGATCAAGGACTTTGTTATACTTGATCAGGGGACTATTAATATTCGATCAGGGGGGCTTTGTTATACTCGACCAGGGGTATTTCTAATGCTCGATAAGGGACTTTGTTATACTCGATGAGGGGCCTTTGTTATACTCGATCAGGGGACATTACTACACTCGACCCGGGAACTTTGTTATACACGATCAGGGGATATGATATACTCGATCAGGGGATGTGTTATACTCGATCAGGGGACTTTGTTATACTCAGTCAGGAGGCTTTGTTATACTCAACCGGGGGCCTTTTTTATACTCGATCAGGGGAATATCTTATACTGGATTAGGGGACTTTGTTATACTCGATCAGGGGGCATTGTTATACTCAACCAGGGAACTTTGTTATACTCGATTAGGTGGTTTTCTTATACTCGACCAGGGGTCTTTGTTGTGCTCGATCACGCGACATTGTTATACTCGATCAGGGGCCTTTGTTATACTCGATGAGGGGACTTTGTTATACTCGATCTGGGGGCTTTGTTTTTCCCGATCAGAGGACTTTGTTATACTCCATCAGGAACTTTGTTATGCTCCATTAGGGGCCTTTGTTATGCTCGACCAGGGGACTTTGTTATACTCGATCAGGGGACTTTGTTATACTTGATCAAGGGACTTTGTATAATTCGATCAGGGGGCCTTTTTTATGCTCGATAAGGGGACTTTGTTATATTCGATGAAAGAACTTTGATATTCTCGATCAGGGGCCTTGGTTATACTCGACCAGGGGACTTTGTTATACTCGACCAGGGGACTTTGATATACTCGACCAGGGGACTTTGTTAAACTCGATCAGGGGAATTTGTAATAATCGATCAAGGGCCTTTGTCATAATCGATCAGAGGACTTTGTTATACTCAATCATGGGCCATTGTTATACTCATCCAGGGGACTTTGTTATACTCGATAAGAGGAATTTGTTATACTCGACCAGGGGACATTGTTATACTCGATCAGGGGAATTTTGGTTATACTCGACCAGGGGACTTTGTTATACACGACCATTGGACTTTGTTATATTCGATCAGAGGACTTTGTTATACTCGATCGGGGGACTTTGTTTTACTAGATCAGGGGGCTTTGTTATACTCGATCAAGGGACTTTGTTAAACTCGATTAGGGGCGTTTATTATACTCGATCAAGGGCCTTTGTTATACTCGATCAGAGGACATTGGTATACTCGATCAGGGGACTTTGTTATACTCAAACAGGGGACTTTGTTATACTCGATCAAGGGGCTTTGTTATACTCGATCAGGGGACATTACTATACTCGACCAGGGAACTTAGTTATACACGATCAAGGGATATGTTATACTCTATCAGGGGATGTGTTATACTCGATCAGGGGCTTTGTTATACTCGATCAGGAGGCTTTGTTACACTCAACCGGGGGCCTTTGTTTTACGCGATCAGGGGCCATTGTTATACTCGATCAAGGGACTTTGTTATACTCGATCAGGGGACTTTGGTATACTCGATCAGGGGGCTTTGTTATCCTCCATCAGGGGCCTTTTTTATAATCGACCAGGGCTCTTTGTTATACTCGATCAGGAGACTTTGTTATACTTGAAAGGGGACTTTGTAATATTCGATCAGGGGGGCTTTGTTATACTCGATCAGGGGACTTTGTTATACTCGA
>NW_024725112.1:0-6491 GCF_018991925.1 Homarus americanus | reverse complement strand
CTTGAATTCTCCCTTTGTTACCAATGAAACTAGAACACTTCCTGTATTGCAAGTATTTCTCTTACCTGGATCATTAAATGTTACCTGGGTCATTAACTGAGACAAACATCGGACTTTCAACGGGTTAAATGATCCACGGCAATACCTGTCTTTCCTGACCTGACTTATGAATATATTTTCCCTTTTCACTCTTGAGGATATTTTTATATAGTTGGTTTAAGTGAGAAAAATCGTTATTTATAACAGGTAAATAAACCTCATTAGCTATTAGAATGACTCATCCCCGTTAATCATGCAAGGATGATGCAACTGGTGTAGTGTAGTGTAGTAGCGTGGTGGTGTGGTATAGTGGGGTTCAGTGTTGTGTAGTGTAGTGTGGTGTAGTGTAGTGTGGTGTAGTGTAGTGTGGTGTAGTGTAGTGTAGTGTGGTGTAGTTTAGTGTGGTGTAGTGTAGTGTGGTGTAGTGTAGTGTGGTGTAGTGTAGTTTGGTGTAGTGTAGTGTAGTGTGGTGTAGTGTAGTGTGGTGTAGTGTAGTGTGGTTTAGTGTGGTGTAGTGTGGTGTAGTGTGGCGTGGTGTGTAGTGTGTGTGGTGGTGTGGTATAGTGGGGTTCAGGGTAGTGTAGTGTAGTGTAGTGTAGTGTGGTGTAGTGTAGTGTAGTGTGGTGTGGTGTGGTGTGGTGTGGTGTAGTGTAGTAGCGTGGTGGTGTAGTGTAGTGGGGTTCAGTGTTGTGTTGTGGAGTGTGGTGTGTTGCATTAAGGTATGATGTTGCAAGATGTGATGTGGCATGGTATGGTATTATGGCATAGTATGGTGTAGTGTAGTGTGGTGTAGTGTAGTAGCGTGGTGGTGTGGTATAGTGGGGTTCAGGGTAGTGTAGTGTAGTGTAGTGTGGTGTAGTGTAGTGTGGTGTAGTGTGGTGTAGTGTAGTAGCGTGGTGGTGTGGTATAGTGGGGTTCAGGGTAGTGTATTGTAGTGTAGTGTGGTGTAGTGTAGTGTAGTGGTGGGTGTGTGTAGTAAAGTGGTGGTGTGTGGGTATAGTGGGGTTCAGGGTAGTGTGTGTGTGGTGTAGTGTAGTGTGGTGTGTGTGTGTGTGGTGTAGTGTAGTAGCGTGGTGGTGTGGTATAGTGGGGTTCAGTGTTGTGTAGTGTAGTGTAGTGTGGTGTAGTGTAGTGTGGTGTAGTGTGGTGTAGTGTAGTAGCGTGGCGGTGTGGTATAGTGGGGTTCAGTGTTGTGTAGTGTAGTGTGGTGTAGTGTAGTCGCGTGGTGGTGTGGTATAGTGGGGTTCAGGGTAGTGTAGTGTAGTGTAGTGTAGTGTAGTGTGGTGTGGTGTAGTGTAGTGTGGTGTGGTGTGCTGTAGTGTAGTAGCGTGGTGGTGTGGTATAGTGGGGTTCAGGGTAGTGTAGTGTAGTGTGGTGTAGTGTAGTGTAGTGTGGTGTGGTGTAGTGTAGTAGCGTGGTGGTGTAGTGTAGTGGGGTTCAGTGTTGTGTAGTGTGTTGCAATAAGGTATGATGTGGCAAGGTGTGATGTGGCATGGTATGGTATTATGGCATAGTATGGTGTAGTGTAGGTGAGACGCCCCCCCCTCCCTCCCCCCGCCCCCACACACACCCTCCTGCTGAGCTCAATGGTCGAGGATCGCGTGTCAATACCCTGAGGGAACAACCAGGTGTCCGATTTTACACATCTTGGTTAATTGAACACCTGTTGGCCCGGCAAGACACAAGAGGGGGGTACAACATCACAACAATGGGATCGAACTCTACCCACCAAAACCAATTGTAATCCACACCTCTATGTTCTTAGTAAGTAACATTGTAATTATGATTAAAATCAGTTCTTCTTTAATCATTATTTTTCACTTTTTTCATCTGGGGTTTATTATTTTGTTTCGTGTTTCTGAGGATATATTGTAATTCATATATTTTGCTCTATAATACACGTGATTTTGTTGTTGATTTTTATTTCTTGATATTATTGTTGTTGTTGTTGTTGTTGTTTTAATGGAATTAGATCGTTAAGCCAATATCGTCTCTACGCAACGACTACTAAATGGTCATGTCAAGGCTTCAGTGTTGATAGGATACGATTTGTGTGTGTGTGTGTGTGTGTGTGTGTGTGTGTGTGTGGTCAGGTGCTTGGCGAGGTGGGGATATATGCATCGGTTCTTTTTTCTCCCCATCTCTGTTTCCCTATTTTTCCCAAGCTTGTCTTTTTTTATTTATTATTCACCTTTTTTTCTTCTTCTATTTTTTTGTATTTATCATTTTGTCTTATATTTCATCTCCTACTTTATCTTTTCTTTTTTTTTACATTTTCCAGAAATTTTTCCCAATAAAGTCTCCAATTTAATATATAATAATCCTCTTTTTTCCTAGTTTTTACTAACCTAACCAAACCAAACCATAGCGTAACATAAACTAAAAATAAACTTAACCATATCTGAATATCCCACCAAACCAAACCAAACCAAACCAAAACCACACCTAAACCAAACCAAACCCACACCTAAACCAAACCAAAACCACACCTAAACCAAACCAAAACCACACCTAAACCAAACCAAAACCACACCTAAACCAAACCAAAACCACACCTAAACCAAACCAAACCCACATCTAAACCAAACCAAACCCACACCTAAACTAAACCAAAACCACACCTAAACCAAACCAAACCCACACCTAAACTAAACCAAAACCACACCTAAACCAAACCAAACCCACACCTAAACTAAACCAAAACCACACCTAAACCTAACCTTAAAATTCGTGTTAAAATTCGAGTTCAGAAATTAGTTGTACCCTGAGAGAGTCGCCTTAAAAGATGGGTCCATTAAGCCTTATGAAGATATAGAGACGAACTGCTGGTATCTAACTGAGGGGGGAGAAGGGGGTGTGGAGGAGGGAGGGAAGGAGGGTGGGAGGGAGGGAGAGTGGGATGGAGGGAGGGAGAGTGGGATTGAGGGCTGGGAGGAGAGAAGTATGGAGAAGGGAAGGATGGGGAAGGGGAGGATAGGGTAAAGGGAGGAAGAGGAAAATGGGATGGAGAATGAGAGGATAGGGAGATCGAAGAAGGCAAGGAGAAAGGGAAGGAGAGTGAGATGGGGGGTATGGACAGAGAGAGGGGGGAGGGGGGAGGGGGGAGAGGGGGGTAGGGGGGAATATCGAGAGAAAAAGGAAAGGAAAGAAAAAGAGAGAGACTGGAAAATAGACAGCGAAAAAGAAAGAGAGAAAGAAAGAAAATGAAGAAAGAGAAAATAGACAAAAAGAAAGAAAGAAAATACCAACACTGGAACTATCTTTAACTCGTGTGGTCGGTGGAGGGCCTGGGGGGGGCGGGGGGAGGAGTTCAGAGATCCGGATAAAGGTCTCAAGAGTTTTACTGACGAATCTTTTCTCTCTATAAGGTTGTGGAGGAAGTCCTTTATTCCCCCTTCAGGAGGTGGACGCCCCTCTCCAGACCAGTCTTCTCCTTCCTCCTCCGATTTCTAATTCTTCCTATGCTCTCTCCTCCTCCTCCTCCTCCTCCTCCTCCTCCTTTTTCTTCTTGTACTTTTTCTTCCTTCCCCACTACTAATTCTGGCACCCTACTGTCCCTTCCATCCTCTACTGGCACTGTCCTTTTCATCATCTACTGGCACTGTCCCTTCCATCCTCTACTAGCACTGCCTATTCATCCGTTTCTGGCACTGTCCCATCCTCTACTGGCACTGTTCCTTCTATCCTCTACTGGCACTGTCCCTTCCTTCCCCTTCTCTCTCCAGGTTTTACTGTCTCCCTTCCACTCCTACCAACAGTTCTCCTTTCCTTACACACACACTCTCTCTCTCTCTCTCTCTCTCTCTCTCTCTCCTTCTCCCTCTTTTTTTTCTCTCTCTCGCTCCATCTTTCCTTCCTCTAACCTCTCTCCCTCTTTCCTTGCCCTCACCCTCCTGCTGCTCCACTATTTGATCGGTCTTCTTTCCGGCACGCGAGACCCGGGCTCACCTCAATAAAAAAAAACCTTTATATGGCAACCGCATGCGGGTGGAAGGATTGTTTCCCGTTTTGTTGTTAAATAATTAGCCATGCGGCCAGACGTGGTGTGACTCCTTTACCATCATTAATATTTTATATATTTTTTCGAGTTTTGCAGTTTCGCAAAGAATTTATCGGATAGCAAAATCCAAGTTCAGCTATATGAATGTTTAAATTTAATTAAAAGAAAAACAAATATTACACCAAGATCTGTAATAATTATCTGGCTATCAGAGATTGCATTAAAAACATTATATCAAAAGTCAACCTCTTTTAGATCACTGGGTCATTATATGGCACATTAACTTAAAAGGTGTCTTAACTTTCATGGAAGAGAACATGGCTTTTTTGCTCAGTGTCCCATAAATGTCACATGCATATCCGTTCTCTCTAATCATTGTTCCTCTGGTGGTGAATGTGTGAAGTGTGAACCAGCAAAGTAAACATAGCAAGAGGGAGAATCGCTGACCACGTGCAAGTAAGTTATTATTTACTGTCCAAATTATCAGCTGTCATAGTGTTTGTCATGCTTACCCATAAATTTATCGATGTTCCTAAGACACTGCTGAATCTGTATACTCCTGTGCACAAGGAAAATTTGGCGCAACTTACCTTAGCAAGGCGATTTAAATTTTGCCCCTAAAATGTGACCTTTTTTAAGCTGAATAATGGATCTCACCCCGCTTAAGTGAGTAAAGCAAACCTTTGCTGAAAATTTTATGAACTTGTTGGTAGTGAGTATATTTATGGAGCGTGACATATCTGGCACACTGGTCAGAAGGTCCAAAAGAGGTTAATGAAGCCTGTTCTTCAGCATACTGTATGTGCCATAAACATAAGTTATTATTAAAGCTAAGGGAAATGTATTATTAATATTCAGGATTATGAAGTGTTATCTGCACGTGATCAGATAGCATGCATGCCTTTCTCGTTGATTTGCATTGTGTAGGCATGCCTATAATTGTACCAATTTATTTTATTTTTTATTTTTTTTATTATCCACCAACTGATTTTCATAAACCTTGGTATATGTATGCAGAGAGTGATTGTGAAGAGAATGTCTGAGTCCACAAGTCTCTGTCCACATTTTTACACCCCATGAACCGGTTTTGGTTATATTTACTTTTAACACCAACAGCTATTTCATGTTTTTCGTGTGGTTATATAGTAGAATACATTAATACAAGACTATTTTCTTTTGTAACACTTTTGGCCAAAATGTATAATAACCGAGATATTATTTTTTTTATTATAATGCTTCATAAAATAATAACTCAGGTATTGTGCATTTTGGCCAAAGGTGTTATAGAAGAAAATAATCTTGTATTAAGCATTCTACTATAATACTATGTGAATACAGAATATATATATACAGATTTATTTCTTTATTTATATTTTTAATAATTTATAAATTAATGTCTCGGTTATTATGCATTTCTACCAAAAGTGTTACAAAAGAAAATAGTTTTGTATTAACGCATTCTACTATATAACCACACAAAAATCATGAAATAGCTGTTGGTGTTAAAAGTAAGTATAACTTAAAGTTGGAAAGTGTGCGAAGAGAGCAATTATTTTTTTACACATCATACGATTGCTTTCTACCCCTTATTTACAGATTGTACAGAATGTCACGACCACCAGCCAAGAAACGATGTCATACAAATGAAGAGGATATTAGAGAATTTAAAGAATACTGGACTGAAAAATTTGGCATGATTAAGAAATATAATAAAGCATTATGCATTTTATGTTCTGAATCAGTTGTTTGTAGGACTTCTTCTGTGAAGAGACATTTTGAAACTGTTCATAAAAACTTAAGTAATGTAACTGAGCAAGAACGAAGAGAATAAATTTCTCGTGAAATGATTAAGACAAAAAAACAGTGATGTTTTGATGAAATTTATTTCAGGTAGGCCAAGTTCCAACTTAGTTGCTGCTGGTTTTGAGGTTTCAAAAGTTATTGCCCAACATGGAAAGCCACTCAGTGATGGGGAGTATATTAAAGAAGCATGGCTAGAATGTGCTCCTTTCCTTTTTGATAACCTTTCAGAAAAGGACAAGATTATTCAGCGCATTAAAGATATGTCTGTGAGTAGAAAAACAGTTAAGGATAGGATACTTAAGATGGAAATGAATACGACTGACCAATTAACAAAGGATTTAGCTTCATGTAAGTTCTTTTCTATTTGTGTTGATGAAAGCACAGATATTACATCATCAGCTAGGCTAGCAATTTTTTCTCGATTTTGTAGGGATGATGAGGTATGCGTACCACTGGGGCTGACATATGTAAAGCAGTTGTGAACGAATTATCTATTCGACAAATTGACATTTCAAAAGTAGTATCCGTCACAACAGATGGTGCACCCAGTATGATTGGTAAGGAAGCAGGATTTGTAAATCTGTTTGCAAAACATGTTGCTCATCCGCTGATAGGTTTTCATTGCATCATACATGAGGAGGCTTTATGT
>NW_024725111.1:0-12074 GCF_018991925.1 Homarus americanus | reverse complement strand
CTGAGATCAGACCACGTTGGGTGTATTTGATGAAGAAATATAATACAAAAATATTATGTTTTATACTTCTTTCTTAAATCCACGAAGCTGAAGTTTGTTGATCTGTAAACCTGGAAAACAGGATAGGTGTTGACTGAGTCTTAGTGTTCTTACTTATAATATAGCTTAAGGACATGTCAGGTCTTAAGGTATAATGGTCGTCTTATGTAACGAGACCAGACTAAACAACTGGCCTCAGAGACAACGTTAACAATGAGCGTTAATAATAGTGTTACGGAGAGACTTCTTCCTGTACGTTTATGACGAGAGTTTATTTACACCGTAAAAAATGTGTGTGTGTGTGTGTGTGTGTGTTATATTCTGCCCCGTTATGTTTGTTACCATCGTGTAACAACATAAGTAGATTAAAACTCTCACTACATTATTCTTCACGACCTTAACACTTGTTACTGACACAACCTGCCACATGCCCAACCGAACCATAAGATTACCAGCATTATCTATTAGTCATCTACTAACATTCACAGACACATTTAACCAATATACTTTAACATGTGATATCTCATGTGCTGCTGTGTAAACAGGGTTAGTGTGTCACTGTGTTGGCCAGGTATCCTATTAACGTCAACTTGAGGGTGATTACCTGTCCTCGTGGGGCTGAGACCTTCAGCTTATCTCTTACCTCCACCTGTCCTCCAGATGTCTACAGGCACGTCTTGTGTGTGATAATAATAATAATAATTGCGGTTTATTAACGTGGCAGCCAATAGAGCGAAAATATACAGTTGCATAACTGGGGAATGGGTCACTTGATTGACAGATAAACTATAAAGTAACAAAAATGGTACAAATAAGATAATAATAACAACAGGGAATTTCAACATAGTAACGGTGCAACAGTGAACACACTGATAATTATCTAAGAGCTGTTGATAATATTTACAATGGTTGGGATTCGGCTGTTCTTATAGCGATCAGTATATCGGATGTGTACAGTAATATACAGCGATATATAATAACTTATAATCACGTTATTCATAAATATACAAATACTTTATACAAAATACTTACCCATAAGGGTAAGTCAAAGACAAGTTTTAATATTACTTGAGTCTTATAATAATACTTAAGTCTGAAATGACGGCCACAGCTCCCGGGACCAGCCTTTGACGCCGTAAAATTCGAGATTCTGCAGCAGTGATAATATTATTCCAGCAAGAGGGGGGGGGGGGGGTGAGGAGAGTGAAGAGAGGGGATAGGAACACAGAAAAGAGGAGAGAGAGAGAGAGAGAGCACACATGGTGGTGTTGTGGTGGTACACACTGCAACAGTTCCGCCTAGTCCACTCCCTCACCCCCAATAACACCCGAAAAAGTTTAATATTTTTCCTTATTACCTCAGTGTTGCTCTTTATCTCAACTTACTATACATGGTGCTGGAAGTGATTTTGGACGGTGATGCAACTCTTGGGGTGATTAGCTAGACGGAGGGAGGGGTGAGAGGGTGAGAGTGGGGTGAGGGTGAGGAGGTGTGAGAGGGTGGAGGAGAGGTGAGAGGGTGGAGGAGAGGTGAGAGGGGGAGGAGGTGAGAGGGTGAGGGAGTGGGGTGGGATGAGGTGGGTGAGAGGGTGAGGAGGGTGAGAAGGAGGTGAGAGGGTGAGGAGGGGTGAGAGGGTGAGGGTGGGTTGGGTGGGGTGGGAGGTGAGGGTGGGAGGGTGAGGAGGGGTGAGAAGGTGAGGGTGGAGTGAGAGTTGATGAGGGGTGAAAGGGCTATGGAGAGGGTGAGGGTGGGGTGAGAGGGTCAGGGTGGCGTAAGGGGGGGTGAGAGGGTGAGGTGAGGAGGGTGGGGTGAGTAATTTTACACATAATATTTTTTTCTGGTACACTTCTCACGTATTCTATGGAGTCTCTTAATATGTTGTCCTTTCATGACGGGGTGACTTTCATGACCCAATAAATAACCGCTGTATTTGATTCTGTTCACATAACTATTTACATAAGCATCTAATTGTTCAAATAATTTAATTTACAATAAAATCATTTTCAGAAGTTAACAAAGTACGTTTATTATAACTAACATTAATGTATGAAAGATAATGATAAGTCAGTCGGCAGCAGTTCCACCTGTTGCAAGCATTTTGTGTTTGGTTACAGTTTTAACCCTCGTCCTCATCAGTTGTTAGACATGGTAGTTGTGCGGGCATCAGATGTATCACCATGGTGTGTGTATAGTGTGCAGTGTAAAGTTGGCTCCCGTACTTCTGAGGGAGTCGTAACAACCTGTGTCTTAAGGTGAGGTCAAGGTCAATATAGAGAGGTCGGCCGGACAGCGGTCTAGTTTTCATTCGCTCTGCGCAGTGACGTCACGGGAACTATACATAAGAAGAAGAACATAAGAAAATAAGGAGTCTGCAATAGGCCGGTTGGCCTGCGCATGGCAGCTCCTGTCGAGAGTTACTACCACTCTCTATCATCCATGAACCTATCTAGCCTCCTTTTGAAACTATAGCTGGCTGGCCCGCTCCCCCTCTCTCTCCTGTAGTCTGTCTATCTTTACAGTATCATCATTGTAAACGCCTCGGTTAAGGACGTTCAGGTGACGGGCAAGTCGAAGGGAATGAGTGAAAACCGCCTTTTGACGCATTTAATATTTATTGATGCGGTCAAAACCTACAGAGAACAAGGCGTTCATTAGTATCACATGGTGATCTATCTGATACATAATTAGTTCGTCTCACACTATTTCATCTTAATTACAATTGATTATTAAGCATGGTGCCATGATACAAAGTTCATAACTCCATTAATCTTAGTTACATTTCATTCCGCGTTGTCTTATTGCTCCAGATAAGGCAGAAACGAGTAGGCATAATTAGTCCAATAAATTTCAGTACTGAGGGGTATGTCATCACTTTGGCTGTACTTACAGGTGCGGGTCAATGCGAACCAGTATGATGTTCCAAGGGACAATAGTACTGTGTAAATTGTCCCAGCACAAAACTCGGCCAGGATTAGGAGTCGGTGTTCACCACTGCTAGCAGAGGGCTGGTCCTCACAGCATCACTCGCGAGGGCGATCTGCATCATGGAGGCCAGGCGGCCATGTCACCTTCTAAACCATACACTGAGCATAATCAGGGCCTCTTGTCTGTAAACACCGCCGCTACATCTGGCGAGGTCACAGGTCGCGTGGGGGGAGGGGGGGGGCGGGTTGCGCACATGGTCGCAGGCTGAGAGATTTAATGTTTGTTCGGGTAAGGCAACGCCAGCACTGTAGTTGAAGCCAGCGGCGATAACAATCATTATAACCTCGTTTCCTATATCCTGGTATGGGGGGTTTAGCTCGGAAAGAAGGAGAAAGATGTAGCTATAGTAAGAGAGGCTATCTAAAAGGGTGTCATAAAGGGTCTGGCCACTTTCGTCCCGTCATTGTGGAGGGAAGGACAGTTGGCATTATTTGAATATTCTTAATAACTTCCTGAAATTCCTACGCTTATTTCAGTGCAATTTTTCTATGCACTTGAGTTAATAACTGCCTCCTCTGAAATGTTTTTGTATGCGTGTGTGTGCATCTAAAAGGGGAATAAATATATCATGATAACTTATATTTTATTTACACACACAGGTTATAAATAAATAACATACAGGGTGTCCATAAATGATTACCCCAAAAACAGTATGCTCTCATGTTTTAATCAGGGTAATCATTTATGGACACCCTGTACATGATTTACATCAACTGTAACCCAAGTCAATCTGTTTTTCCTACTATCAATTTGTTATTTTCATAAATTTTCTATTTTCACTTCTTCAATTCTTACTTGTTTTCTTATTTATCCTAATACTACTGTTCACTTTAAAGAACACAGATGTTTTGACAAAGAAGGATAAAACATCATGGGGTACATCAACTCTCTATCTCAGACACAATTGTTTTGAAACAGTCCTTCCCCTCCTTAAGACTATCCTCGTGTACAGCCTTCAATACGTCTCTCATAATGGTTAATAGAGTGTCAGAAGGAACATACAGTTCACCTCTGTTTATTTCTTCTGCCCATGTTTTGGTCATGGATGTGCACTCAGTTACTTTCTGGCCTAAGTGAGGGTATTTCACACAAAACCTTCTTACAATATAGCCACCAACGTACCTAAGAGCTTCCTCTTCTATGACTGAATCGATTGCTTTACCGTCATTTTTGTCAGGGTTTATACACTCTCCTAGGTTTTCATCAAACTCATCACTTAACTCTTTTTCTACTTCATTGCCAATTTCCAAGTCTTTGAAACAGTGTTTAGTTATATAGAGTTCTACTGCCAGCTCTCTGTCATTGAAAGGTGTACCTTTATCATTTGTTTGTCTAAGACCAATATTTCTTGAAAAGCAGTCAAAATTATCAGTAGGTGTGTTTGATTTCCCAGAAATTAGTGAAATGTCTTTTCCCGGGAGTACTTTTTGAGCCTGAACTTAAAATTCACAGCATTTGGATGGTCGTCGGTTCCATGTATGTCTTATGCACCCAAACAAATACCATTGTGTAATTTAGATTGTCCACCTGGATGCTATTGTTAAATCTTTATGAAAATCAGGAAGCAGCATAGTATGCCAGTGACTCGAGGTATGAAAGAACAGGTCTGGTCGAGCGACACCCAAGTCCCCGGTGTAGGGGTAGAAATGGAGGGGAGGTCAAGTGTGCAGTACAGGAGCGTCTCATATACTCGACCGCCGCCCCGACTCTCTTTTTCTACCGCAATCGATTCGATCACAAGTCAACAGAATCAGCCATAACTCGACGAATCATTCAAAATTCGACATAATCAGCCACGAATCGATTAAGTCAGTCACAAGTCGACAGAATTCAGTCATAAGTCGACAGAATTCATTCACAAGTCGATGTGTTTAGACACAAGTCGATAAGATCAGTGACAAGTCACAAGTTAAAAGTAAACCAGATATCAACAGAATCACCCACAATTCGGCAGTGTATGTCACGAGACGACACTTACCTAATGTGTCACGAAAATGAAAGAAAATTATTGGCCAGAGATGACGGTTGATCACACTGGGTCGATGAGCTCTGTTAGTCTTAAGAGTAGGTGTTTACCTAACTAACTCACTTGATACACCTGACTCACCTAAACACTCACCCACACCTGGCTCACCCACGTACTCACCCACACCTGACTCACCCACGTACTCGCCTACAACTGACTCACCCACGTACTCGCCTACAACTGACTCACCCACGCACTCGCCCTCGCCAAGACCTTGCCCACACTGATGCCTCCTCAAATTCCCACTTATTTTACACTTTCGGTTTAAATTTGATTTGATGAACATTCGCAATAAATGGTGATGTTATTGATATCGCTGTTGTTTGTTTTATTTTATTACGTATAATAGCATAAATATTAACACAAGACAAAAGAGTCGATTTATAGCGTAATTATTGAGACACTTTTTAAAATTCACCCACAGTAGATTATAATTCCCGTTTCTCCAAGGCCGTTCGTTTTGCTTTAGAAAATAGTGTTTTCGTCACAGACAGTTTGACAACGACCTTGAGTTCACTGTTGGAAGAAATATTCACAAAACAAATGCAAAAGATTACATCTGCGTATGGATATTGACTTAATTGTAGCAGCATAACCACGAAAGACAGAAGCTACAGCGTGTGTGAACATACAAGTATACCATAATTGATAATACAGTCTGACAACATAATTATTAAAGAGGTGTGCCTGGAGCTTAACGACAAGTACTGTTAACCTGTAGAAAGTTTCAGCACAGTTATTTTACATTGTTTATTGTTGTTGAAAATACAAAGGAAAACTAGACCTATAAACTACGTGACGCAAAAATAAAATACAAAATATACAAGCTTGAGGGTGATATTCATAAGAGCTGAGGGAGTGTAGAGTGGCTCCAGCCTGGTGCTGCTGAGTCTCCAGCCACTAACACCTGTACCACACATGCTAGTGTCTCATGTGTAAACAGTTTATATCTTGTATCTATCTAGAGATCATGTGTCTCATCTGTAATTGGGAGAAAAGATTTTTGTTAATATTTTTTTGTAGGTGTAAAAGCATCATTTATGGTGGGTTTTTTCATAGTGTGTTGTGAGATGTATTTCATTATCGTTAAAACTAGCCAGACAAATATATTTCCTTGTATAATAGTTAATACCCACAGGATCAATCAAAGTAAATTTAATCTAGACTGGAGTCTGCAATCACACTAATGGCACTTCAGATACCAGCTTAAACTTTGGCATATTGTCACTGGACTGAATTGCTTCATCCTTGTTATATTTGCGATTGAAATATTTCCGCTGTTCGATAAAATCTCGTTCAGTTGATTTCAATAGCTCTTGACTATGTATAGCCTCCAACATTTCCACCTGCTAGTTAGCGTTGTCAATCCTCGTCTCCAAGAATTGTGAACCATGGGCGTATGAACCTGGGTCCGAAGCCTTCACTCTTGATGTGGACTGTGGGGCTGGTGTAAGAGGATGGTGACAAGCTGGGGGGGGTGAAGAGGGTAGGAGTGGAGGTGGGCTAGAGGAATTGTGCGGCAAGTAAGATTGGACTTTTAATTATATAGAAGCATATAATAAGTTAACCTGTCGCTTAATACCATGATTCAATCATACTGGCTGTGAACTAATATTTACTCATTCTTGCTTTGTACAACCACTGTCACCAGAACAGAACCTCACATAACCATATTCACACCACACTCAAGATAATGCCTAACAATATTCACATTTTCTGTAACGCCTTCGCCTTCCCTATTTACAGGAAAAAATTAAAATTAATCCACCGCTCTAGGCATCAGAGGCCATTTAGCACTGCTATGAGGAGACGCTACCTCTCCCACCTGGGAGTGGCAGACAAGGGACGAAGTGGAGGCCGCAGACCCTCCCCGTCCTGGGTCTAAATCTTAGCCGGAGTCTTATTTGCCTTAATGACCCTTGTGTAGTCGATTGGCCTGTATTTTAAGTAATTAAGCGTGGCAGAGCCTAATTACAGGGAACTACTGAATATTTGTTTAGTGAATATCCATGACATTGGCTGTATAACCAAGTATAACAAAGAAATTAAAAGACATTCATATAATTGTCACTTTACGCAAAGATTATGCTAGAAGGTGTAATATGGTTGTCATATGTTTAAGAAGCGATTGACTAATAGACATGACAGTCTACAGTACAGTTAGCCAGTAGCCGGCCATGGCTAGACTCAGTTTTTACTTATTCTCTATCATCCTCAAAGGTTCCTTCTTTTCATCAATGATTTACTTCACACTACTACTAATTCTATCCATTCTTATGCTGATAATTCTAATCTTCTCATTTTTGCCTCAAAATAGATCTATTTCTAGAGCTGATATCATTTCATCTATCAATGCGGATTTGTGCAGCATCTCCGAATGGGGAGGTAGAAACTTGGTTAAATTAAATAGTAATAAAACACAGTATTTATCAATAAAACACAGTATTTATCAATTATAATTTCCAAAATAGAAGATATCCCACCAATCATATTTCAGGACGCAATCATTCCGCTAAATTCTAAAATAGATATGCCAGGCCTCACCATTTCCTCTAATATTTCATGGAAGGTGCCTCCCTAAAGCTGGGAATGCTGTACAGATGCCACTTCACTCCTGAGCAGTTGCTTCAAGTTTATAAGGGATTCATTCGTCCTAACTTGGAGTACTGCTCTCATATCTGGGGTGGCTCTTCTTCTGTCCAACTCTTAGATAGGGTGGAATCAAAGGCATTTCGTCTTATTAACTCTCCTTCATTAGTTGATAATCTCTCTTCTCTTTCTCTTCGCCACAATGTTGCTTCACTCTCTCTCTTTTACAGGTACTTGAACGGGCAATGTTCGGTAGATTTGGCATCCTGTATACCGCCGGCAAGGCCGTGGGCTCGTAACACTCGTCTTGCCCATTATAGTACTTCCTTCTTTCCTCACACAGCCAAACTGTGGAATACTCTGCCTTCTTCTGTGTTTTCATACTCTTACAATCTGTCTTACTTCAAAAAGCTGGTTTTCCTGTATCTTCGCGCTGTAAATTAACTTAGTCTTTTCTCTTCTATTTTTAATTTCCTTTTATTCGTATTTTTCCGGTCCCCAGGCTCCGTTGTGGGTCGATGACCTGTGCCCGGGTGGGCTATTCCCCGTAAAAAAATAAAAACATGAAAGAACATATCTGGGTAAAACACCCTATAAACTAGAGGGGTAAATGCTTCATTCTCTGGTTCATACTCTCGTGGTTCACAACTCTCGGAGATTAGGATTGACGACGCTGACTGTAGCAGGTGGAAGTGTGGGAGGGCATACATCTTTAACATTATTTTAATGTGTTTTTTTGATTGTCATAGAATAGAAAATTCATCAACTACTGAAGGATGCGTTTTTAAATCCACCTTGGTAGGGATAAACACAAAACATGAGTCTGAAGAAGTCGTAACCATAACAACATTCCCCTCCTAATTATGCTCATGAATGTGAAATCATTTAGGCGTATACTAGGTCGACGAAAATGCTGAGCGGCCTCGGTTCAAAAGACTATTTGCCCCCCCCCACCCAAAAAAAAAAAAAAAATAAATAAAACTAAGGTCCCACACACACCATTATGCTAAAAAATATGAGAACATGCCAGACATGTACTTAAATAGGAAACCAGAAACCATCCAAAAGTGAGGAGAACGTAGAAAACGAAGATCCCGTCATCTAGGAATCTTCTGTTGATGAAGAAAATAGCGATGTGAAAGTGTGTGTGTGTGTGGTCGATATGGAACACAAACTGTTGTACGGTAGTCATTAATTATTATTTTATATATTTCCCTGTGTATTACCTTGAAAATTCATTATATACACCATTCGTCACTATGATACAATGAATACATCAAAATGTTAGATCAGAACAAAACCTCCCATTGTCGCCTGTGACGAATGATTATGAAATGATGCATTGGCACCTAAGTGTTGCCAACATGTTTCCATTTTAATAAAAGAGGTGACCAGAAGTCTGAAGTCTCCTCCACCGCACATAATTTATTTAGACACATATTCAACACATATTGTTACTTTCATACTGGTTTAAAAAAATTAAATGTCTGAAATGACAACAGATTGAAAATTTCTTATATGACGCAAGTGCCAAACACTGATTACGGTATGTAATCAATGATCAGTCAATTCACACCCCTAGATTGGCCCTGATTCCTTTACAAATAAAGAAATAGATATAACTTATACAAAGGGAATTAGTTGTGCTTCGGAAATAGTCATATTTTTGTTTACAGTTCGCCATCCTTGCACAACAAGACACGACATGCACCTCGGATACTGAGACAGATTGCAAGCACTCTTGTTATTATTACATGTTTTATTTGCTCTATTAGTATAGCATAGTATAGGTATTAGGCAGCTACCAAACAGGGAGGTACTACCGCCTGGGAAGATATTGGAAGCATAATGTGTTGTCTGTGGTAGACCCTGCTGCCATATGGCATCACAAAAATTGTGACCAAGTCCCAGGTTGCTGATCTGACTTTCTGCCACATTTACACACAATTGCAGGGTCTCAATTGTTTCTCTTACTTTAATTGCTTCTCTTACTTTGACAACACAACATACTTACGTATATCATTTCTCACTCTTGATATATAATTTTTTAAATTTGCATTTATTTATGGTTTTCTATTATTATTATTATTATTATTATTATTATTATTATTATTATTATTATTATTATTATTATTATTATTATTATTATTATTATTATTATTATATTTGTTATATATTATATATTTTATTAATTTTATTACAATTATTATTATCATTAGCATCATCATAATTATTATTTTATTATATTCTCGTCCCTCAGTCCTTGATTTGGGTCATTAAAAATGACTTGTACCCAGGTAAGCTAATGCCCGTAAAAATAAAAAATTATTGTTCTAGCAAGCAACACACACATTTGAATAATGAATCACTGCAATTAACTTCAGACCTCCTTTTGTTCACACTATGGCCAAAGTTTAACATGAACAGTATGAATGTTATCTGCATAATAGAACAGATGAGGTAAATAATGTATATAAACTTAAGCCTCAATTAAGTGTTAATAGTTCATCATTCACGGATACTGTAGGTAGAGGGGCGCCTACCTCCACTTCCCTCCCTGCTGCCCCCCACCACACATTCTCTATACGTCACTTCACCTCGCTATATCACCGACCACTAGGCAAAAGATACGACCTAATAAGAATCTATTTAATCATTTCTTATTAAACATATAAACATTCAACAAGTCGTTATAAATCTGTTATAATATTTTTTATACTTTGATTCCATATTGTGTTTCCTATAACCAAATACAGCCCTGCCACACTGCACAAAACCTGACGAGCCCCTGTAAACGAGGTGGTGTGTGGTGGTATGTACTGTACAAGGTGCTGTGTGGTGGTATGTACTGTACAAGGTGCTGTGTGGTGGTATGTACTGTACAAGGTGGTGTGTGGTGGTATGTACTGTACAAGGTGGTGTGTGGTGGTATGTACTGTACAAGGTGGTGTGTGGTGGTATGTACTGTACAAGGTGGCGTGTGGTGGTATGTACTGTACAAGGTGGTGTGTGGCGGTATGTACTGTACAAGGTGGTGTGTGGTGGTATGTACTGTACAAGGTGGTGTGTGGTGGTATGTACTGTACAAGGTGGTGTGTGGTGGTATGTACTGTACAAGGTGGTGTGTGGTGGTATGTACTGTACAAGGTGGTGTGTGGTGGTATGTACTGTACAAGGTGCTGTGTGGTGGTATGTACTGTACAAGGTGCTGTGTGGTGGTATGTACTGTACAAGGTGCTGTGTGGTGGTATGTACTGTACAAGGTGGTGTGTGGTGGTATGTACTGTACAAGGTGGTGTGTGGTGGTATGTACTGTACAAGGTGGTGTGTGGTGGTATGTACTGTGCAAGGTGGTGTGTGGTGGTATGTACTGTAAGGTGGCGTGTGGTGGTATGTACTGTGGCCTGGTGGTGTGGTAGTAGCAGCGCTTGCTGTACAAGGTGGTGTGTGTGTGGTGAAAATAGCACTGTACAGGTGGCGTGTGGTGGTATGTACTGTACAAGGTGGTGTGTGGTGTACATGTACTGTACAAGGTGGTGTGTGGTGGTATGTACTGTACAATAGGGTGTGTCATACGGAGGCGAATTTTTTTTTTTAGTTTGACAAATCGGCCCATGGTATTAATAGTGTAGTTCTATGTGCAGAATCATGTGATATCTTCAGATTTGAAAAGTTTATATTTTTTGCTAGGTAAATTTTAACTTGAAATCTTATGAAAACTCAGTATTCCCACCCTTTTACCAACACCACTAAAACCGGTTTTACTACTACGACCCGGTGTTGCTGCACACCATAGAGAACATGTCTTTCTTGCTTCTGTTTCTACTCATCACCTCCCTGCTGACCACCTGAGCTCGGATGTAGCCTTCCCTCCTCTCCAGGCTGTACACATGACTGCTGGCCTCGCTCACTTGCTGTACACAACGCTCTATACTCTGGGTGTGCGAGGGCCAGGCAGGGACATGCATGGGGTTGTCCAGGAAAGCTCTGGCCAGACATTGGGTGAGGCTGCGGAGTAAGGGGGCTCACTGCCAGCCTGGATGTTATCCAGATCTATATGAGATCAGTGAGGTCATGGCACCTAGATTCGGCTTCAGGAGTCTTCCTGACCCTGAAGGAATCGTCACCAACTGATTCATCATGCCCAGATCCTCTCATAAGTCTCATATCCAAGATCTTTTTGACTGCCACTCTTCTCTCCTCCTCATCCTTACTGCAGGGCATTGTCTGCAGAACTGCCTCGGGATGAGCATACCAGGAAGATGTCCTCACAGTCTGCTCTACAATCTGAACAACCTTCCTTGGCTGACTCCTCAGGAGCTCAAGCTGGAAGAGAATATGCCTCGGACCTTCGGAGAACGATGACTTGACCTTGGTGTTGAACCAATTTGGCAAGTAGACACTCACGATGAATTGGACAATAGGTCTCAGGTTG